>NW_027206512.1:10404682-10922182 GCF_024711535.1 Dipodomys merriami
ATCCTCAGATCTCAGCCTCCTGAATAGCTTAGGAGTACAGGCATGAGCCAACAGTGCCCCGCCAGAGTTATTTTTATACAGAAATCTAAATTACAGGCATATGAATTGTTCTCTTCAACTACATTATTGATCTTAATTATGTAAGAGTCTTTGCAATATAGTCACAACCATGAATGCTTTATGAATATCTCTCCAGATGGTAAACATGGAGCCTGTAAACAAAGTTTTTGAAAAACAGAATGAAAGAGAAAGCCAGTCTACTGTCAGGTAATGAGAATAGCACCATGCCATTGATCCTCTACATTTAGCTTCTTCCTTACAGTGTTCAAGTAGGAGATAGATCCTTATGGAGGGCACAAATTTCATTGACCTGGGAACAAGGCACCTGTGGGCCCAGAGCTACTGGTGAACTGTAATCACTGACTTTTAATCATCCCTACTTAAGTTAGGGTATACTCTCCAAAAGAAGTTTAAAAAAAAACTCCCAGCAAGATTGTTATCTTTGACTGAGAATAGAAAATTGTCTGTAAGCATAGAACCACATACTGTTGTCATATGAGAGAGAGGATCAGGTGTATTGTCTCAGGTGATTGTTTTGGTACACAAAAGTGTTAGAGTTTCGTCTATGTCAGCTTTCAAGAGAACATGTTATTCTTTTCAAAAGGGAAAGGAATAAGCCTGTCAACAACAGAAGCCCCTTGCTTGCTTCACTTTTCTGTACTCTCTCTCTAGTTTAGTGCAAGAATTCTGTAAAGGATAATACTGTATGCAAAGGGAGTGAATTATTCCTTAGTGAGAAAAAAATCACTTTTCTTTTTCATCTCCTGCAAGGACAATTTGGATAAATATATTTTTGTATCATTTTCTCTTCAGTTCAAATTTCAGGCCTGGAGTGTGGCTTTCCTGGTGCACTGCCTGCCTAGCAAGCATAAGGCCATGAGTTCAAACCCAGCACTATCAATAAAATACAAAAAAAAAGCCCCCAAAAGTATAAATTTCAGAAGTTTGTTCAAAATTCATAGTAATCTCTTTTTTAAAGGCTTGCACTAGCAGCTTTTATTCTGTGATTTAAACAGTGACACAACACTTCCATTATTTCTTGTATTTTTAGGATGGTTTCCATAACATGCCAATTCTATTCACATGAATCCAGAAGCTTACTGAAGGAGAAAGGTCCAGTTTAAAATAATGCAATATTAATATTGTCATTTTCTTCCTAAACATTACCTTTTAACAGTTCCCTCACTCACCCTCCCCCTTCCCCCCATCTACCTATTATTTCGGTTTGTGATAACTCATGGAGAAACTAAGGTTAAAAAGTCTGTGTTATTTTATATTACAATAGGCCTCTTAGACTAAGATGGTAGTTGTACACCTCCTTCTGGGCTTACGTGGGTAATTTAAATGAGTAAAGCAGCCTGTTCTAAGCAAACACGGTCCACCCCAAGAACTTGAAATCTATGGCTTAGAGCACGAGGAGCTGGGTGGAAATTTTTACAGTAAATGCTGTTTTTTCCACTCCACCTGCTTGGTTACCCTAGTCTTTATATATATATATATATATATATATATATATATATGTGTGTGTGTGTGTGTGTGTGTGTTTATTGTGAAAATACCATACAGAGGGGTTATAATCACATGAGCGGCGGAAAGGGCCATGCGGCCTGGCCCCGACACTGGTGGGCACCGCGTTGGTGCGCAGAGCACAGAGTGCCCGCAGAGGCATTCAGGCAGGATCCGGCCGGGCCACGAAGCAGCCTAAAGCCGCCGGGCTTCCCACGTTCAACCCTAAATCCAAGCTACTTTTCTATGAGAGAAATATCCAAGCAGTGGCCTTGATGCTACCCCTGCAAATGGGGCATTTTCTTAGAGGAGTGCACTCCTGGCATATCAGCAGATGGCCATAAGGAGTAAAAAAAAGTAGGGACTTCTCTGCACATATATTACAAGTTTGTTCTTCTTGCAGTCTCCTTAAAAAGTTTTATCCAGGGTAGGAAGGACACATGTCAAATGTTGAAACAGAGCCATTCTCTTGTTCCAGATTAATGACAAGTCATCTACTGACATTGCTTCCACTAGTCTGTCCTTCTTTCCTCCTCGGCTTTAAGAAGTGCTGACACGGTATCATTAACTGTTTATAGTTCTCCCCAGTAGTGATGATTCTACTCTGCACTGTCTCAACAATGTGTAGATTGCACCCACAAGCAAGCTCAAGGCTGAAAAGGTTTAATTCATTGAAAAGAACATGGTTTTTCTTTCTTGCTATTTCTTTGTTGCTTTGTATGTCCCTCCCCAACGGTGTAACCCCTGTTTTCACTGTATTTGATGTTGGTATAATTTGTGGAGGGGAAGGGAAAAAACAAATTGTTTAAATAGGGATACAGGTGGACCTATTGTAGCAATAAGATGTACAAGATGTTATATCGAAAAAATGAACTTTACAACTTTGGCGGGGGGGGGGGGGGGGGGGGGGGGGGGGGGGGGGGGGGGGGGGGGGGGGGGGGGGGGGGAGTCGTAGGGAAGGGATGGGAAGGGGAAACAAAGGAGGAGGCAACAATGCTTGATAAGAAATGTACTCATTATCTTGCCCATGTAATTGTAACCCCTCTGTATAGTATTTTCACAATAAAAAAACTTATTAATTTTTAAAAAGAACATGTTTTCTGGAGAGAGCGCTCAGGGTTGCCCTGCTCACAGAAGGCTGCTTAGGGAAGTATTTCCCTTGGTTAGCCAATCTAGGCACTCAGGGATGGCCAAAGCCATGATCTTCTAGGGCCCAGCTCCTGCTAGAACTGCAGCAGATCTTGGCATTGGCCTCATAGTGCTAGGCATGCAAGAATTTGCAATGGAAGAGTTAGGACACAAAGGCCTCCACATAGATTTCAAAGGTGGATGTGAGGTTGAAGCTGAAGATGCAATGGAGAATCCAAAAAGTTAATGTCTGTCAGGGGAGCCACGATGAATGGTATGAGCTGAAGGTAGAGAGGAGCCAGCACATAGGCTGCAGCTAGCAAGAACTTGGGAACAGAGCTGCCCAGAGCCTTTGCAACTTACGTGACTACCATAGGCTGTGGATTGTAGACATGTAGCTGTTGTATTTAATGCTTGTCCTGCTACCTTTTCCATCTTGCTTTGATCCCATTCTTCCCATATCACAACTCTCCACTTGGGGGATGGTAATTTTTGTTATGCGCATTTGCGTATTGGAAGTTTATAACTTACTTTTTGATTCCACAGGTCCTTATAACTAAGAGTTTGCCCCAAGTCTCAGAAGAAATTTTGGACTTGAACTTTTGAGCGATACTGGAACTGTGCAACTGTATGGACTCTTGGTTAAGAACAGAATACATTCTGCATTGAGATACACATAGCATTTTAGATGGGGGCAGGTGTCAAATATCTCCCCAGGTTAAATGAGATGTGTTGACAGGGGTGAACTATGATGGTTTATCGAGCTCAACTGAGTAGACTGAGAAGTGGCTAGAAGATCAGGAAAGCACATATCAGGGTTGTCTATGAGGTTGTTTCCAGTTAGGAGTAACTAAGTGGAGAGAACCTTTCCCAGATGAGGTGACACCATCCCATGGGCTGTGGCCCAGATGGAATAAAAGGGGGAAAGGATGAAAGCTTCCTTTTCCTTCTTCCCTCCCTCCCTCTCATTTTCCCTTCCCCCTCCCTACCTTTTCCCCTCTTTCCCTTCTTCCTCCCTTTCATTCTTTCTCTCTCCCTTTCCCTCCCTCCCTCAACCCCTCCTTTCTCCTCCTCTTTCCTCCCTCTATGCCCCCTTTTCTATTTCCCCCTCCTCATTCCTCTCTGTTCTGCCACCTCTTTCCTTGCTGCTGTCTGAAATAGTGAGCCAGATCAAACTTTACTTCCCTTAAGCTGTTTTCTCAGATGCTTTCCCAGCAAGGGAAAACTGATTAGCACAATTTTGTCACTTTATCCTGTCACACAAATTCTAAAGTCTTCTTCTGTGCCTTTGTCTGTTACAGCCCTATCCCCATCAAATACACTATGAAGTCTGATTCCTAAATATTCCTCAGTGTTCTTTGATTTGTTCCAGTTGCTCCACTCCCTTAAGAGCCTCCCCCGAGGCCTTCTCTCATCACTCCTGTATCCCATCCCTCCTGCACATCCGCTCCTAGGCATTCACTCTCATTTGCAGGCAGATCCTTTCTTTTAAAAATTATAATCACAAGTAAGATATTAATTATTTTTATTAATAAAAATTTAAACAGCACACATTACCAAAAAATATTAAAGGGCCTCAAAGTAGAATTCAGTGTTAGTCCAATTTTTTGGAAATCCTAAGGGAAGACATCACTGGATATTTTACAGTTCTTACAAATTCTCGGAAGCATTACAGAAAACATAGAAAATGTCTAAAATGCTAAAAGTAAAGCAACTCATTCATATACAAGTTATTTGTGTAAAATTATTTTTGAGATTTTTGTTGTCTATAATTCTCAAAATTGTACCAAAAAAATCACTATGAATGAAAGTCACATTGAAGATTTGTTTCTAGTCTAATTATATATATATATATATATATATATATATATATATATATATATATATAATGGAAATTCATATTAGAAATTTTCATCACATACAATTTCTGGAAAACTGTTTTTACCTTTCTATACAAGAGCATTTCTGAAATATTGGATCATATGTCCAAGCCTAGGGTTCATAGTCCCACAAATGCCTGGCCACTCAGTCTGTCATGAATAACAGAGGAAAACTAAACCAATCATTTGTGGGACTGGGTTATTCTAGCCTAGATGTATGTTCATAGTTCATGAGTAGTCTTACAATATACTTTGGGTTTATTCTTGGTGTCTTCTGGATGTTTCTTTATGGTGCTTGTAGCATCTCCTATTATGCTCTATTATGCTTCTATTTTGCTCATGTCAGTTTTTCAGTCTCTTTTCTCTCTCATTCACATTCCTTTCATTATTGTTGTTGTAATTTTGTTTTTTGTTTCTCCTTCAGCTTCTATGTAGGTTTATCTATCCAGATTGTTTTTCTTGCGTATTTGACAGGAAATTTTTCATAAGGATCTCTGTTGACAATGGTGCTTTCATCTTCTATCTTTTTGATTGGTCGTCTTTCAGCTGGATAGTGCCTATTTCATTCACTTTATTGTGCAAAATGTTCCTTTGTTGAAATTATCATCTAGGTTCATTGCATTCCTTGCAGGTGTATGGTCATTTTTTTTTTATGGTGTGACTGGTATGTGTAGGTATCTGGTATTTCCAGTAGTTGAAAACTGTGACAATGTTTTGGTAACTAGTTTGTTGTCTTCAGCTGTAAGCTTTAATAATTGTTGAGTGTTGTTTAAAGTATATGTTTGTCCCTATATATGTTAAGAGTTTTTTCTATCATTGTGGTTTTGAAAAGTTTTTTGGTGGCTGGTGAGATTTTTTTTTCTATATGGCTCATTACTTGTGACTGAATGTTCCAGAAAAGATGTTATAGTTCTTAATAAACAAAGTTTTTTATAACTGCTTCTTGTATTGTTGCGGCTGATGTTGAAGTAGAATTTCTTTTTCTAACACAGATATCTTCCTTAGTGCCTCCAATCTCTTCTGTTGTAAGTTGTCATTCAATTGGGGCAGTTGGTAGCATTTATTTTTATCTTTGTAGTTTGGTGACTCTGTCTGACTTGTGAAGTTATATAGACTGGGCAAGGGAGATGTTGAGCATTGACCCTGACTGTGTTGAAGCTTAATTAGTTCTTGTTTTGTTACCACCAGTGCATGATTATAACTAACATTGATGCCAGTGATTTTCAGATTGCATTTAGCTTCCTTCTTCCCTTTAATGTCTACCAAATGAAATATGGTAGGTAGAAGTTTAACTCAGCCGGTGTGCAGGGTTTGGACATAATTTTTTGTTAAGTCATCCTTGATTGGTGTAGGTTCTTCAGTTTCTAGATTGTCACTGGTAGCCAAAAGTCTGTTGGCCCTGGGGACTTACATTACTATTTTTATTTTCGCTGAGGACAGTGAGTTAGACTAATTCCTTTGCCCTAGCAGGTAGGAGTCGAACGCGTTTGCCTGCTACTTTGGTAAGGTTAGCAGTTTGATTCAGGATCTTGGTACTCTCAGTGGCCTTGTCTACTGTAGTGTCCTGGGCTGTTGAATGAGTTCTAGAAGCCTGGATGTCCACAGGTGTGGCCACAGATGACTGGGTACTCTCAGTTTCTTGCACAGTCTTGCTGAGAGAGTTGGTCCCAGCTTGCTTTAAATCCTCTACTTCCAAAGTAGATTGAGAAGCCTGGGTTCTAGAAGTTCCTCCCTTAGCTGTTTGGAAGTTTAAGGTTTTGTACAAAATGTTGGTGGAAGAAGCACCCTTCTTCCATTTTGGCTGGTTGGTTGCAATCCTAGCAGCCAAGTGTTCAGTGTAGGGAGCTCTGGAGTTGAGTTGTGAAACCTGGAAAAAGTTTGAGAGGTCAGAAGGCTGCCTTAACAGCATTCAGAATGATGAGAGCTGGCTGTGGAAGGGTTAAAACAGACAGCTCTGGAGGTTAGAGACTGGATTGCTACTCCCCTCCCCTTCCACCTTCCCTTGGACTGGCAGCTACACTGGGGACCTTGACAACTTTTATCTTGGGCTAAATATATTGACACATGTCTATCTATCTATCTATCTATATGTCCATATATATATATATATATATATATATATATATATATATATGTATATCCTATCTCAAAAGCATAAGGGAACTAGTGTCTCTCACAAACTCAGTTTTAGCTCTGATTTTGCATGTATCCATAGTAACCTTCCTTGTGCTAACTCAAATAAATATGCTTGCTTGTGGGGACTTGAGGTCCAAGTGCCAGAGAGCCTTGGGACTCTTGAACCGCGCTGATTTTCATCTCTTATTCCTTTCTCTGCCTTTTCTAATTTTCTTCTGCCTGATATCCTATCATGCTGCCTTGGGTTTCAGTTAGCAACAGTTCAGTGGTTTGGTCCTTAGCTATTCTGGGGCTCAGGTCAAAGGATACACTCTTAGTGATCTTTCAGGGGGACCTGTCTAATTGAACATCATCGACTGATGAACTAGCTTTTATGCTGGTGGTGTCTCCAACAACTTTTCTCTCAACTGTTTGAGAGCTCTTGGATTTTTTTTTTTGTCAAAATGATATTCATCTTCCTGGAGCAGATATTTGTCCTTTGCTGTCACCTCATGCCTGGCAGCAGGAGGTCTGGGATTTCTTCAGGCCTCAAGTCAGATCCCATTGTCTTGGTGACCTCAGAGGACACTTTGCCCTTCCCTGCTTTAGTGTCTCTGTCTCCTGAATATTTCCTGGAAGCCAGTTTACCAATGCCCCTGCCTTCAATGAAGGGTACAGGGGATGAAGGCTTGGATAATTTGTCTGTCTTTGTAGGGGCTACACTGTCAATGACGTGAAGGGAAACAGTGGTTATAAGCTGAATCTGAGACCCACTGAGGATACTGGGTGTCCTCAGTGATTATGCTGTCATCATCACTGCTCACTGGGGAGGTGGTGTACAGTGGATTCTGTCCTTAAAGTGGGGGAAAGTGTTTTGGGTCTGACCTCTTCCTCAAAGGGATATAAAAAGTTCTTCCATTCATGGTCAGAAATCTAGTAGGGTCTTTGCAGATAATCCTCCTCTGCAGTCCCAGTGGATGATTTTGGGGGGACTCTATCCACTAGATGGGGACTCCTTCCATGCTATGGAGTTGGATATTGATCAGTGTTGGTAAGGTTGAAGGACTTACGTAGATGACATTCTTTGCGGCAAAAAAAAAGCTCCATGGAAGTGGCGTTGTAGCTCAAGTGGTAGAGCACTAGCCTTGAGCTGAAGAGCTGAGGGACAGCGCTCAGGCCCAGAGTTCAAGGCCCACGATGGAAAAAAAAAAAAAAAACCTCCTGTAGATGTTCACCTGGGTCTCCATCTTCCAATGTATGGAAACATAGGATAGTTGGAGATTTGTCAATATTGTCAAGCCAGGAGGGTTTATGAGGGTGACCATCTTTAGTGGCAAAGGCAAGAGATTTTCTACAGTCTTGTCCTTCACTATAGAAGGCCTTGGGATGGCTGGATATTTGCCAGCATTGGTAAGCACGGAGGGTGTGCATGGATGCTGATCCTCCAAGACAAAAAAAAGGAGCCCCCGTGGATGATTTTCATTACTCTCTGTAGTGAATTATGTGGGTACATTGGCTGGTGTTAAGCCAGGAAGGTCTGTGCATATTATGCTTCTCTGTGGTAAAGATAGGAGCCCACTGGATAGTTTTTATGTGTATGGGGGACACCATCATCCCCCATGTAGGGACACCGATTGAATATCAGCCAATATCAAAAAGCTAGGACAGTGTGCTAAGATAATCCTTCCTTATGATAGGCATGGGATCCCCACTAAATAATGGTCTTGGGATTTCCTTCCTCCTGGGGGACCACAGTACTTGAGTACTTGCCATAACTCACTGAAGAAGCCCAGTGCCCGCTCATTTCCTGAATGTCAGTTGAAGTCAGCCAGGCAGATCACTGGCTGGTGGAGGCTTGGCCTTTGGTTCCCTGCATTGGAGGTTCTGTTGCGCAAATTCTCTCTGCTCTTTTGGAACCCCAATGGGCCTTGCTGGTCTCAAAGCATATGTACAATGATCTCCAATTGATATTTTACTAAAGTAGACAAAAAGTCCAAATTCTGTAGATTCCAAACCTAAGAGAAGAGCTGTGGCATGACTTTGGCTCTTGATCTTGGATTTGGAACCAATTGTGTTTTGTGTATGATCCAAGCAATGTGACCACCTCTCTAGATTATGACTATCTATGCAGCAACTCTATGATTCTATGGGTGGGGCTGAAGGAGAAAAATGGTGTCTCAAGTGAATGAGGCTGAGCCATGTGTCCCTTGGTAGTCTTCTGTTGGCCCCCTATGTGTCAGTTAGAATAGTGACATCTGAAGAAACAACTGCTTTATAGGCTATGAGTTTGTCTATAGCTGTTAGAAGGGTCCAGAGAAACTAAAGTGTTCTGTTTTGGGGTAGTTGGAGGGTCCAGATTTGGAGAGTATTGTCATCAACTTCACTTCCATTCTCCAAAACCCTTCAGATCCCCTTCAGGGTCTGTTTGGGCTGTCTTCTGTACCTCAGTGTAAGGGAGTGCTGAGCACCTTCGACTCCAAAGGATGAGGCAAATAAGCTGTAGAGGAGATGGTAGTGCAAGGAACAATTGCCAAAACATCATTTCTTATGTGCTTATCGTGTTCTAAGTACTGAAAGTTGAAAAGTTCCTATTTTCTTTAAGTTAATGTTTTAGTACATATCTCTCCAATGTAAAGAGGTTCTGAGGAGCAAAAGAGAATATTTAGGTGTGTGTGTGTGTGTGTGTGTGTGTGTGTGTGTGTGTGTGTGTGTGTGTGTGTGAATTCTGTCATGGTTCTGCCAACCTGACACAAATAAGTAAAGTGTCATTTAGGCTCACAGTGTTGGTGTTTCTGTCCAAGGCCACAGAGAGTGTGTGACAGGCAGCAGCTTACAACAGGACAGCCAGGAAGGAGAGAACTAAAATGCCTATGTTCATGGCAAAGATTTGTTCATCTTAGCACTTATATATTTGTTGGCATTCGCTGAAGGAAATACCGCTCCTAACTCTTGAGCTACACCAATTAGTTTTATAATCTTCCCCTTGTTAACTTAGAATCTTAAATTATTGTTACTATAAATGGGCTATGCAGAGGGATTACAGTTATATAAGTCAAGTAAAGAGTATGTTTATTTCTGGGCAGTGTAACCCCTTTCCTAAATATCTCCAGTTTATCCCTCTCATCCCTACCTCCAAGCTGTGTAGTTCATTTTCAACATAGTATCTAGTGAAAGCCACTGCTGCATTTGTTCACCCTTTGTCCCTCCCTTTCTATGCCCCACTTACCCTCCTAAAGACAGATAAGTGAACAAATCTGACAAAAAGAAAACAAAAACAGCAACAAAGGGGAAAAACACTCATTTCCATTTCTTGGAGTTCATATCGATAAATATTATTTTATAGGATCAGATGCACATGGACATTAATGCCTTTGTGTCCCCCAAGAGTATCCTCCATTAGTCTCACTGTTTGTGAAGGCCTAGAGTCCTGTATAATTTATCATGTCCCTAGGTATTCTAAGTCTAGCTTCCACATATGAGAAAAATAGGTGCTAACTTGCTTAACATGATTTGTTCTAGGTCCATCCATTTCCCTGTAAATGACATATTATTATTCTTTCTAATGGCTGTGAAAAATTCCATTGTTTATAGGTACTACATGTTTTGATCTACTCAACTCTTGTAGGGCATCTGAGCTGTTTCCATAACTTGGCTATTTTGAATAGTGCAGCAATGAACATGGATGTGCGTCATTATGGTATTCTGCCTTGTGAAATTCTGGGTAGATACCCAGGAATGACTCAGCATCTTTTAAGAGAGCTTTGACTACTTCTTTCCTTTAATTTCCTTTTCTTTAAAATAGAGATAATGTCAGTCTCAGTGAAAGCATACATTTATGAAAATAATATTGCTGGATTGTTTTTGTGTTTGATTTTGTTTTCCCATGCTCTACCTGTAGCTGCCAATTAATCAAACACCACACAGCAAACTGGGAGGAGGAAGATGGAAAACATTGGAACATGACATAGGAGTGTTAAAAAAAACATTTGTAAACATTCTAAGAATTTGGTAGCATAGATAGAAATAGTATTGGCAAGATATGTAGCTGGGCAAGACTCACATTGGGCAATCAAGATGGCAGCAAGACAAATGAACAGAAGGAAGGGGAGAATACTCAAAAATCAAAATATATCCTACAAAATTTAAGAAAAGCAAAGAAAGTCATGACTTGGGAGAGATGGTGAGAATGTTGAAAGGGTTGACATTGATCAAGGCACATTATATTCATAAACTGCTTTATTGAATGGCAGTGCCATTGTACAATTACTTAATGATAACAAAATATGATTTAGAAAAACAGAGTGGAGAACAGTAGAAGGTAACATAGAATTAGAAATGATGCTGCACCATTTTATCCAGATTAAACTCTGCTGAATAATGACTATGGGATCACTGTTAGGGTTATGTATCTACAGTTTGTTGTTATCTGTACCTTTGAATGTTTTAAATGCATGTGACCTTCTGTTGCATATTTCTTTCTTGTATTGTCTTTCCTCCCTGACTCTGGGATAATGCAGTAATAGATGGATAGCCACTGTGCAGGGTTGGCTACATACTGCATGGTATCATAAAGACTCATTGAGATAGTTACCAAGTGACTTGGTCTCATCTTACAGAATTAATTTGTGAATGAACCAGAGTAGGCCTGGGCCACTTATATCAAGTAACTTGCCTATTGTGGCAGACACTCTGCTGTGTGCTTCATTTAAAATTTTCCCAACCTCATCTCCTATTTGCCATATTTTTCAAAAGTAGCTACCATGGTGAGGAACAACTTTAAGTGCACTCCAAACAATATAACAAAGGTACATACGAAAAGCACTTTGCTGCATGTCTGAGCCATGGGGCTTGCCACATTCATCAGGAGTATCCTTGGTGATATTGAAACATGAAATACCTTAAGATTGCTCTGTACCATGTGTGTGTAACAGGAAGTGGGACATACCTTAGACCAAGATAAAACAAGGTCTAGCATATAAATTTGTTGTTTTTTGAAATTTTTTTTCTGTCGTAGTCCATTCCATGACTTAAGCACTTGGAAGTAAGCAAGAAACAAAAAACATTTTTACTGGAAAAAAATGAAATTAAGACTGTAGCTTGACTGGGTTAAACTAGCAGAATATTGCAGGAAATTACAAAGTGGTTTCTGTCTTCTTAGCATAAAGTATAGCACTTTTAGGAATTATCCTAAATATTTTGAAATGTTGTCTTCATTCATTTTTGTATCTTAGAAACACAAATCTAATAATAAGATAGTCTCAAGTAATGGCATAGATTCATTTGATGCTTGATAATATACTCTTTTTTAAAGGTCTTCTTTTTTTCTTTCTTCCTCTTTTTTTCTTTCTTTTCTCCTCTTTTCTTTCCTTGTGTACCAGTCCTGGGACTTGAACTCAGGCCTGAACAATGTACCTGAGCTTTTTTTTTTTTCAAGGCTAGCTCTCTGCCACCTGAGCCTCAGCTCTATTTCCAGCTTTTTTTTTTTTTCCTTTTGATTAGGGCGGGGGTGTGGGTGTGGGTGACGATGCAGGTGTGTGTGTTGGGGGGGGGGAGAAGGTGTGGGTGTGGATAGGTGGGGCAAGGTATGGCCACACAGGATGGAACCTTAGAGCCTGGTAACCTCCCAAGGTCTGAAGGAGGAGAGACACTGCAGTCCAGGATGTGACCTCAGAGAAGGGGGAGGTAACTACCTCCAGGTGTGCCAGTCACCCAGCACAGGTGCTGGGTGAGACTTCCTGCTTAGAAAGAGTTTGCCTATAAAGGCTGGCACTGGGACTGGCACTGGGACCTTCCCAGGCGGACTAACACTATCAAGCCTCCTAAGTATCTGGGATCACAAGTGAGTTTAAATAATCATGCTTAATTTATTGGTTTCCATGGGGTTTTGCTAACTTTCTACCCAGGCTTCTTTCTATGATCTTTCTGGTCTCTGTCTCCTAAGTACTTAGAGTACAAGTATATAGGCGTGAGTTACTGGCTTTGATTAAAAAAAAATACGTTGTTATCAAAGAACTGTCAGCAACAAACAAAGGCAAAACTAAAGTGATAAGGAAAGGTTTATTGAAGGTCTGTTGCCATAACGACCAGAAAGTGGCAGAAATTCTCCAGCTGGAAAGGAAACTAAAGAGGAGTCCCTGTTTATTTTTAAGTTTGTATTATTAATTATTTTATTATTGCAAAGGTGATGTACAGAGGGTTAAAGTTACATAAGTCAGGTAAAGAGTACTTTCCTTTTTTGGACAATGTCGCCCCTTTCATTCTTCCAGTTTTCCCCTCTAGATTGTTTTTTTTTTTTTGTACCAGTCTTGAGGCTTGAACTCAGGACTTGCTCTTTTCTTTTTTACTCAAGGGGAGTATTCTATCACTTGAGCCATACCTCCAATTTCAGCTTTTTTTTTTTTTGTAATTTATTGGAGGTAAGAGTCCCATGGGCTTTCCTGATCAGGCTGGCTTTGAACCTTAATCTTCAGACCTCACCTTCCTAAGTAGCCAGAATTACACATATAAACCATTGGTGCCTGTCTCCTGGGCACTTTTTTTTAAAATTTTTTATCAGTGGGACAATTTTTTAAAAATGTTGATTACTATGGTGTTTCAAACTTTAAACATCTTTTCAGCATAAGAAAATTGCTTCTTATAAAACACAAAAATTAACATGCCCGATCTTGTCTAGAGATGTTTTTAATGTTTATGCTAAGGTAAAGGCAGAAATGGTTCTAAGATGTGCCTAGGCTATCTGAATTTAATTGGCATTTACCCAGAGACAAAGCTCTATGTTTGTGATTGGAGGAAGTGTTGCAAGTTGAAGCCAGACTTCACCTCTTACAGGGACTGGGGTTTATTGTGAGTTTATCTCCCTGGGTATTTGCATATCTAAGGAGAGGCTATCCAGTCCGACAGGAAACTGTAGTAGACTTGTCTGAAAGGGTAGAATTTATCATTGTAAGTCTTTTAAACTAACTGCTCTAAGAAAGGCTACGGGACTAATTATTGCCTGCCATCAGGTTTTGGCTGAACAAAAGAGCAAATTGTCTCGACTTTGTTTTTTCAGGCATTTTAAGGAAGCCTTGGGTCATCCCAAAGACAGGATTTTAAATGTGTGGAAGCATTACTAGTACTGACTGCATACACGTGTCAGTGCGGAAAGCTGCACAGAGTTATTGTAACAGTTCTGCAGTTTGCAGGATAGTGGCTGTTAAAATTTGATTAGTTTGACTTGTAAGATGATTAAGTTTTAGAGTACGTCGGGGTCATACTGTTAAAACAGTGAATTGTATACCTGAAGTTTATACATTTTCAACATATATAAATGAAATGGTAATAAATGAAAGCTTTAGACAACTTGGGTTTGTAATAGGTACTGAAGATTCTTTTGCTGAAAAGCACTGACTCCCTGAATTAATTAAAAGCAGGTGAGAAGTTTGGCATCTCAGCCTCTGATTTTTGTAAATGTTTTGGAATCCCAGAAGGTTAGGGCTGATATCTTTACTGGGAGGGATGAAGGAATCTGCCCCCAAGGAAAGGAAAAGCAGAGCCTCCCAGCAGGGACCATACACCAGGCAACAATGGTTTTCTTACCCAGAGTAAAGGGATCCCCTCAAACAGCAGGAACTTCTCAGGAACCCCTTCTAAACCCAGCAATCAGAAAATGATCCACTCTGCATACCTCTCAACCTTACACCAATTCCTTTTCTACTTAAGCCTAAAGTACAGGTCTGAACCCTGAAGATGGGTTAAACTGTTTTCTTGCCTGGCCTATCATGCCTTAATAAACTTTCGCTTTCATCTTTAGTCAGTGTGTTGGAGTGAGTGGCCACCCGGAGTTTGGTCCTGGAACTTAAAACTCTGGTTTGGACACTCTGCAACTGAGAATAAGTTTTGCCTTATGAGTTTATCATCCAAGCTGTGCCTATCTTACGATTTGCCTACAATGTCACAGGTTTCCCAGGGCCACAGCCAGGCAGAGCCTCGTGAAATTAGCAACAACATAGAATGACCTGGGTTTTTTGGTTTGGGGTTTTTTTAAGGAGGAGAAACGCCTCAAGATGCATGGATTTGATCTCATTTCTATCTCTTCCTGTAACGATGTTATTCAAGATATGTCTAGGACGTCCAGTTATAAAAAGCCAGGGCCTTCAGACATCTCGCACATTCCTTCCCTTTGAGTTTTCCCTTTTTTCCAAGCTTCTTCTCTTGCACAGTTTGGGAAGTTCTTCCATCTGGTCTCAAGTACGTCGGCGCCGACTGGGAAGTTCGCCAAGTACGCCTGCGCGTTAGGACGACCGTAAAGCAAGGCGCCACTCCGCCTGCGCGACTTTCGTTTTGCGGCCGGCTCGGCCGTAAAGCGCCGTCGCGCAGAGCCGTCCCGGGGCCTGTGGCCGGCGTTCGGGCTGCGGGTGCCCGAGCCCTGGGCGCTCTTTGTGGGTGTGGGCTTCCGCGGCGCGCCTGGGAGAACGCTGGGCGGTTACTTTGCGGGCTCGCGGCGTCGGTGCGGTTAGACCAGGCAGCTAGTCCCTTCCGGGACCGGGAGCGCGGCCGGGTCCTCGTGCCCGTCGGATCCCCGGAGCCGGCTCGGGCCGCGGCGGGCAGAGAGCGGCCCGCGCCGGGCGCCGATGGCCGCGCGCCCCCTGGGAAGCGCTGTTGCCGCCGTGTCTCTCTCGGTGGCCCTGGCCTCCGCCACCGTCGGGTCCTCGGTGTGCCGCCCCAGCCCGCCGTGCAGGTATTCCCGCTCCCACCGCCGCCTCCGGTTCGCGGGGCCTTGGGCGAGGGTGGGAAAGGAGCCCTAGCCGCAGGCCAGCTTTCCAGAAGGCGCCGAGATAGGTCGGCCTTTGGAGGAAAGGATCAAACCAGTGATCTGGGCCTTTCTGGACTTAGCCTCCCGCCCTCCTTCCCCTCCTCCATCCTCCTCCCTTCCCCCTCCCCTTCTTCCTCCTCTCTTTCTCCTAGGGTTTGAACTTAGGGACTTTACTCTCGCCCACAGCAGGTGCTCTATCACTTGAGTATGCCTCCAGCCCGCATTTTAGCCGGCTGTTTTGGAGACCAGTCTCAGGCGCTGGCTCATTTTGAAATTTGCGGTTGGCTATGAGTCACCAATATTATGGATCACAAGAGTTTTCAGTATCCCAGGTTTGGGCCGGCATATTCTTTTTGATGACTACTTCCCACGGGTAGTGGAAATGCTTGTCAGCTTGTTAATATAAGCAAGCACACGGCTCTCTTTATAGAGGAAGCCTGGTAGACCGTTGGCCCTTGGTACTAGGTTGCCTGGACTGGAAGATTTCAGTTGAGGGAGTGTGAGAGCAGATACAGGTAGGTGAACAGGCCAGGACCTCCTCTTCTTTCCAGACTTTATGAAATTTAAAAAAAAAAAAAACACAACTTTTGACTTTATCTTGGAGGTACATGTAACTATTCCAACTTAGTTTTGAGGATGTGGAAGGAGGCAGATTATTGACTGGGTCGGTAACCACTTAGGAGCTTTAGGCCCATTGACTTCACACACGGAGTCTTTCAGAACTTCTCTTGTAGAAATGGTATCCCTTCCTCACACATTGGTGTGTATTTTAAAATTAATTTCTTCTATTCTGCCTTCCATCTTGCTAACATTCACTAGTGGTGTCCTCTCTGCCACTGTGAATTTGTTTTCCTTGTGTACATGTTTGCCTTTCAGTGGAAATTAGGAGAGAGAAAGGAACAGGTCTGTCTGCTCTGGAAGTTACGAATGCTATTTTTGTTATTCCCCCCACCCCCCATAATGATGTAAAGCTGCTCGGTAGTTACTCTTCATTTTAATGCTGGAAACGCTAATAAGGTATCTGAAGAACCAGAGACTTCATGTAGTTGCACAGAAAAATAGCCAAAAGTTAAGCCAACTTTTTTGTGTGTGTCATCTTGGGAGAGGCAAAAGAAATGTAGCATCAAAAAGTAGCTCAAGCCCAATGCTAGTGTCTCAGGCCTATGATCCTAGCTACTCCGGAGGCTGAGATCTCAGGATCTTGGTTCAAACCCAGCTTGTGTAAGAAAGTTGAGATTCTTATCTGCAATTAAGCACCAGAAAAGTAGAAGTGGAACTGTGACTCACATGGAGAGCACTTGGCCTTGAACAAAAAAGTTGAGGGCCAGTCCCCAGGCCCTGAATTTAAGCCCCAGGACCCGCACAAGGAAAAAAAAAAAAAGCTTCAGCTGGCCTGGAAGTTGTATGTAGCTAAGCTACATTGATCTTGTGATCCTTCTGCTTCAGCCTCCTGTGTTTTGGGATTATAGGCAATGTACCACAATGCCCTCCATAGTATTTGTGATTTGACTAGAATCTTTCAAATGTCTTTTCTAAGAAAAAAAGTTCTCTTAGGACAATCATTGGTGGAGAATATTTTACATTTCATTCCTTTGCTTACATTTAAATTGTGTGACCTAAAAATGGCATAGTATAGCATAATGTTTAGAGCCTGGAATTTGGAGTCAGTTTGCCTGGACTTAGATTCTTTGTGTGACCTTTATTTAATCTCTTGGCCTTAATGCACATTCTTCCAAAAGAAGGTTAATAGTACCTAAACTTAAGAGTGTGAGGATCAAATAAGTAATAATACACTGCCTAGAAGTTTACTACTTCTAAGTTGAAAACTGGTTTTTACTTTGCAGCATGTATTTTATCCCTATTTAATATCCAGTGGGGCTCCATGTATTTCTTGTTCCTGTTCAGTAATGCAATAAAAAAAAGGCCTAGGTTATGTACAATAAGTATTCTTAATCTGATACCTTTTGGTTTCTTAGATTGAACAGTGGACATAACATTAGTACTTCTCTGTGTGGAAAGTTCAGTATTTTTTTTTTTCCTTGTGACATTTGGAAAAGTAAAAAAAAGAAAAAACCTTAAAAATTGTTTTGGTGCTTGGTTGGGATAGAGTAGTATAAAAGTCAATTTCCTGTGTATATATTTTTTTCCCGGTCTAATTGAAAGGCTCCCTCTATAAGCTAAACTTTGCTTTTAGTAACACACGCTTCCTCCTTTTCTCCTCCTTCCTCAATGTTCTGACTTCTGTCACTCTCTCCTTCTTTTCCTAATTTATTATTTTTTCTCACTATGTAGTTTATGTTAGGCAGGAGCTGGTTATTAGTTGCCGAGGGCTGAGATTACAGATGTATGCCACCATGCCTGATAGTCTGCCACTTACTAATAAAATTAGTTACAGTCAAATATTCTACCTTACACAAATGTTAAGTTTCTGGAGATAATAACTTACTCACTGATCAGATGCTGATTCTAATATTTTCCCCATACAGAGTGAGTGCAAACAAGTAACAGTTACTTCAAAACCTGTAAGTGTGGTGAATGAAAGAGAACGGCTTAATTACGCGTAGAGCTATAAACACACAAGAAAGAAACCAGTTAAAAATCAAGGGAAAGAAAAAAATTTGACATTTCCTCTCCAAAGTTGTCATACATTTTGGTAGTGACCTAAATGACTTGAAAACTTAGGTTCATGCAGAAGTCTACACACAGATGTTTTTAGGAACTTTATATATAATTATGAGAACCTGGAAGCAGCCATTTATACAAATGTAAGTGCTGATGTCCTTCAGTAGGTGAATGGATAAACTAGTATATCCAGAAAATAAAATGTTACTTAGTGCCAACACATGAAAACAAGAGGTTTTTCTTTGTTGTTGTTTTAAATATACTATAAAATTTCTTTTTTCTAATGTATGTGTGTGTGTTTTCCCTCTATGGCTTATCCCGTTGTCCCTGTATTTGATTTTGGTACCCCGGGTATTGTAAACATGTTTCTCTGAATTAGGGAAGGTAATTAGGGAACAACAAAATGGTGACAAAGGACAAAGGGTGAACCAGTGCAACAGTGATACTCAAGACAATATGTTAGAAATGAACTGCACAATTTGGGGGGAGGGAAAGTGGGAGGAAAATGAGGGAGAGGATGACAAGTTGGTCAAGAAATTTGCTTACTATGTGTGTAGCTGTAACTCCTCTGTACATTACCTTGACAATAAAATTTTTTAAAAACTAGCAAGCCATGAGGAGATATGAACACTATTATATGCATATAAGAAGCCAGTAGGCTGTATGCTTCTAACTATGATAGTTCTTGAAGGCAAAACTATAGTGGTATTAAAAAGATCAAGAATTGGGAGGGGTTAGATTAGTTGGGAAAGCACTGATAGCATAGATAGTTGCTTTTTAAGTGCATTTTCTTTGTGTATGTGAATGCTGGTCCTAGGGCTTGGACTCCGAATCTGGGTGCTATCCTTGAGCTTTTTGTGCTCAAGGCTTTTTTGCTACTTGAGGCATAGATCTACTTCCAGTCTTTTGGTGGTTAGTTAGACATAAGAGACTGGTGTACTTTTCTGCTGGTGCTGGCTTTGAAGCACAATTCTCAGATCTCAGTCTCCTGATAGCTAGGATTACAGGTATGAGCCACTGGCTCCTAACTCTAAGAGTGTTTAAAAATGTTTGTTTATTGTGTATATTGGTACTGGGACTTGAACTGGGGGCCTCGTTCTCTCACTTGGCTTTTTCAACGGCAAGGCTGGTGCTGTACCCTCCATTTAGGGGGCTTGATCTTGGTCTGGGTGCTGTCCCTGAGCTCAAGCACTTTACCATTTGAGCCACAGCTCCATTTGTGGAGTTTATTGGAGGTAAGGTATCATGGGCTTTCCTGCCTGATCTGGCTTCAAACCAAGATCCCTCAGATCTTAGCCTCCTGAATAGGTAGTATTACAGGTGTGAGCCATCTGTGCCTGGCTTGGTGGGTTTTTTTTTTTAAAGCTTTCTTTTCTACAGCACTTTAAGTTCACAGCAAAAGGGAATGGAAAGTACAGAAATTTCCCATACAGAAATTCTTTACAATAACATATTAACTTCTCTCTATATAATGTACCTGTAGAATTGTAAATTTATACTATTTGTTGAACCTTTACCACAAGTTATGTCAGAGTCCCATAGTTGATGTTAGGGTACACTCTTGTCCATTATGAGTTTGGGCACACGTGTGTGATTACATTTCCATCATTATTTACTATGTACACAAACGTTGAGCGGTCAGAATGTGCGATGTGCAATATTTGAATGTCAGTTAAGAACTTTAATCTTAAATTTTCAAATGAAAAATCAATACAGATGTGAATATATGATTTGACCAAAGGGTGTAAATTTGTTCATTCATGAACCCTATTATGGTGTTTATGTGATAGTCTTAATTCTTTTAAAAATTTGCTTCACTTTCTCCTTGTTTTTAATGTTTTTATTCTTCCAACCCTTTTTCCTTTTTAGTTCTATTCTCCTTTTCTATCCTTCCTCTTCTTTCTTGCTCTTTTTTCTTCCCATTTCCCTTCTACCTCTACTCATTTCAGTAGTGTATTTTCTAACTTGTTATATGGGTTATATGAAGATAAGGAATTTTTAATTTTAATATATATTTTTTGAGTTTTTCCTATGTTCATAGAATATAACATAGACATTTGTGGTAGCAGAATAATGTTCCCAGCACCTCCTCCAAGATAACCTCATCTTAATCCCTGGAACCTTTTTATATTTATTGTCCATGGTGAGTGCCATGGCTCATGCCTGTAATCCCAGCTCATGAGCCTGAGATCTGAGGATCTTGGTTAGAAGCTAACTCTGGTGGTAAAGTTCATAAGAGTCTAAACTCCAATTAACCACCAAAAAGTTGGAAGTGGAGCTGTTCCTCAAATGGTAGGTAGAACCCTAACCTTGAGCAGAAAAACTTAGGGACAGTGCCTAGGCCTAGTTCAAGCCCTAGGAACTGCTCTCCCCCCCCCCCCCAACACACACACACACACACACACACACACAACACACACACACACACACACACACACACACACACAATGTTGCCTTACATGAGAAAAGAGACTGTGTAGATATGATTAGGGTTAAGGACTTTAAGATTTGGAAATCACTCTTGACTATCCATGTGTACCTGATCTAATTGAACTTGTAAAATGGAAAAAATGTTTCAGCTCTGGTCTGAGAAAGATTATTAAGAAGTAGTTACCTACTTCTTAGGTGGCTTTGCATCTAAAGAGTAGGAGCCACGACCCTCTGAACTCTTTATATAGGTGGTAGCTTTGCTGATGAAGTAAGTAGCTTTAGCCCAGCAAGTTTTATGTTGGAATTGTACAGAAATATTAAGATATACAACATACTGTTTTATGGCAAAGTTTATGATAATTTGTGATAGCAGTAATAGACAACTCATTTTTACTCTCTCAAACAAAATAATTGTTTTATTAAAATGAAAATTGCATATATTTCTGTAACTTGCTTTTTTTAATCATATGAATGTAAAATCACCTGATACTATTTTCAGTAGCAAGTAAGTTTCATCCACATTTGTTCCTTCTTTGTTACCTTTTTTTTTTTCATAATGTTTTTCCTATGGTTACGAAGTGATAACCCATTGTGGTTTTGGCTTTATTTTTCTAATCATTAGTGATGTTGTATCTATTCATGTGCTTGTTGGCAATATATATCTTCTTTGAAGAAACATCTAACATTTTTTGCCCATTTTGTAATTGGATTCTCTTGATGAGTTGTAGGGGTTCTTCATGTGTTCTGAATATTAACCAATGCCTTATAGATAGATGATTTGCAATTTTTTTCCATTTCATGGGTTTCTTTTCATGCTTTCATGACCTTGTGTCCTTGATATAGAGAAGTTTTAAATATTTTGGTATGTAATTTACCTGTTTTTTTTTCTTATGCTTTGAGTGTCATATTTAAGAAATTATTGCCAGATCAAATATTATGAAGGTTTCCAGTGTAAGAGTTTTATCAGTTTAATTCCCATATTTAGATTATGTTTTTATTTTTAATTTTTTTTACTTGTCTCTTGGGCTGCTGTGTATTGAACATAGAGCCTCACATCTTCTAGAAAGTACTTGACAACTAAGCCATACCTCCAGCCTTCATTCAATCTTAGCTAGTCTATATGAGGTATAAGGTAATGGTGTAAGATTAGGGGAAGGTTCTCATTACATGCAAATAATGTTTTCCCACTATCATTTGTTGGAAAGATTGTCATTTCCCCTTTGCACCATTGTTGAAAACATTTGGCCTTAGCTGGGAGGGTTTATGTCTGGTCTGTATTCCATATTTATGGAAACATCACCCTAGCTTTATAGTATATGTTTATATCAGGAAGAATAAGACCTTAAACTTTGTTCTTTTCTTTTTTTAAGCTAATTCCGACTATTTGAGCTTCTTTGAGATTCCATAAGGAACTTTGGATATAGTTTCCTAGTTTTAGAAAAAACAAGTAGTGCTTACATTGCATCTGTAGATCATCACTTTAGATAGTATTGCTAACTTAAGTCCTCAGTCATTACAAATAGAATGTGTTTGTTGCTGTCTTATTTCTTTCAGTGATGTTATGTAGTAGTCATTGTGCAAGAGTTTTGCTTTCTTGGTTACGTGGAATTTTTTTTGTCAGACATGGGGCTTGAACTCAGGGCCTGGGCCCTGTCCCCAAGCTCTTTACTCAAGGCTAGCACTTTACGACTTTGGACCACAGCGACACTTCCAGTTTTTGAGTGGTTAATTGGAGGTAAGTGTCTCACAGGGATTTTTCTACCTAGGCTGGCTTTGAACTCCAGTCCTCAGATCTCAGCCTCCTTAGTAGCTAGGATTACATACTTGAACCACTGGTGCCCAGCTTTAACTACTTTTTATGTGTTAAATTCACTTATTATAACAGTTTTTTTCATGGACTTTTTTTTTGTGTTTGTGAGGGTGTGATTGGCAGATAGAGATAATTTACTTCTGACTTTTTTTCTCCTTGTTTAATTGGTCTGCTAGGACAATTCATCCATATTGAATAAAGTGCTTATTCTTGATCTTAGAAGAAAATTAATTCATTAATTACCAGAGTATTAGCTCTGAGCTTTTCATTTATAGTCATTATTGTAATGTTGAGGTAGCTCTTCCATTGTATGTTTTTAATCATGAAAGGGTGAACTGTGTGAAAAGACTTTTCTGTATCAATTAAGCTGATTATGTGTTTTTTTTCTGTTTTGTGGCATGTTGATTTTTACTGATTTTTGTATATGGAACCATCTTTCCATTTTAGCAATAAGTCCCTTGGTCATGATGTCTGATCTTTTTAGTGTTCTGTGGAATTCTGTTAGTATTTCTTCTTTTTTCTTTTTTTCATTTTCTTTGCCAGCACAGAGGCTTACATTCAATGCCTTGTGCTTGCTTAACTTGCTTGCTCATAGCAAGAACACCTTCAGTACAGCTTTTTGCTGGTTCTTGTGATTGATTGCATTTAGTTGACATGTCCCTTTAGTTTTTGTCTTACCTGGAAAGTTCTTCCATCTGTACATACTTTCCTGACCTTACCAGTTTTTAAGAATACAGACATTTAGTCTGTAAGGTATATATTAACCTCATGTCCAGATTTGGGTCATTAGTTGTCAGAAATAATTGTTGCTGGGTGTTGGTGGCTCATGCCTGTAATCCTAGCTACTCAGCAGGCTGAGATGATTGAGATTCAAAGCTAGTCCTGGGAGGAAAGTCCTTAAGACTCTTATCTCCAACTACTCAGAAGCTAGAAATGGTGCTATGGCTCGAAGTGGTAGAATGCTAGCCTTGATGACAAAAGCTCAGGGACAGTGCCAAGTCCCTGAGTTCAATCCCCAGCACGCACACACACACACACACACACACACACACACTTGTGTGTAAATGGTGCTATGGCTCGAAGTGGCTAGTCTTGGACAGTGCCAAGTCCCTGAGTTCAATCCCCAGCACGCACACACACACACACACACACACACACACACACACACACACACACACACACTTGTGTGTAAATGGTGCTATGGCTCGAAGTGGCTAGTCTTGGACAGTGCCAAGTCCCTGAGTTCAATCCCCAGCACGCACGCACACACACACACACACACACACACACACACACACACACACTTGTGTGTATATGTCTCAGTATCCAATTCACTATTCATCATGGTCAAGTGAGTGTTTTCCTATCAACCATTTATCTAAGAAAGGCAAATTGAGGGGCCTAGGAAGGTGGCTCAAGGGTAGAATGCTTGCCTTGCATGCATGAGGCCCTGGGTTCGATTCCTCAGCACCACATAAGCAGAGACAAGCTGGAAGTGGCACTGTGGATCAAGTGGCAGAGCACTAGCCTGGAGCTGAAGAACTGAGGGACAGTGCCCAGGCCCAGAGTTCAGACCATGACTGACCAAATTAAAAAATAATAAGAGCAAATTGACTAGTGTGGTATGAGAAGGAAAAGAGCTGCCATTATTTTACGCTGTCCTGGAATCCACCTTTTCTTTTAAATGTCTTATTAGGGGTCATCAGGAATGTTATTTTAAATATTTTAGGCAAGAGGAGACATGAAAAATTTTGTGTGTATGTAACCAGTGTGAATGTACTATACAATTATTTCATACTGTTTAAATTTTGCTTTAGCGTATATATATATATATATATTTATCAGTCTGCCTTCAAATGATATTACACTAATTGCTTCATATTCAGTGTAAGAATTTTACAACAATGCAGTTTCATTTTCCTATTTTTGTATGCTTTTTTGCTGTACATTTTATTTTTGTTAGATTTACTTTATAAAAATGTATTTCTTCATATAAACCCAAAATTTTATTCCACAGTTATTTTTATGATTAAGTTCTTAAAACAAATTTCCCCTTCTAAACAGATAAGTGAACTTGTGTTTTTTATCCTCAACTAAAATCATGTGGTAGCTACATTAATGAGATTTAGTTACTAAAAATTAGGTTTGGAAACCTGAAAGATGGGTGATACTGTATACATCATAGGTGAATTTTCTGATTTTAAACAGTTTTTGAAATTGAAAACTGTGTTTGAGTCTTTGAGTTACTCTTTAATGAATCTGTTCTGTTTTTTCTACAAAACAATTTTGTTTCCTTCCCAGAAACCCATTTTTGTCCTGTTGTTTTCATCTTAACGCCAACATCATGTCTGGTTCTAATGATGCCAAAGAGAATTCTCACAACAAGGCTCGGACATCTCCCTACCCAGGATCTAAAGTTGAACGGAGCCAGGTTCCTAATGAGAAAGTGGGCTGGGTTGTTGAGTGGCAAGACTACAACCCTGTGGAATATACTGCAGTCTCTGTCTTGGCTGGACCTAGGTGGGCAGATCCTCAAATCAGGTGAGCAAATCAGCTGATACTAGCTACATATAGGACTTTTAGAAAAGGTTGTGATTACATTTGTAAACTGTCCTTTTTAGCACTTGATAAATCACTTTTATCTGTGCTTGACTTTGTTATAACTCGTTTTCCACATTTGTTTCCTTTCTGTACCCCCTCCCAAAATCGGTTCATGTTTGTTTATTCTTCTGGGGGTTTTATGAGGCTCTTTCCTAATAATAAATCTATTTTGGTTCAGAAAATAGTTGTTTGTTTTGAAGTAACTGCTTATGACAACTTTTTTTCATATGTTAACAATTGAGTTATCAATGATACATCTCTTTGGTTGCTGCTGTTTTTGTGGAAATGGGGTTTGAATTCAGAGATGCATGCTTGCTAGGCAGGT
Source organism: Dipodomys merriami (assembly GCF_024711535.1). Taxonomy (NCBI): domain Eukaryota; kingdom Metazoa; phylum Chordata; class Mammalia; order Rodentia; family Heteromyidae; genus Dipodomys; species Dipodomys merriami. The sequence goes on from NW_027206512.1 coordinate 10,429,954, forward strand.
GTACCCTGCTGCTGAGTTCAGTCCTGTTTTTGCACAGATTATTTTGATATAAGGTCTTATGTCTGGGCCTATGTCTAGACAGAAATCCTCTTTTGCTCTTGCTATAGATGACATAACAGATGTGAGCCACAGCTTCCTATATAGTTTGGATGACAGGTATACACAAACAATCCCAGTGACTGATTTGAGAAGCAGTCTCAAACTTTTTTGGGTGGGCTTGCTTTATACTTTGATTCTGCTGATTTCAGTCTCCCAGATAATAAGGCTAACATCCTTTATGGTATTTTCTAATATAGCTAGACTTGAATTTGAAGTAGTGAAAATATTTTTCAGACTCTTTCCCAGATTACTGTGAATAAGATGGTGAGAAGTTAGATTAGTGTAAAAAAAATAGAAAATGGATAGGTAAAGGATGAGGCAGGGAGAGAGAGACAAAGGTAGAGAGTTATATACATTCAAATATATATGTATTTGAAAATAAAAAGTAACACTTAAAATGTGCTGTTTCAAGGATAGTGCTTATTGTGAATAACAAATTGATTTATTATTGTTTTTAAAATTTTATACTGATGTTCTTCTTACAGTGAAAGTAGCTTTTCTCCCAAGTTTAACGAAAAAGATGGGCATGTTGAAAGAAAGAGCCAGAATGGCCTGTATGAGATTGAAAATGGAAGACCTAGGTAGGTACTAGAAAAGAAGCAGTAAAGGGTCTTCAAAAGGTAAAACGAGTTAATATTTATTATGTAATAGAATGCACTGAATATAACATGAAACTATATATGTAAACTCATTAAATCTTCATAGAACTCTAGGTGGTTACTTTTAGCTCTACAGGTAAGAATGTAAGCACTTTGCATACAGCTAGTAAGTAGCAGAGGCAGGATTTGAATGCATCGTTTTGTAATTTCATCTTGAAGGTAGAAATAATTCAAATAATTATTTGAATAAATTAATAAAAAAGTTGAAAATTGTATTTTTAGTAGGTGTTTATTAAACAAGATAATGCCATAAGTAAGAATTTATCTTTTAGTAATGCAGTTTGAACTCTAGCCTCACAGTTGGCTAGATAGGTGGTCTATTACTTGAGCCACGTTCTCAGTCCTGTTATTATTTTTTCTAATGCCAATACTAAGGCTTGAACTCAGGACCTCGGTGCTGTCCCTTATTTATTTATTTAGTCATTTATTTGTGTTGGAGTGGAAAGGCTATATTAGTGAGGCCCAAAGACCCAATGCACATTTGGCATAAACTTTACTAGATAAATTTTATTTTGCTCTTAGCTTTTTCACTCAAGGTTGACACTTTACCCCTTGAGACAGCTCTACTTCGGCTTTTGGGTGATTAATTGGAGATTAGCTACTCACAGAGTTTCCTGAACAGACCGGACTATGATCTTCAGATCCCAGCTTCCTGAATATAGGCATGAGCCAGTGTCACCCAGCTCCAAACCCTGTTTGTATACTTTAAAAAATGATTCTTTTATGTTGTGTATGGTAGGATATATGTATGGTATGTATATGGTATATGTATGATATGTATGTGGTAGGATATATTCGAGTGCTTGGGAGACTGAGGCAGGAATATTGTGAGTTAGAGGCCAGCCAAGGCTATATAGCAAGACCTTATCTTAACCCATCTACCCTCAATATTAAAATCATTTTCTGTGCATCTTTAAACTTTGCTTATTTCTTGTAAGATGACATAACAATGAGGGAGATAGGTTGAAAAGATAAAAAAAATAGATTAGTAAGATGATTTAATAATAAAATACTAAAAGATAAAAAATTACCATGACTCAAATATAGTTTAAGAGAAGCAGCTCAGTTGTGATTATGCCTTGTAAAGATGCTGCAGTCTGTGTTCTTAGTTCTTCTAGGACAAGGAAATGATAGTGTTCTGATTTCAACCCAATCTTTCACATTTGCTTAGTTCTCTCTTTGTTGTAATATACTCTTCTATGTTATTGAGTCCTTCAAGTCAAACTCTTGGATGTAACTTAGTCCTTACATCCTTTTCTGGGTAAAATATATGAATGTATATGTATATAAAAGGATAGGTACAAAGCCTGTGTTAGAAAAGCAGCTCTCTTTAGGAAAAGATATAATTGGAAATCTATCAGGATTATTTTGTCATGCCTCTTCTTTTCTCTTACTCTATTGGCTTCATTTCTGTCTTTGCAAGCAACCTTTTCTGCTTCTTAGGCAATAGTAGTCTATATGTCTAGTTTAGTTTCTGATTTACAGATCATAAGACTTGGTCATCTATTGAAAACTAACATTTTCTCTATTTGAAAAGAGTTATTGTCAGCTGGCCAAGTTTCTTGTATTTCTGTTTATTTGCAAGTCTTGCTGAAATATTTACGAGTCTAGTAAAAGCAATATAAAAATGCAGTCATAAGAGCAGTTGTAGGGATGTATAATGAAAAGAGATGACTGGAAATTACATAGTGGGAAGACAAAAAATAGGATTATAAAGAGATAAGACTATAGAATAGGGCATTTTATTGGAGCATTAAAAATTGCACATTTAGGAATATTAAGTAATAATGTGTGGCATCAATAGTGATTAGTGTATATGGCTAAAAAGTAAATAAGTGTTTTTATAAAATTAAATTTGGAAATGTGAAATCTATGAAATTTAACTATCTTATATGCTGCAAAAATCTGTGAACTCATTGAGGAAATTAATGTAAATATGTAACAAACTAACAAGAATGGTTTAGGATTCTGAAATAATGAAGTCTTATTAGATAAGGCAAAGAGCATTAGAAGAGTCTGGTAAGTTTCAAGTTTGTGTTTAGGATAAATAAGAAGACATTGTGTAACTACTTTAGAAATCAGATCTTTCTTGTGGCTCAAGTCCAAAGTTTAAAACATGAACAAAAGAAAAACTTAAGTAATAGTAACAGTGTAATGAGGTTTATGATTGCAGTGTCAGATATGTGATATTGCTTACTGACCACATTCCGTTGACTTTACAGCTTTCTTTCTTTTCCCACAGAAATCCTGCAGGGCGCACAGGATTGGTTGGCCGGGGGCTTTTGGGGAGATGGGGTCCAAATCATGCTGCAGATCCCATTATAACCAGGTATGAACCCAAATAAAACATTTTAGGAGCAAATAGCTAAGTGATCAGAAAAATAGACTGTAGCTACATTTGTGTACGTATAGATGTATATACATGTGTCTGTGTATGCCTATGTGTTTGTGTATATATACACATGTATGTGTTTGTATTTATATATATTCACATGCATACATGTATACATATATAGTCACATAAATGACTTTCAAGAGACTGAAAAACTACAATAATAATGTATGTGAAAAATTAGGTTAGTGTTGTAGGAATAAATTAATATTACCCACAGTTAACTTATCCAATATTTATCAAGCATTGTTTTGTTTTCAGTGATGTATAAGCATTTTAAAGGACACTAAAAAAAAAAAAAAACAACAGTAAGAATTCAAAGATTTGATTCCCTTTCATTGAAAAGCTCTGGCCCGGGGCTGGGAAGGTGGCTCAGTGGTAGAGCGCTTGCCTTGCTTGCATGAAGCCCTGGGTTCGATTCCTCAGCACCCCATAAGCAAAAAGAAAAAAGCCAGAAGTGGCGCTGTGGCTCAAGTGGTAGAGTGCTAGCCTTGAGCTGAAGAGCTGAGGGTCAGCGCCCAGGCCCAGAGTTCAGGCCTCATGACCAGACCCCCCCCCCAAAAAAAAAAAAAAAAAAAAAACCCACCTCCCTGAAAAGCTCTGGCTAATTTATAAGATGGAAATCTTGAAATACGAAAACATCATAGTATAGTCATGTGTTCTTGGCAATAGAAACATGATCTAAGAAACATCATTAGATGGTTTTGTCATTGTGTGAATAGCATAGACAGTATTTTCACCAAGTTAGGAGGTGTAGGCTAGTCATCTCCACATGGTCTCAGGGTGTCATCAGGAGGCACTGTATACACAAGATATATGTGGCTGCTGCTGGAGATGCATGGCATTCTAATTCTACAGTAAAGGCTTTTGAAATAGAGGGAGTACATTTTAACTGAACAATAAAAAAATAGTAACTATATAAACCAGTTGTTATACATTATCAAGCAGTTATATACTGTACATACTTGTTATGTGTTGTGTTTTTATAAGACTGGCAGTAGAGTAAGTTTGCTTACACCAACATTACTAAATGAGAGTAAGGTGTTATGATATCACTAGGAAATAGGAATTTTCCAGTGCCATTAGTAGAACTGTGGTTCAAGTGGCAGATTGTCAGCCTTGAGCAGAAAAAACTAATGGACAGCACCCAGGCACTGAGTAGTAACACCAAAACAAACAAACAAAACAAGAAAAAGAGCTAGGGCTGGCTTTGAATTTGATCCTCAGACTTTCGCATCCTCAGTAGCTAAGATTGTAGGCATGAGCCACCAGCATCTGGCTTGAAAACTACCTTTTATACCTGCTAAAACAGTGTCATACAAGCTGTTGTTCAGTATACTTGGTGAACTGCTAAGTGCAAAAGTTACTAGATTTTGTTTGTGTTTTGTTTTTTGTTTTTACTATGTGTAAGTTCTAAAAAGGGTCCTTGGATTTTTTTTGTTGTTGTTGGTCGTGGGGCTTGAACTCTGGGCTTGCGTCCTGTCCCTGAGCTCTTCAGCTCAGGGCAAGCACTCTACCACTTAAGTCGTAGCGCTGGTTCTGGTTTTCTGGTAGTTAATTGGAGATAAGAGTCTTATGGGCTGGCTTTGAACTATGATCCTCAGATTTTAGCTTCCTGAGTAGCTAGGCCTATAGGTGCATGAGCCACTGGTGCCCAGGCCCTTTGATTTTTTTTTTCTTAATTCTTTCAGTCTTTGCTTTGCATTTTGTCCTTAACCTTTTTTGGGTAACATTTTAAATATTAAAAACTTTATATCCTGAATTTTCATTATGGAGAATATAGTATCTGTTATAAAAAGTGCAAATGTACAATGCTGTTTTTTGTTCTGTTTTTTTTTAAACTAGTTGATTTGAGAAAAATTGATATGTAATCAGTTATTAAGAAAATAATCCAGGGGGAGGGGTGGGGGGTGGGAGATGAGAAGGGATGGGAAGGGGAAACAAAGGAGGAGGCTACAATGCTTGATAAGAAATGTACTCATTATCTTGCCCATGTAATTGTAATCCCTCTGTACGGTATTTTCACAATTGAAAAAAAAAAAAAGGAAAGAATCTCTTCATAGGTTATTTTTCAGGCTTGAGATAGAAACTCAGTCTGTTTTAAGTCATTTTGTTTTACTGTTCTGTTCACAGGTGGAAAAGAGATAGCAGTGGAAATAAAATCTCCCACCCTGTTTCTGGGAAGAACATCTTACAGTTTGTTGCCATAAAAAGGAAAGACTGTGGAGAATGGGCAATCCCAGGAGTGAGCATTACAATTTGGTCAAATTAATGTTTAAATTCTTTTAGCTACTTCATTTTCTCTAGGGTTGTTATATGTGGACTTTACTGACTCCATTTTTCCCCACTGCAATGGTATTCTGTCACTACCAGGAACAAGTTTAGCATTGGTGTCATTGTAACATCTTTAGAGAAGAAGATGGACTTAGTAATTACTGCTAGTCTTGTGTTCTGGTCTTTCTGTTTGCAAGTGGGTGATTTGGAGGTCAGGATCTTCTCTCTAATAGAATCATGAATACCTCACAGATTGCATTTAGGTGTCTAGCATGTAGTAGGCACTCATTAAAGTTGGTCCTATCCCAACCCTAGTTCCAACTCAAATAAAACTCTTATTAGTGTTTTTTGATAAATTTTGATAAGTTGAGAGGTAATCAGAACAATAGCTTTTATACTTGCTTCTTATACTTTTACAGTTTTCCATGTCACCATGAGGAGCACTTTTATTAGCCTACAGTTTGAATGCATGCTGGTGAAATATTTGAAGTGACCTTTTAAATCATTTATAATAAGTGTGGTTGCATATTTTATATTTGATGCCTTATTGTGAAATGAGATGGTTTGCTATGAGGGTGCTGCTGTCTGCAAGAATAAAGCTTTAGGCAAATTAATATAGGACAGATCATCAAATTTCACTCATGCTGAGTGCAATAGCAAAACAATGATTTCATCATAAGCTTTTATATTTTTATTGTCATTTGAAATTCTGATCAGTAAGGACAACTTGCCGTGATACAATTTTGTGTTAGTCATCTGCTCAGTGTAACTTGAGAATCTACCCTTTGTCAGCTAGTATTTTAGTAATTGAGTAAACAGCAGAATAACAATCATTTGATGCTAATATTCCAGTGAGAAGCATATAAGATAAATAGTGTAAATATTTTTTATGCTTGAAAGTTATAACTATTAAGAAAAAAAGCAAGATAGAAGAATAAGAAGTTCTTGAGATCTTATATTTGAGATAGTACAGTTAGAATAGTCCTCATAGATCAGGTGTCATTTGAATAAATGTCTGAAGGAAGTGGATAAGTGAATTGTGTACATACCTGGGAATAAGCATTTTGGACAAAGATACTAGTAAGTGCTGACATGGAGGAATAGAGGTGACTATTATGGGCAGATAGGATTAGAAATATATACTTGCCACTCAGTCAATACTTGTGCAGTGAATCACAGCTTATTAATTTTCTAATCTTTACATTTCTATACTGGACCTGGGGCTTAAACTCAGGGCCTGGTGCTATCTCTGAGCTTTTTTGCTCATGGCTAGTACTCTACCACTTGAACCTTAGCTCTGCTTCTGGCTCTTTTTTTTTAATTGGTGGTTAATTGAAGATATTCCTTCCCAGGCCAGCATGTAAGTGTGATCCTCATATTTCAGCCTCCTGAGTAGCTAGGATTACAAGTATGAGTCACCAGTGCCTGGACATCTTCTACTCACTTAAAATTAAATATATATATATATATATATATATATATATATATATTTATTATTTTTATATTTATTTATTATCTTTTAAGTAGTTGTACAGTCAAGTTGCCATTCAATAAAGCTCTTTATGTATACAGTTTGTTTTGATCAATGTCACCCCTTTCAGTATTCTTACCTATCCCTCCCTACCCACCCTTTCCCTCACTTTTCTTAATTTTGTAGGGTATGTATTGAATTTTTTTTTTTTTTTGCAATTTGACTTCAGGGAATGGTAGATCCAGGAGAGAAGATAAGTGCCACATTGAAAAGAGAATTTGGTGAGGAAGCTCTCAATTCCTTACAGAAATCCAGTGCTGAAAAGAGGGAAATAGAAGAACAATTGCACAAACTCTTCAACCAGGAACAATTAGTGGTAAGAAATGATGGTTCCAGGAGGGAACTAAATAATAGTCCTATAAATTAATGAAAGTAGACTTCAAGTTCACCTGGAACCTTCTCTGAATAAAATAGACTTCTTGTATATTTGAGATAAATATTCATAAAAGCAACTCAAGATATAGAGAGATCACTATTATAAATAGATTTGCCTTGAATTTATAGCCCAATTGTAGACCAACTTTATTAATTTTTCCTTTTTTCCTCAGTATTTCTTTAGGTATGAGCTAATATGACAGAAAAGCTGTTTTTTTACTTGATGAGGATCTATCCAACAGGAAAATCGTGTTTTTGTTTACATAAACCTCTCTGAAATATTTATATTTTAAATTATATAAAGATTTTTAAAGATCCCCTGTATTAATTAGAATAATTTACGTGTTTATGAAATTATCAGAGAAGTTATTAAAACAAAAATGCTTAAATAATCAAACATTTTTAAAAAACATGTGCAAATCTGACTGTTCTCAAATACTCTTTTTATTGCTGGTGATTGAATTTAGGAGCCCCTACATGCTTAGTACATATTCTGTTACTGAGCTATGCCACCCCAATCTCTCTTAAGTTTTGAAATTTAAGAGTATTGAATTTTGTGAATTTTAAAATTGCTTCAAAAGAGAATATTACCCTGCAGGAATGTAAACAAGTATATAGAAGCAATGCTGAAGGCTCCATGATAGTTACATTTCTTTTTCTAAAAAGGTTTGAAGTCAGGGTCTTGCACTTGTTACCACCCCAGCCACATACATGCCAGTCCTACATTTTTTTCTTCTTTGGTGGCACCAAGTTTTGAACTCTGGGCCTTGCATTTACTAAGCCAGAGCCCTTCCACATGAGCCATGCACCAGCTCCGTCCCCCCCCCCCCTTTTTTTTTCAGAATTTTATCCAATTAGGATCTTGTATTTTTGACCAACTCTGGTCTTAGATTACATAGTCTACTACTTATGCCTCCTGAATAGCTGGGATTACCGATACAAATGACCATGCCTGGGTTGTTGGTTGAGATAGGATTTCACTAACTCTTTTCCCAGGCTGGTATTCATCAGCTGTCATCCTGATCTCTACTTCCCAAGTAGCTGGGACTATAGGGATGAGCTATCGAACTCAGGTTTATCTTAACATTTTTAAGCATAATAGTCTGCATTGTTAAGTATGTTCATGTTTATGTTCCTGAATCTGATGAAGGTAACATGCTTTTGTTCTGCCTATTCCTGTTTCACTCTAGACTTTTTTTTTTTTAATCTTTCTCTTTTTAAAAATAGATATATAAGGGATATGTTGATGATCCTCGAAACACTGATAATGCATGGATGGAAACAGAAGCTGTAAATTACCATGATGAGACAGGTATGTATGCATGTATGTATGTATGTATGTATGTATGTATGTGTGTATATATTTATTGCCAGTCCTGGGGCTTGAGTTTAGGAATTTGGACTCTGTTCTTGAGCCTCTTGGTGCTCAAGGTTAATGCTCTACCACTTGGGCCATAGTAATTTCTGAGTAATTTATTGGAGATTAGAATCTCAGATTTTCCTGCCTAGGCTGGTGTTGAACTGGGATCCTCATATCTCAGCCTCTTGAATAGCTAAGATTACAGGCGTGTGCCCAGCTGAGACAGGTAATTTTATACTCACATTTACTATATTGTTTGGATTAGAGAATCAGGTTCAGCCACCATACTGGAGCACAACCATATGTAGACCAAGAGCTACTGATTTTAGGATAGAATTTTATGGGAACAAAGGTGTTTGTTATTTTTATACAACACCTCTAATGCTGAAACAGTTCATCCTTCTAGGACTGGGAACTTAAGAGAAATATGTAAATGTAGTTTAGAGTGAATTGTACAAAACTGCTGACATATTTGTTATTTTGAGGTTTAAAAACTGATCCTTCAGAAGTTGATTAGTTTATGAGTTGTTTACTGTTTTTACCCCCATGTCTTTTCTTTTTCTAAAAATTAAAGAAAAAAAGCTGTACTTCTAATTCCAAGATCTTTGGCATATCTGAGTTTGATTCTGTTGCTTGGCTTTGTCTCTTAGACTGTTTAGTTTTGCCTTTTAGTGTACCTTGCAGTTTATTTTGGAAGTTAGACAAGATTTAAGGCAAGTAGGCCTTAGTGTAAGTAGTTTAAGGTTATATGTTTATCTGGCTAGTTATGCTGTTTTTGCTTACTATAGCCACAGGTATCAAAAGCTAAAATTTACTCTGGTGTCTGTGTGTGCATGTGCATGTGCGCTCATGTGGATGTGCACATGCAGACTCACACATGCACACATGCTAGTATTGGAGCTTGAACCCCAGAGCCTATGTACTGTCTCTGAGTTTTTTCACTCAAGGCTTGAGTAACGTAAGTCTGCTTCTAGCTTTTTTCTGGTTAATTGGAGAGAAAAGTCTCATGGACTTTATTGCCCAGGTTGTCTTTGAACTGTGATCTTCATATTTCAGTCTTCTGAGTAGCTAGATTTACAGGTGGGAGCCACAGGCACCTGACAGATGTCTTTGTTTTGTTTTGTTTTTGTTTTTGTTATGTGATACCAAGGAATCAATTCCAGGGCCTCTTGCATTCTGGGCAAGCACTCTACCACTAAGCCACATTCCCAGCCATGCCCTTGATTTTCTCTCCAGACTCTTTAATCAGGTCTGAGATAGGCTCCTCTCTCAGTAGTATCTTCCTTTACTGTAAGTTTTAGGATAGGGGAACCCTAGGAGGATCCTATGACTTTCTTTCCCTGAGCTTGTCTGTGCTCCTGAGCTGCAGCCTCCACAAGTGCTTCTCAGCTTTCCTTCTCCTCCTTTCTGCCTCAGATCACCCAGGTTAGTTGGCCTACAGTTGGTATTTCCCTCCTCCCAGTTATTTAGGCCTTTATAAAAAAAATTGTACATGAGGGCAGTGTACTTTAGATGTGTTTCAGAATTATTACTTTCTCTTCACCCTGCTGGAAGCCAGAGAGAATTTTTCTCCAGTGAGGGCTGGCAGGATGCCCCTAACCTCAGTTCTCTGAGATCTAAGAACTGTTAATTTTTAGTTTAGCTTTTTTCATGTGATGATGACAGAGGTGACACTTGAACTCTACATGTCAGATTATACCAATCTAAACTGCTAAAAATTTTGTATAATATTTGTATAATAGAATTAAGTGCCCACAGACATGAGTGGAAAACTATTAATTCTGGTAAAACATGATTTTAGAGGTTGTTATTTACAAAATCCAACAGTTAACTATTTGGGTTTAGATTTACTTTTCACTTCTCTCTTTCCATTAATGGCTGTATGTTGCAGTTACATGACAATAGACATAGACCCTGGTTATTTTCAAGGTCAAATATCACTGAATGCCTGGTTCATCCTGGGCTGTAATCCTCTTGCTTGTGCTACCCTATGACACTAGGGATGATAGGTATATGCTACCTGTATTCAAGCCATTGGTTGTGATGGAATCACTCAAACTTCTTTTCTACTTGGACTGGCTTTGAATGTCCTACCTTGACCACTGCATCCCAAGTAGGTAACAGACTTGAACCACTTTGCCTGATGTCTCTCTCCCTTTCCCTCCACACTCTCTTTTTTTGTTTTGTTTTGTTTTTAAGAATAATTGAAAGGGTTATTCCAGTAAAAAAAAAAAAAAAAATATATATATATATATATATATATATGTGTGTATGTATGTATGTATGTGCTAAATGCCATGGTGAAATCCTTTGGTACAATTAATACTTAAAAATGAATGAGAGGGAGGTAGAAGGCTTGAATGGAGAGAGTAAATGTGGATAAATATGGTTGAAGTACTTTACGTGCATATATGAAAATAGAACAATGGGCTGGGAAGGTGGCTCAATGGTAGAGTGCTTGCCTAGCATGCATGAGGCCCTGGGTTCAATTCCTCAGCACCACATAAATAGAAAAAGCCGAAAGTGGCGCTGTGGCTCAAGTGTTAAGAGTGCTTGCTTTGAGCTGAGGAGCTCAGGTATAGCACCCAGGCCCAGAGTTCAGGCCCAGTAACCAACAAAAAAAAAAGAGAGAGAGAGAGAGAGAGAAAATAGAACAATGAAACTTGTTGAACGTGTTTTCGGAATAGAGGCCAGGGGCTTTAGAGTGATAGAGGGGGGAAGGGTGATAAGGGTACATTGTATGAGGATATGGAAATGGCAAAATAAAATCCTCCTGTACAACTAGTTTACACAAATTTAAAAATCTTAAATTATCACAGACAAGAAAAGGAATAATCCCCCTTTTAAAAATTTTCCTTTTTTTAAAATAAAATTTTGGCCATACTGGAGATTGAACTTAGAACCTTTGCTTGCTAGGCAGCTACTCTACGATTGGAACTATATCTCCAACCTCCTTTTTGTGTTATTTTTAAGGTAGAGTCTCACTTTTTGCCAGAGCCTGCCTGGGCTGCAATTCTCCTACTTGTGCTACCCTATTGCTAGAGATGACATTGTGCAACACTGCACCCAGCTATGTGCTTCTCTTATAGCTGGGATAAAGCTACATGTCACGGTACCCAGCCATTAGTGGAGATGAGTCTCTCAAACTTCTTTTTACCTGGGCTGTCCTAGATCCCTGATCTTGATCTCTGATTTCTAAGTAGTGAAGATTACAAGCTTGAGCCAGCTAAAGGAACAGTTTTCTTTTTGGAACCTCCACCTAATATTTGGGAAATTAGTTGAACTCAGGCATTTGGAATGTTTTGTTTTCTAATTTCCTTAACTACTAATATAGTGCTGATTTAAGTTTGTTTGTCTATTTTTTATACCATCCCTGGGGCTTGAACTCAGGGCCTGGCCACTGTCTCTTAGCCTTTGTACTCAAGGGCAGCACTCTACTGCTTGAAACACAGCTCCATTTCCAGCTTTTGGTAGTTAATTGAAGATAAGAGTTTCAGGGATTTTCCTGCTGGGGCTGGCTTTGAACCATGATCCTCATATCTCAGCTAGGATGTAGCTAGGATGACATGTATGAGCCATGAGTGCCTAGCTTATGACTTAAGTTTACAGTAAGAACAGTTGAAGATAGAGAATTATGCTAATAATATGGATAAATAAATTCCTTTTTGTGTGTGTGTGTGTATTTTTAATTTGATGACTAGGTGAGATAATGGATAATCTTAATCTAGAAGCTGGAGATGATGCTGGAAAAGTGAAATGGGTGGACATTAGTGATAAACTCAAGCTTTATGCCAGCCACTCTCACTTCATCAAACTTGTGGCAGAGAAACGAGATGCACACTGGAGTGAAGACTCTGAAACTGACTAACATGGACTATTGCTGGTCTCAGTGTAAGCCAAAGGCCACCCAAGACCTGTGCTGAGAAGAAGGCAGTACACAGAAACCATACTATAAAAAGGTCATTTGGAAATTATTTTATTCTCTTTCAGAATGTTTGTATATAGAAGATTTTGCATCAGAATAAAATGAGCAAGTATGTTGAAATTGAACATGGAATTGTAAACTTTCTTGTAAAAAAGTTTAAAAATTGTCATATTTTACAAGTATTCTAAATTTAAGCATGGCTTATATTAAATTTAAATAACCTTTTTTTTTGAAGAATTGTATTGAGAATAAAAATATAGACATGTACTTTCCATGTAGTCTTTGTTGGTTAGTTCTTTTCCCTTCTTATCTTAAGAGGCCTAAAGGATGTTTCCATCACAGCAGACTCCTTGGGGGAGTCCTACCATTAGATGTGTATAGTTTAATGTCTAATCTGATTTCCCTTCAATATTTTCCTTCAAATGATCTTATGGACTCTGACTTAGAAACCTTATATTTAAGCAGCTTTATAAGGAATTTTCTGTTATTTTAATCAATACAGATTAAATTTTGTTTTTCTTTGTGGGGCCTGAACTCTGGGCCTGGGCACTGTCCCTAAGCTCTTCAGCTCAAGGCTAGCATAGCACTCTACCACTTGAACCACAGTACCACTTCTGGCTTTTTCTGCTTATGTGGTGCTGAGGAATCAAACCTAGGGTCTCATGCTTGCAAGGCAAGCACTCCACCACTGAGCCACCTTCCCAGCCCCAAGAACTCATATTAAGACATTTTCAACTTAGAAAATATTCAGGTAATTGGTCATTTATAGATATTTACTTTCCAATAAATATTAAAAGTTATAGCTTAACTAATATGTAAAAACTAACAAGGAATTGAAATCAGGAAAGGACAGAATTGATTTGGTTTTTTGTTTTTTGTTTTTGTTGGAGAGGCATGTTAAAGATTGAAACAGTTTTTAAAGAGACACATGGCTAATATAAGTCACAGCAGAAAAGAGAGGATAGTGTACTAGGGTCTCTAGGATGCAGGCAACAAACAGGAAAGGAAAAGACTGCTACCTGTCCTTGTGAGCTAATTCTGAAACTACTTACAAAGGCTTTTAAGAGTTTGAACAATTTTTATGAAATGTGACATCTACTTATGCTTTATAGTTTTGATACACTTGAACTGAAATTCATAAAGACATACTAAAATTTTACTTAAAATACTTAAAACAAATAGTCTGTAGATAATAGATTTTTGAGGCATTTTTCACTGGGAACGTATATAGCATATGCAAAATGACAAAGCCACTATCAACTAATGATAAAATAGAAGCCTATAATCTTCTCATAACTGTAATATCCAGCACCATCTATTGAAAAAAAAAACAGATTAAGATGTTAATGTTAAGACCTTCTGAGAGAAATACCTGCTTCTGTATTACTAGGTAATACTCCCTTCTTTATTTCATGACTTTTTTCATGACTTAGGAAAATATTCCTTAGGCATAAGAATTTTTTTTTTTGTTTTAGGGATATTTAATAAAACCGGTAAAATAATAGACATTATTTATTGAACATTTATATAATTATACCCCTTAAGACATAAATCCTGTGAGGTTAGACAATAGTAGTCCTGTTTTATAGATGAGGAATTTGGTATTTTCAAAGATTGCCTTTGCCCTATTGGGCAATCTTTAGGGAAACAACTTGGATTTCAATTCCAGTCTATCTAGTTCTAAGTTTTATTCTTTGTCATAGCATGTACTAAAGTTAGGAGGTCCTGTGACTTGCTACCTTAAGGATATAATTTGAAAGGTTATGTGTTACATAAGCAGTACTGATATTACAAAATAATTTGACTATGGTTGGTAGCTTGAAGTTTATAATTGCTCCTAATTGGCTAGCATTGTTGAAATTGTTCAACTTTAGCTGGAAGACAGTTTATTTGATATCTATTTGATATCATTTATCTAAGGATAAATGGCCACAATCAGTGTTTGTCTTGCCAGCAAGTACTCTTTAACTTTTGAAATAAATCTCAAATAAAATCAGATTTACATAAGGTCATAATTATTAAAAGTTTAAAAATTTGGTAGTTAAAGAAGCAATTTGAAAATTCCAGCTGCTTTTAGTGTTTGAAGTTTTAAATTATAAAATTTTTTTATTGTTTGTTCTTGTTTGGCATTCTGAGAGATTGAACCTAGGGCCTTGAGCCTTCTAGGCAAGCACTTGACCATTGAGGTATACAACCAGCCCATGTAATAAAATTGATTAAAAATAACATCCTTTGAAGAAACTTTTTAATCAAGTTAGTCTTATTTACATTTACTTTTATCATGATATTGACTTACTAGTATGAACAGAATCTTAGGCGGTAAAACTCTTTAAGGATTTAAAATGCTTAAAATACATAATAGTGCTTGAAAGATATTTGGAGATTTTACTAACCGTATTTAGCTTCCGGCATGAATTGTGGGAATTATTTCTGTTGAAATAGACAGTACAAGTTACAGTTAGTATATGAAAGTATGTCCACTGTAATTTTTTTCTTCATCTTGCCATCTCTCCCATTTTGTGATATTGATGATATGTTGATACAAGTGTGATTGTGAATTAGGATAGAAAACAATATAGTTCTGTTATGCTTAGATGCTGGTACATTGAAGCATCAACTGTCTTATCTACAACATGGATCTTAACTTTTCCTGCTTTGTCTCTGGTGGGCCTGACAGTATTTGAAATGGCAAAAGTACTGATAAGTACTTTAAGGCAGTAAAACTTTAATAGCAGGAAAGTTACTAGGTGAGAGAAAATTCAGTATCTTTCTCAAAATTGGGACTGAAAATACTTCCATTCATTAGCTTCTTCCAAGATAAATTGTAATAAACACTTTCTGTATAAAATTTAATAACATTGATTCAGATATTTAATAAATAACAAGAAAAATACTTTTCTGGTTTATATATTTATATATGTATACACAGATACTTACATACACACACATTTTGTATGTTTGTACAGATACATATATATTATACATGCACACATACACATCTTGTGTGTTTGGTTTTTGTGTGTGTGTGTATGTTGGGGCTTGGCCTCAGAGCCTGTTCCTGAGTTTTTTTCTTAAGGTTGGTGCTTTACCACTTGAGCCACAGTTCTACCTCCAGTTTTTCACTGGTCCATTGGAGATAAGAGTCTCATGGACTTGCCCAGGCTGGCTTCAGACCGTGATCCTTAGATCTCAGCCTCCTGAGTAGCTAGAAGGTATGAACCACCTGCACTCAGTTAAAAATGTTTATTTTAAATGGAAACAAATTTGATGATTATTCAAAGTAGAAGTTTCAAGTTAGTATTCTTTTCACCAAGCAGGCTAATGCTCTTCTGTTAGGAAGATGTATTAACTTGCCACGTGAAAAGGCAAGGTAATCATAATTAACTAGGTTTGGTCAAACCATAACCTAGTTTGGTCAAGACCATATAATTTTAGAAGGCATTTATCACTGTCTATAGACAAAAGCCTATTTAAAAGTTCCTCACCTAGTATTGCATAATTTGTTTAACCTTAGATTTTGTGAGATAGCATGCCTTGTGAAAAGATTACCTTTATAGATATGCAGAAACTTTGATCTAAAGGTTTTGGAGGAGATGGGTTCTAAGTGGGTGGATCCATTCGGATTGAATTTGCATACGTTTTTATTGTCCAGAGGAGTTATTCTTACCTTCTTTGACATTGTCACTTACTTTTGTCAATATAATCAGAAATAAAATCTTACCCCAAAGAAGCCCTAGAAAATAAGAAAAATTAATAAGCTACTGTCTCTTATCCATTCAGCAAATATATAGTTAATAATAGCATAAAACTAGGGACTTACCCCCAGTTGATTTAGAATAGAAGTGATTAACTGTGAAAGAAAAATCAATGATCAGTATTATCAGTGATCTATTACTATTAAATATAATTGTATTATTATGAGATATACAGAGGGATTACTGTTTTATAAGTCAGATAACAAGTACATTTCTTTCTGGACAATGTCACCCTTTCCTTTGCTTTCCTCCAGTGGGTTTATTTTATTTTATTTTTTTTAATATTATTTTATTTTATTTGAGAACATACTGTACAGAGGGGCTACAATTACATGGGCAGGATAATGCATACATTTCTTACCAAGCATTGCAGCCTCCTCCTTTGTTTACCCTTCACCTCCCTTCCCAGCCTCCCCCCTCCCCCCACCCCATTATACCCCCCTCCCCCCCACCGACATTGTAAAGCTGGTTTTGACATGACATTTTGTACTTCTCATTGTTGCAACAGGTCCACCTGAATTTTTTTTTTTTGACATAGTTAATGGGTAAAGTATTTTGAGTAATTATTTCTTAGTATTGTATTACATAATATAAGAATTTGAAGTGAAGATTCAGTATCTAGAAAATTCCTTTAATTCATTAGAAGGTTTTTGTCTTTTAACTGTCTCACTATATTTGAAAGTTAGGGAACTGGCTTGGAGAAACATACTGTGTACACTTTATGCAAGTACTGTGTTTGGTTAGTGACAAGCTCCCTGTTGAATGATACTTGAACAGAAATTTTAGGGCAGTTATGAATACACATTGTTTTGAAGATTTACTTACATAACTTTTATTGGAAAAGTTTTACTTTGTAGCTTCCATGTGAACCTTCTGTTTGAAGAGGTCAGCAGTTTGCCCAACAAATCTACTCTAAATGGGAACCTTTCTACTTGAAAGATGTCTGAGAACATATGTAAGAATATTTAAGCAAAACACTGCTTAACTATGACAGTTTTAGGCATAAACAATGCTTAGTTAGTTGTATTATTGTTTTATTCTCGGATGCCTTTTCCTGCTTTCTCCCCTACTAGCATGGGGATAGAGGAGAGGAAAAGGAAAGGAAGGAAGGAAGAGAAGAACAACAAAAATGAACAGGAAGGATGGGTAGGGAAAGGAGGGAGGGAGAGTATTTTCTAAGTTATTCTGTGAGAATGCTAACAATGCTGAAAAAAAGATAATTTGAATGAGTCAAATGTCTAGGAAAAGTCAATATTTGCTTTTCAAATACAGGTACCTAAGTAGTGCAGATGAAATTTAGGCTATGCTTGAATGTAAAGGTGAAGCTGCTAATTTGTAATAATAATTAAATCATAGAAGGTAGTTTCTAAAACATACATAATTAGAGACTTTATGATTTGCCCTTGGAAGTCAACTCTAATGTTGGTAAAAAGAATGGGTTGTAGGAAGAACACACACTATTTGAACTAAGACTTAGGGTATTCTAGGATCAGGAGCTACTGTTGGCTCTTAAGCTCCCTGGCATATTTAAAAAATGCTTTCATGATTACTGTATTGAAGAAATCTGAAAATTTTTATCTCAGGCACACAAATGATGAAGACTTATGGTGGGAAGGTATGTCTCAGCTGAAGAAGGTAGGAGAATGTTCAGATTGTTCCATGGGGATTTAGAAAGGTTCTCACATGGAGGAGCCCCCACTTCCAAAATCTAAGTGGATCATGGCCTGGCACTTACATTAGAAAATCCTGGGAAATTCCTCTGTCAGAAAAAATTTAACACTATTGTTGAGATAAGCATTCAGAGTTTTGGGCTAGGTGCCTGGTTGTTCATATCTATAATCCTAGCTCCTCAAGGGGCTGCAATCTGAGGATAGCTGTTCAAAGCTAGCCTGGGCAAGAAAGGCTCCAATTAACCACCAGATGGAAGTGGAGATGTGGCTCAAAGTAGTAACAGCACCCAGGCCCTGAGTTCAAGTCCCATGACTGATAAAATTCAGACTTTTTCCTTTTTTGCTTTATTTGTTTGTTCTGTCTTTGGGGGAGGGAAGGGGAGGCACAGAAATGGAAGGACAAAGAGTGAATAAATGGAGCAGTGGTATTCACTGGACACTATTGAAAATGAACTTATAGGTAGGGATGAGAGGGAAAAACTGGAAAAGCAAGGGAAGGGGTGAAAAAAAATGTACTCATTACTGACCTATATAACTGCAACAACCCCTTCTTTATGTCACCTTTATAGTAACAAAAAGATTTTTAAAAGAAAAAAAAGTACTGCATTTCCATGAGTTCACAATACCATGAACTATAAATGCTCTAGTTCATTATGATATTGTGAAGAAAAGAAAATCTTAGATTAAGTGTATTTTGACTAATTTGAGATGTATCCTGATTTCAGAAATGATTACATGGAGTAATTATGTTTTTGTTGGTTGGAGGGCTTGAATCAGGGCTTGGGCACTCACTGTCTGGGAGCTTTTCTGCTCAAGGCTAGTACTCTATCACTTTGTACCACTCCAGTTTTTTGAGTAGTTAATTGAAGATAGTCTTATGAACTTTCCAGGCTGGCTTTGAAACATGATCCTCAGATTTCAGCCTTCCAATTAGCTAGAATTACAGGTGCTCAACTGAAAATTACATTTTAGACAGAGAAATGGGATTTTATTAGTGTTATCTTTTATAGCTACATTTTAGTACTATATTTTCCTAAACTTAGATTCTGAGTAACTTATTGTACTAATAAAGGGCCTCATAAAAAAGTTTATCAAAAAACATCTTTTGGGATTTAGATTTGAGAATGCTTGATGTGTTTTGTGGTAACAAACATCAAAAAGTGAAGTTTATCAAAAAACATCTTTTGGGATTTAGATTTGAGAATGCTTGATGTGTTTTGTGGTAACAAACATCAAAAAGTGAAATTTATCAAAAAACATCTTTTGGGATTTAGATTTGAGAATGCTTGATGTGTTTTGTGGTAATTTTTCACTAGTAAATAAATAACTAAATCTATGTTACTTTTCACAAGCAGTTTTGTTTTTTGTTGTCTTTTTTTTTTTTTTCTGTAACCCTGTCTTCTTACTGTTCTTCACTCTCAGGTTCATAAATGAAAGCAGAAATCATTATGTCCTATCATAGTTTAGATGGACTGAGTAAATGTAGAATTCTTCTCATGCATTGAAGTTATTTTCTGGTTACATTCACACAGCTGTGCATTTTTATGTGTTTGAATTATCAGAATGAACCAGCCCATCTTCTGTAGGATTAAATGTGACAATTTTATAGACTTTGTAGATTAACAGGGAAAAATATATTTACCGTTATAAATTGATTAGTTGTCAAAGTCTAGAATGAAGGAAACATAAAACAATCAGTTATAATTCAGCATTTTTTTCCTGTTTTATAATTTTATATTAGCTTGGTAAGTGAAAAGCATGCCTTTGGGATTCTGCATTTTTCTAAAATTCTGTAATTAAGATTCATATTTGCTGATACATTAAGTACCCTCCCTCTACTTCTTTTCCAAACCTAGCTCTAGAAACATGAAGTCCATACTTCCCTCTTTTTTTAAAAAAAATTCACTTTTGAGACAAGGTCTCTAGCTCAGTATCCCAGGCAAATTCTCAATTTCCCCATCTCCTGAAAGCTAGGATTTCGGACATGTGTCATCATACCTCTAGTCCCTAGTTCTGTTTGTGGGTTTCAAACATAGAAAAGGGACTTCTTATGAAGGTTACTAAGCCTATGCTTACTAAATTGTAAAAAGTTCTATTTTTTAAGGCAGTTTTTATTAAAGGAAGCTTTAATAGTGCTGTAGCCTGCAATTTCAATAAAGTATAATTTAAAGATTTAAAATCAATATGGTATATTATACACATTTTTTTTTCTTTTTGGGGTTTTAACTCAATCTCATATATAGTTAAACACTATCTCCACAAAATGTTGTTAAAAGTAAAATTTAAACAGTTTATTCCATGTTCATAACCTTAACATCATTTCAAAGGTTTCTAGGACAAGTTATATTTCAGTAAGAATTTATTCTTTGCCAGGTACTTTACCTCATTCTTTTAAAAATTTTTATAAATATTTTACTGGAGCTGGGTGCTGTCCCTGAGCTCCTTTTGCACAAAGCTAGCCACAGTGCTACTGTGATTTAATTGGAGATAAGAATCTCACAGACTTTGTTGCCCTGGCTAATTTCGAAAGGTACTCCTTAGGACTAGCCTCCTGAGTAGCTAGGTTTACAGGCATGAGCCACTGGCACCAGTAATAGTGTTTTCTTACAATCCTAGTTCAGGAGAGTGAGATTTGAGGATTGAAATGTAAAGCCAGTATGGGGTCGAAAAGTCTGTAGTACTCCTATCTCCAATTAACCAGCAAAGCGGCTGGACTGGAAGTATGGTTTAGGTGGTAGAGTGTCAGACATGAAAATGTTGAGTGAAAGTGTGAGGTCCTGAGTTCAAGCACCAGTATCAACATGCACACATACATACTACAGTTTTTTACCATTAAAGACAATTATAGAGATGAAGTAGACTTTATAAATCATCTGCTTTCATTTGTATTCTAGAAGAAGGAAAGTGAGGCTCAGTAGTTCTGATTACTCCAAAGAAACATCAGAGCTGAAGATCCCTAGACTTTGATTTCAAATTCAGTGTTCTCTACCAGTATCTGTGTTTACATAATCACAGAATGTTTCATTTCAAATTCAATGTTCTCTACCAGTCTCTGAGTTTACATAATCACAGAATGTTTCAGAGCATAAGTAGTTGTGTTTTTCAAAGGCAGAAGAATTTTGTGCATTCAGTTGTTCAAATCAGATAAAATATCAATAACAGTTTGTAAAGACAATTATCAATTCTTGGTATCAAGTTTAAGTCTAGAAGATTTTTCCATTTTTATTTGTATTAATTAAAAAACTTTTTTCCCCCAGTATTGGGGCTTGAACTCCAGGCTTCACACTCTTGCTTTTTTTTTTTTCACTTAAGGCTGGTGGTACTCTACCCCTTTAGCCAAAGCTCCAGTTCTGGCATTTTTGCTGGTTAACTGGAGAATCTCATGGACTTTTTCTTTTGGGGGAGGGGGTTGGTTGTGGGGCTTGAACTCAGAGCCAGGGCCGTGTCTCTGAGCCTCTTTCTCTCAAGGCTAACGCTCTACCGCTAGAACCACATCACCACTTCTGGGTTTTGAGTGGTTAACTGGAGATAAGAGTCTCATGGAAACTATTCTGCTGAGGTAGTTAAGATTACAGGCTTGAGCCACCAGTGCCCGGCTTTCATAGACTTTGCCCTGACTGGTTTCGAACTTCAATTTTCAGATCTCAGCCTCCTAAGTAGTTCGGATTACAGATATGAGCCACCAGTGCCCAGCTCAATGTCTTATTAATACATATTTGATTACCAAAAATTATTTGTACAGGATTTCATTGTGACAAATATTTTCTTAAAGGAAGTTTTATGTATAATTACCTGATTTGGATCATAAAAAAAAGGGAAAGGAATTGGAATCTATACAAAGAAAAAAAGTGAATTGTAAATAAAACAAATTATGAACATTTCCTTTTAGCTTTTGGTTTTTGTCTTCATTTTTTTTATCCTTCCACCCATCCATGTATGTATGCATCCCACCACATAGTAGTATTGATCAGTTTTGTGTGTCTAGGTCTAGGGATAGCAGTAAACAAGACATTTCCCCGGAAGCTCTGGATTCTATTTTAAAGAAGTATGGTTATGTTGCTGAATTTGTGAAACCCAGGATTCTGTTTTATGTGTCCTTGTTGACCATTACTGCAAATTTGCATTACTCTACAGTAGAGTTTCATTCTTTGCCTTCTTTTAAATACCATTCTGCCATCTAGTGGTAAAAAGTTTCCATTTCAAATGTTAGTGACACTTCACTTAGGTAATTTTAAATATATGGTAATAAAGAATTTTATCCTTGCATTTTAAATAACTAAATCATTTTCCCTTTTATTTGTTGACATATTTGACAATATAACTCTATTCCTTAACATTGAGCCTTTATGGTAATAATTCCTTTTTGACCCCCACTTCCTCCAGGCAGGCACACACCCACAAATACCATAAATACAATGTTAATGAAAGTGCCTGAATTCTAATAAAGCAAGACTTTAGGGATTTGTGCCAACTTAAGACAAATCTTACTGAGTTTCAGCAAAAAAAAGCCTAGGAAACAGAAAACAATGCACCTCAACACCACTTACAACCAAAATAATTAGTATTTAATTGTAAATGCCAGTACCCAGAAATTAAGTGGCTAGGATTTGACATGTGAAACCACTAAAGAAATTAAGTGGCTAGGATTTGACATGTGAAACCACTAAAGATAAAGAAATATTCTATCAAGGATAATTTCAGTAACAAATTTCCAAAGACTACTCACAAATGAGAAACATTTAGGAATATGTGGTGAAGTATTTATTACATTTAGACAAAGTGAAATTAATACAAAATCATGTTTGTACTTTTAGAATGCTTAGGACTCAGACAAGAACTTTAGCAGGATGCCATTGTAAAATGCCAGTATACTTTTGAAAGCATCAGTTCTTAAATACTGTCCAAATTCACTATGGTGCTGAACTGTGTTATAGCCTCATTGTAGCAATGATTCTTCCTTCAGTTCTCTTGTGCTTTGCAGGTCTGTGCCACGCACATTTCTCTACCTTCTCCTCCTCCCCTACCTGGCTCAAGTATTCCTGCTTTGTGAAGTCTGACCTATAGTCTAACTAGCCTTGTATTTTTTTTTTCATTTGTAGCACTTAACAAACTACATTGCATTTTATTTGTGATTCTTCCCCACCAGATCATGAGTTTACCTTATGCCTTCTGTATTTCTGCCACTCACCAGTGAGCCTATTCCATCATAGGCAGTCAATATTAACTGACTGAAGCTGTCTTCTCCTACAGGACTGAAGGGAACTCACATGTGTTTAGTTTTGTTCTGGCCTTTATTGAAAAAGTTAGCAGGAAGAGCAGTCATTTCATTGTCTTGAGAAAAGTTAATAGAAATATGGGAAAACTTTTTTTTTTTGAGAATAGAAAGCATCAAGGTGTTTTAGTAAAAGCAGAAGAATGAATGTCAGACAAGGTTGGCACTCTTTGTAAAGAAAAAAAGTCAAAGTGATCAAGTTTGGGCAAGTTGATTATACTGACCCAAGATGGTCAGTATAATGAGACCTGGGATGGTCATTGATGATTTGAGGGCATTTGTAAATTCCATCACACTCCACAAGCTGTGAGGAAAAGAATGTGAACAGCCAAACCCCTTCCTTTTAAAGCCTCATATTTCTATATTAAAATATGAACAATTTCATATCACCCAAATGATAACTTTGAGATTGCCCAAACCATGCTTACCAGCTGCGGTGCCTGGGGGAATGAGAATGGAGGGGACAATGGTGGTACTTGTGGGTAAAAGTTAAATCTCTATAAGAAGAAACATGATGTCAGTCATTTTGGACAATTACAAACCTATAAAATGACAAATGTCTTTTGAAAAATAACGATGTGTACCTGCTCACTGGAACTTCCTCCAGATAGATTCACCTTGTAAAATGATAAAAGCAACAAGGTGAGCCTCATGTGGTAACACATAATATATTAAGAAGAGATTTGGATTGAGATGAGAATAGATACAAGCCACGATTGAGCATTATACCTGTCCATGACCTAACCTCACCTCCGAAATAAAACAGTTCAATGTTTAAGAGAGAATGGGGAGAAGTTGAGTTCATTTTGTCCAGTAATTAAAAATACAAAATCCCTTTTGCTCGTAAACTTACATCCAAAGAATGCCTTTATATTTCTTAAGATTACTTTTTTACATGCCTTAAAAATGCTTGAAATCAAGTGTGTTCCATTTAGTTTCCAATGTAAGTTCAAAGTGTAGGGAGTATAGGAGTATGAACTTAAACTTTGTATCCTCAAACACAAATTTTGCAAGACTCCTTATTAGCAGTCCTCTGTCACAGAGGAGATGGTGGCCTAATTGCTGTCCTACATATTCAGGCTACAACCCATTACACAGATAGGACTTGTAGATCTTATCTATACAGATGTGGAAGGTGTGGCTAGAGTCCATTCATAGCAAAAGTCTATTAAGGTGAAGTTAATGTTTATCTGGGATCGCTACGTTGCATATATTCTAAAATGCTATTGTAAAATGCATTGTATAGGACAAAAAAAAAGAGAAAATGATACTAACAAGCTGACACTTTAGTGAGAGGTAGGAGGGTCAACAGAAATGGTAAAGGAGGGTACATATGGCCAAATACATTACACACGTGTGAAAAAGGAATGAGACTCGTTGAGATTAGTTTGGGAAGGGGGTAAGAGGAATGAGGGAGAGTGATGAGAGGGTGAGTCTGATCAAGGTACTTTTTATGAATATATGGACATGTCAAAATCAAACCCCTTTCTACAAACTA
This sequence comes from Dipodomys merriami, assembly GCF_024711535.1. Classification (NCBI taxonomy): domain Eukaryota; kingdom Metazoa; phylum Chordata; class Mammalia; order Rodentia; family Heteromyidae; genus Dipodomys; species Dipodomys merriami. The sequence continues at coordinate 10,454,764 of NW_027206512.1, forward strand.
ATTGGTACTAATAAAAATGTAGGTAAAAATAAACAGAGGCTGTATCTCATCATGTCTGTGAGGTGCATCTTGATTTCCAAGATGCTAAGCCATGAGATAGAGTGCATCTTAGAATTAACAACATATATGTACTACAACATTTTGGGGTAAATACTCTTAAAGGAATAGGAAATATGAATTGTTTGGTGATTTAGATAATTAAAAATACTTGTCACGTTAGGGGTATAGAACTTAGTGAAAAGTGAAAAGTGCTTGCTGAACATGCATAAAGTCTTGGGTTTGATCCCTAGCACCACAAAACAAAACAAAACACCCACAACAGACCAACAACAATACTGGCATTACTGGCAAAATGAAGTTTGTGATCTAAAGAAATTAGGTTTGTTACCCAGGGAATGGTTTTTACATTTGCCTAGAAGTATGAGGCCCTGAGTTCAAACCTTAGTATTGCAAAAAATAAAAATAAAAAATAAAAAGCTTAGAAAGCATCAGCTATTTTATTCCTAGTTGTTTTCTAAGGAAAAAGTAAGTATATATCAATGCACAAAAACAAGGATAGAAATCCTTCTAGCAGTTTCAATTTTTTTCCTTTTTTGGTTATATTGAATGGATTTTAACTCAAGGCTCACATGCCTGGCATTTTACCCCTTGAGTCATGCCTCCAGCCAGCCTTTAGCTGTTATATTAGAGATGGAAACTTGTAGACTCTTCTGTGCACATTGGTTTTAAATGTCAGTCCTTCTGATCTCAGCCTCCTGAGTAGCTAGGATTATAGGTGTGAGCCACCAGTGCCCAGCTAGAACTGTTAATCCAAAGACTTCCACATAGAATCTTTTTAAGATTCATCTGTATAGTGGACTGTATAGTTCAGACAGAAGATTTTACATCGATAACTTAGTAACCAGAATAGGTAGCCTTAAATTTTTTTCCATAAAATCAGATGTAAAGAAGTAGATCATCAGTTGGTGTCAGAGCATCTCTGCAAGAGCCTTAAAAAAAAAAAAAAAAAAAAAAAACCCTGAGCTAGGAGGAGCTGGTGGCTCACACTGGCCTTTTTTCCTGGGAGAATCGCAGTTTGAGATGAGCTGGGAAAGTTCTCAAGACCCTCTTTAAACCAAAAGCAGTAGTGTGCTTCTGTGACCTCAGCTATACTGGAGATGGAGATCAAGAGAACCACGGTCCAAGCCAATCTGGATAAAATAAAATTAAGAAAAATAAATAGCTGGGCAGTAATATTTGTCTGTCATCCAGCTATGGCAGGAAATGCAAATCCAAGGATTGTGGTCCCGGTTTAAAAAAAAAATGAGATCCTATCTCAGATACTACCAGAGAAAAAAAGAGCTGGGGGAATATGGCTTAAGTGGTAGGGTACCTGCCAAGCAAGTGCCGAGCCCTGAGTTCAAATCCTAGTAGTACTGCCAAAAAGGAGCGAGGAGAGAGGAGAAAGAGAGAACCGGATATAAATGAATCTCTTCAGTTGCATAATTGAAATTTGGGCCATTTCAGAAGCCTTGTTCTATATTGCTGAGTTCGAAAAGTTTCCTGTTTCAATTAGGAATTTTAAGTGCTTTCGAAGTTTTAATTTTTTTAAAAATCATCTTCAGACCATTCCAAGGTCATTTTTATAGCAGGGAGCAAATGGGTTAACTTGTTGCTCAAGGTCACTCAGCTAGCAAATGGTACAGAGCTGGGATGTATACCAAGCAGGGACTTAGACTGAGCAAGAGTGGCGAATGCCTTGTCCTATGACCTTCATTTGTAGTGAAATGGAAAGAGAGAGGAGAGGCTTCTTAGCTCAGAAACTCCAAGACTCCAAGTCCGAATCTGAACTAAGAGAAGGTACTCACAGGGATGGGCAGAGCAGCAGCAGTGCACAAAAGGCCAGCCAGGATGAGCAGTTTCATGCTGAGGTAGAGCCTGGAATTGAAGCGTGAGGAGATCATATCTACTTTTTTTTTTTTCTTTCTGAGTTTTGTTTCCATTGTCAATTGTTAAGATCGATCAGGCTGACTTCTGCCTCCAGACAGGTTTCTTAAGGTTAGGAGAACATGTGTACAAACCTCCAGTGCCTTTAGACAGGACACAGATGGGCTCAGAATATCACCCCACCTTCCACTCTTCCTTATACCTTGCAGTTCAGTGTGTACCTGTTCAGCCCCCGAAATTATTTGAGTTTATGCTTTCTGTACACAAATCTTTAGTCTTTCATGTTGCATAATGCATATTATTGGGAACCATCATCACTAGCTAAAATGAGAGGACAATTTATATAAAACATATTCATCTGGAGCTTGAGACTTACCAGTTCTGTTAGAGGTCTGGATGGGGTGTGGACAGCTATCATTTCTTAGCAAAAAAATTATACGTCATAATAGAATATAAGCACAATAGAAGTGAATTCAGTAAAGTAACTCAATACGGCCTTTACCAGTCTATGGATTCTGAGAGAAAACTTATATATGCTTTAAAAATGACAATTTAAGCCAGGTGCCAGTGGCTCACACCTGTAATCCTAGCTACTCCAGAGATTGAGTAGCCAGATAGAAACGTCCCAGTGAGACTCTTGTCTCTAATAAACTACTAAAAAAAACTGGAAGTGGCGCTGTGGCTCAAAGAGGACAGTGCCCAGACCCTGAGTTCAAACCCCGCAACCACAATTTAAATGAACTTACTCTGTGAATTTGAACAAAACACTTTAATGTTTGATTTTTGAAGAAAAGCTACTTTATATTCTTTTTCTTTCTTTCCTTCCTCCTTTCTTTCCCTCCCTCCCTTCTTTCTTTCCCTCCCTTCCTTCCTTCCTTCCTTTTTTTGTGCCAGTCCCAGGGCTTAAATTCAGGAGCAGGGTACTGTCCCTAAGCTTTTCTTTTCAAGTATAGCACTCTACCACTTGAGCCATAGCTCCACTTCTGGGCTTTTCGGTGGTTAATTAGAAATAAGAGTCTCATGGACTTTCCTATCTGAGCTGGCTTTAAACTGTGATCCTCAGACCTCAGCCAGATCTCAGCTAGGATTATAGGCATAAACCACCTACACCCAGCTCATATTCTTAATTAAGACTTATCACAATGTTTGAGTCGTTATATTTACTTACATATAATGTATTCTTCAGCTAGTTTGTGTGTATTTAAAACTCAACTCTTACCTCAGTTCTCTATTACTTTACCTGAATTGAGACTATTAGTCCCCTTATCTTTATTTTCCATGTCTGTCTTTCCTATTTTTCTTCCTTCTGATTCCCAACCCTTGAAATAACTATTTCCTGTGATGAGTGGACCTGATAGAAATCATCAAAGTACCCAACACAGAATATCCCACACCATTTTATCTAGAATCAGTAGAAATTATTTACCTTTGCTTCAGATGGCCCTCGGAGCAGCAGATTCAGGAAGCAGTGTGAACTCCTAGACTTCCTAGGCCCATCTAGTATTTAAGCTCTATTACTAATGCTGTTATGGTCGCAGGCAGTATGAGTCACAACATTTAGAACTGAGTGGAATAGGTTTCATACGACGATCTTCCAAAATATCTCCATTACATAGAAATAGGCTCAAAGACTGGTTACTGAGAAAACAACTCTCTCTCCCCTTTGGTTGGGGTAAGAGTAAATATCACAACCAACCAATAATTAAAAATGGTGACCACAAAGAACATTTAAAGTGCTCCTATAATAATGTGTCATTCCTGATTAAACATGGGAGTCTTAACTGATAATGAAATTTAAGATTCAACAGTTTCTATTGTTACAAATTTTTATTTCAAAAGGAAAACCATCTTCAAATAAAAAAATTGACTAAATGTTTGGATGATGTCCTAGCATTAAAAATCACTTCATTAAAACAGTTTAGCATTTTAAAAGTTGTATGAGTGAAAAATAATTTAGGTGAAACTGATACTTTTACATATTACTTTTAATTATAAAACATGGTTTCGGTGACTTGATTTCTAAAACCTGGCTTTTAATTAAGATATTTCTATTTATGTGTACAAAAAATTCTAAAATTTGGAATACTTTTAAGTTATTTCTCCAATTGGAAAAAGTAGCAAACAATTACATTTTGACTAATCAAATAGAAGATTATTATTTAGGAAGGACATGGTTTAATGTGGTTCTGGTTCAAGAGTGACTTACTGAGTTCAGAAAAGAGATAAAAATAATTGAAGATTGCAGAAAGAATAAAGGAAGCAGATAACAGATAAAATAAGTGACAAACTTGTGTGTGTGTATATATAATTTCAGATAGGCAAACATGTTTCAAATCCCACTTTCAAATATCATAAGGTCAATGACAATTTTTTTGTTGTTGGTCATGGGGCTTGATAACTCAGGGCCTGGGCCTGAGTGCCAGATCTGAGCTTTTCTGCTCACTGTTTGTGCTCTACCACTTCAGTTTTTCTGGTGGTTCATTCCTGTCAGAGCTGGCTTCAAACCTCGATTATCAGATCTCAGCCTCCTGAGTAGGTAGGATTACAGGTATGAGCCCCTAGAACCCATCTGACAATTTTATTTATTTCTTTGTTTCAGACCTTAGAAAACTGAAAACTATATGGTATTATTTATATTTTTGTGCTCTGGTCTTTAACATTATAGTTACCAAAGAAGAGCTCAAACAGGGGCATACTTTCTGTGACATACTTTGGGCTCTCTCTCACATTTCCATCATGACATTTTATGGCAATCACCTTTCTGCTTACCTTTACGGTTCCTGTGCGCGCGCATGCGCACTTGTACCAATCTTGGGGCTTGAGCCTTGAACTCGGGGCCTGAGTGCTGTCCCTGAGGTTTCTGCTCAAGGCTAGCCGTCTACTTCTTGAGCCACACATTTACTTCATTTTTTTTTTTGTTGTTGTTGTTTTCTTTTTCTTTTTGTTTCGCTTTTTGGCTAATTGCAGATAAGAATCTCCTGGACTTTTCTATCCAGGTTGGATTAGAGTTGCAATCCTCAGCTGTTAACCTCCTCAGTAGTAAGGATTACAGACATGAGCCAGTGGCACCCAGCTATTTACCTTTATTTTGAGAAAAAGAAACTAGATATTTTGCAGAGCCTCTGGCTCCAAACACACATACACAAATGTAAAGAGATACAATTAAGTGGACTGAGCAATGCTACAATCATCCACATTTTTAATTTTAAGTTGGTTAAAAATCATTTGAATTCATTTTCTCAAGTTTAAACTCACATCATGTTGAAGGACATTCATGAACAGCTAGTATTTTATTACTGGTTATTCTTTACCATGGAAAATGTCTCCTTATTCATTTTTTTTTTTCTTTTTGGTGCTGGTACTGGGGCTTGAACGTAGGTCCTTGCACAACTTACCCATGGTTAGTGTCCTACACTTAAGCCATACCTCTATTTCTGGCTTTTTGCTAGTTAATTGGAGAGAAGAGTCTTGGGCTTTTTTTTCTTGGGTTGGCTTTAAACTGTGATCCTCAGATCTTAGCCTCTTGAGTAGCTGGGATTTCAGGAGTGAGCCACTAGCATCTTATATATCTTGTACTTTTTGTCCAATTTCACTCACTTTATTTTCAAGTAGTAAGGTCTAGGATGCACAATTATAATTTGCTATGAAGTATACTCTTTGGGTTGGGCTTTGATATTTGATTGTCAAAAAACTTGAATAGGCCTTTGGAATTTTATAGACTCTTTATTACATTATTAAGATATTCAATGTGATACATGTTAATCATAAAATGCCATGTTCCATTTTCTTGAAGTATATATGATGTTATGGACAATATGAACACATAATGTTTTTCAAGTTTTATAATTAGTAATTACCTTAAAAGTTAATGTAGCAAGTGAAATTACTGTGAGTCAAACTCTTGTTCTAAAATAGTGTGCATTTCTTCTATATATATTGACTTAACTTCATTTTATGGTTTTATTTCTTAAGGTAATTTGCATGCTCAGTGCATATATTTCATTATCAAGCAATTGCTCTCATTGTCTTCTCTTACATGCAAATATTTTGCTAAATATAAATCTATTAATCTCCTAGCTGCATGAATTTCAGACGTGCTTAAAAGAGGAGGATGTTGGAAAGCTTGAGTTCTTCCAAATCTGATTTCAGAACAAGAGGTTTTCATCTATGTCTTCTGTAAAACAAAAACAAAACAAAACTTTTAGGATGTTGTTAGAGAAGTAGCATAAACAATCAGTGTCATAGCAAGGAACTAGGGAAATGCTTAGAAATATGATTCTCAGTCCCAATATATCATCAACATCACCTAAGAAAATTTGAAAATGTATTTTCTTTTTTTCTGTTTTTGTTCATATTTTTCCTCTTTTATGAGCACATGTTAATTGTAGAAAACAATGGATTTCATTATGACATATTCATATATATATATATAAAATATACTTCTCACCCCCATTTCCTTCTCTTTTATTTTTTTGGTCGGTTGTGGTGCTTGAACTCTGGGCCTGGGCACTGTCCCTGCACTCTTCAGCTCAAGGCAAGTGCTCTACCACTTGAGCCACAGTGCCACTTCCAGTTTTCTAGAGTCTCAAGGACTTTCTTGCCCAGGCTGGCTTTGAACCACTATCCTCAGATCTCAGCCTCCTGAGTAGCTAGGATTACAGGCATGAGCCACTGGCGCCTGGCTCCCCATTTTCTTCTCTTGTCCCACATCCACCACTGGTCACCTTCCTTTCCCCAATAGTGCTCCTACTACTTTCATGTCTTTTTAAAAAGATTCCACATGTGAAACAAAAGACGTAATGTCTTCTAACTCTGACTTATTTTTGCTGATCTCCAGTTCTATCCATATTCCTCAAAATGGCATTATTTTGTTGTTCTTAGTGGCTAAATAAAAATCCCATTGTGTATATAGGTCACACACATATACATACATTCAATTTGCATAAATTAATTGTATAAAGGGCTTTTATCGTGATATTTCCATATGTGCATATGATAATGTACTCTGTGTGTGTGTGTGTGTGTGTGTGTGTGTGTGTGTGTGTGTGTGTGTGTGTGTGTGTGTGTGTGTGTGTGTGTGTGTGCTAGTACTGGGGCTTGATCTCAAGGCCTGAGTGCTGTCCCTTAGGTTTTTTGCTCAAGGCTGGAATTCTACTACTTGAGTCACACAGCTCCACTCCCAGCTTTCCCTTACTTTGTGTACCCAGGAAATTGCAGACATCTAAACCATGGCATGTCTCCTAAGTGCATTGAAGGGCAAGGGAAACAAACAAATACTGATGTTTGTGCCAGAGGAGCAGAATTGAGGCACCTGCCACTTTCTTCAGGACCTTCAAATCCCACCTAGCAGTAAACCACCCTATGTGAGGGAGGAAGCTGGGAAACCAAGCAATCTTCCAGCCTTGTGCTCAGGGCTCAGTCCAGCCCTGCAAGCAAATGCATGTAGCAGAGGGATAGTTCTGCAGGTTGAGCAATCTGCTGGCCACAGGCTCTGACTCAAAGCTCTCTCCCTAGTAATCACTAGGTCACTGTAGCCTCCACAGCCTCAGCTCCCTTATGCTTAAACTTCTCAGAGGGTCTACATCTATCACTCCCACTTACTGCTTCTTGTGGCATCTTCTATCAAACCCAGCAGCAGTGTCCCCATTGTAGTGACTATTCTTGTCTTCAGGTCTCCAGAGCACTCAGTGTCAAACAATAAGCTCATCTCAAGAAGGTACCTGGCTATAATACTTCAGGATATGGGGAGACATGTAAGCCTTTACCGTTAGCCTTTGCAAAGGAGAACTCATTAGCCCATTAAATCCCCCACACTGGACTTAAGGCTTGTGAAAAACATGAGCTTATTCTGTGGCTAGGACGACCAATCAATTGTCATCAGGGCTTCCTGGCTTGCATTGTGGTTGTAGCTTTAGTCTCTCTCCCTTACCCCTGACTGGGAGCCAGTATTGAAGCTCTAGGCTGTTTTCCTACTTTTCTTTGCATGCTGCTCTATTTCTGAAACCTCTTTCATCCTTCCTGTTGCTTTTCATTTCTTGCTCTGGAATATAGGTCTTTTGTTAATCTGTCATCTTCCAGGAAGTCCCTTCACTCTAAAAATATATATTCTTACTCACTTATTCGTATTCATAATCATTCATATTCACAATCACTTCCTTGCTTCTGGATTTAGAATCACTATTTGTAACAAATAGTCAACTCTCCACATAGTTGTAATTCAGTTGAGAATTATTGATAGAGGAAGGGAAGATTAAGGGGCAAGAAGCCCAGTCAAAAGTGTCAATTATGCTAATCTGTAGGGAAAATTAAAATATAACACACAATGGCAGTTAAAACATGCCTCTAACTGAGTAACTTGTAGAAGAACTTGTTTCCACATGGATAGAAGAAGACAGCATCCTGTAACGCATTAGAGACCACTCCTACTGCCATAGATCACCAGCTGTACTTGGGTGTATTTTCTCAGTAACAGTTCAGCACCTGTCTACAGCAGATTAATTTGAAACACACTAAACTAGTACCCTGTTTTAGTTACAAGATAAATTTCCTGTCCAGATATAATAAGTCTTTATCTAGACCAGAAAGTATGTAAATATAGACTTCAATATTATATTTCTTTGAATACTTGTTTCACTTGTAAAAGGAAGATACTATTCATTACTTTTAAGTTTATATTTACACACTTATTTTTGTCTTTTTTCTCTGTTGTTCAGACTAGAAAGATAATTTCTGTTGATTTGTGGTGTGTGTGTGTGTGTGTGTGTAATGGTTCTGGGGCTTGAACTTAAGACCTGGTCACTGTCCTTGAGCTTTTCTACTCAGGACTAGCACTCTATTACTTGAGCCACAGCTCCATTTCTGGCTTTTTGGTGGTCACTTAGAGATAAGCATCTCATGAACTTACCTGCTTGGACTGGCTTTGCTTCACAATCCTCATATCTCAGCCTCCTAAATAGCTAGGATTACAGGCAGGAGCCACCAGTGCCTAGCTCTGTTGACTTTAAAGTGAATTCCTTTACCCATGTTCAAGATTTCCTCTGACTTTCTCAAGACTACTCTTCTATTTTCTTCTTTTTCTTTATATTCTATATTTATGTTATTTTTTAAGCCAGCATCTTTTATTCAATATTTAAGTATTTTATATATTCAGTGCCTGAAACTATGTGGACCATAAGTGACTACTGAGTAAGTGAATGAATGGATTTCTCAAGCCTCTTTTATTGTAATACTTCCTCCAGCTCTATATCTCCACCCAGCTCTTTACCCTTCACTCTTCATTTATTCTCATCTTCCATTCCTTCTCAATCTATAGAATCTGCTTTCATCTTTGCTATTCTATCAAAACTACTCTTATTGAGACCCCCAGGATACCCTTAGTTCTACAGCCAATGAACATTCAGTCTTTGTATATGGCATAGTCAATTTCTTCTTCCTCTATAAAACATCTTTGTGGATATACTCTAGTTTTCTTCCGAACTTTCAGGAGTTACTGCATAATCTCCTTAGTAAACTTATCTTCCTTTATCCTTCAAGATGTTTCTCAGTGTTCAACCCTAGACCCTTTTTCATCTAACTTACCAAAATTTCCTTGTCATATTTACTATCTTTCCTGGCATCAATTTCTCTCTGTATGCTGGTAAACTCCAAATGTCTGTTTCATTTCCAAAACTCTGCCTTCAAAGGCAAACAAATATATTCAACTACCAATGGGACATTGTCCCCATCTTATCCAAAAGGAATTTTCATTGACCTCAAGTCTGCTTCTGTCCTTGGTTTTTCTCTCTAAGTAGAATTGCCTTTAGTTATTCTGCTTGGCCTCAGTTAGAAAACAAGGCATTGTACTTCTCTTTCTGTGCTGTTTGCCCCCACATGTTTTCCACCAGCCATTGCCTTCTTAGTTCTATATGCTGTACATCTTGAGAATGATTTATTAAAATATATCTTGACTATGTTCTCTTTCCCCAAAATTTCCCTCTGGGTCCAGTTAACGTCAACTTGTCTGGATTTATCACATCTTCTCAGCTGTTCTTTGGTTTCTCCATAATGTTGCCAGAGGACTCTTTCTTGAATTCAAACCCAGAGAAATCACTGTGTTATTGGGTAATCCCTCAGCACTCTTAGAATAATGTCTTTAATTGAGCTAGTAGGACCTGTATGATCTAATTCACCATATTAGTCTCACTGGAAGGATTTCCTAAAGATTAACATGGAGAGATGTCATACATGGTACACCATGGGTACTAAGTACATAAAGACTCCTTTGCCACTTAATTGAACTCCACTTACGTAGATTAAAAAAAAATGAGACTGAGGATGAGTGGCATTCCTAGTGCCCATAGTTACCTGATGACAAAGCTAGGATATTTGAATACCAATCCCATCTAGTGCTCATCATAGGCAGACACATTCAGGAAACCATTGACTAAAAATTGTAATTTCCTGTGAATTTCTCAGCCTTGAGGAAAAAGAAGGGTATACTTATAGATTGTTTTTTGTTGCCTTCCCTAGTTATACCCCAAAGCTACAACTTGTTTACTTATTCTCACTGAATAATATCTATTTCATTGGCTTTAATGTGCTAATTTTTTTCTTTCTTGAAAATAGCATAATAACAACCAAACCACAGTGTATAAACAAGATCATTAAGAGCTTTGCAAGTCACTGGATTTTGTAAGCCTTTCCTGCTCCTCCTAGACAACCTCCCAGCCCAGGGGCCAGGCAAGCTGATGTCTTGAAGAGCTTCCAGGAGTTCTGCAAAAGCCCAACTATTTCCCTTAAATGGATGGCCTCTATTCAAGTCTGTCTTTTTTATCAGGCCTCTAAAACCACATGTCCTATAAAAGGGCATTCAGAAAGATGTCCTATCCTGCCAAGTTCTCCGCTCCTGATAATGATGGGGTGAGCAGGGTGGGTGGAGCTGTGCTTGGGTAGGTTTCATCTCTTTTAAGTAGGGAAGTTAGAAAACACAGCTATGACCTATTTTTAGGCACATAAGTGAGTTTATATAAGTACTTTGCTTGTTGAATAGAGGTTACAAAGGAAATTTGGCTTTTTTTTTTTTTGTCAGTCTAGGCCTTAATAGCTTACTAATTTTATATCAGTGCTAATATGGTCCAATTTCCAAGGTAGTTGCCAGTAATCCCCCACTCCTTATTGTCTGTGGTCTTCTCCCACAATTACAAAGCCCCCCCCCCCTTATTCCCTCTCCTCTCCCCTCTCTCTCTGAAGAAAAGCTTCTTGCAGAAGCTAGATGAGTGAGTCAAAGCAGCTTCTTCATTCCTTGCTGAGACATGCTGGCTGATAGCATCCTAAGCTCCTAAGACTGGATTCTAACACAGAGCCATTCAAATAAGCTACTTCCAGATTTCTGATCCTTGAAAATTGAATAGAATTTGAAATGCTAAATTCAGGATAATCTGTTATATAGCAGAAACTGTGAATACACAAAATAAAAATAGATACTGATAAAAATAATGTTTTTCCACTATTTGTATTACTTTCACAGACTAATATTGTAGAGGTAAAGGACTAACTCTGCTGACCCATTTATAAAGAAATAACTACCTCTGCATACTGTCAGTTCATTTTTTGTGTTGCTACTGGGGCATGAACTCAGAGCCTGGGCATTGTCCCTTAGCTTTTTTGTTCAAGGCTGGAGCTCTAGCTCTTGAGACACCGCTTTATTTCTGGCTTTTTGGTGGTTAATAAGTGTTTCATGAACATTACTGCCTGGGCTTTGAACTGTGACCTTCAGATCTCAGCTTCCTAAGTAGTAGATTATAGGTGTGAATCACTGGTGCCCAGAATATTCTCAGTTATTGCTAAGTTTGAGCCATTATATGATGACTAGTTTTTAAACCAAAGGTCACCCAGATTACCTTTGTTTGAGAAATTCTGATGAACTAGCGTTTCTTCACAGCTTGGATGCAAATTCAGTATGTCATAACAGGATGTTAGAAAGTGAATTTACATCTATAAAGCCTCTGCCTTGGGATTTTCACACTCCCTATTGAGTTACATTCTGTGAGCAGTTTCAATATTTAGGTTTGGACATATGTCATAGTATGACTATTGAAAACATGTTAGCTCATAAAAGTCAACTATTAAGCAAAGAAAAAGAAGTAGATTAAGACATAACCTGCCCTAACAATGTCTAAATTTAAATTCCTCTATTGTAAGAATAGAGAAAGAATTTATTTACCCTTTTACCCCATGAAGATACAGCAATGGGTTGTTTTAGATTAAAGAACAGGATATGGGCACAATTTGTGGTATAAGATGCAGTTGTCCGTGGGTTGGCAATGAATCTAAGATGTCTTCTGATACCGCCCATTGTCCAAAACAGGTGTGCAGTTTCACTCCTCACATAAGCATTTGAAAAGTATGACTTCTACTCAGGTTAAGGAAGGATGTAAAATAAAGTTTTCTGAAACTTGACTCAACTCTCCGAGTTCACATTGCATTGACAGGCTTAACCAGCTGCTGAGACATTAATACGTATTCATGCTTGCTACCCTCCCAAACCAGACTGTCCTACTGGCAGCAAGAAATGACCTTACAGATGATATAATTGGGGAGAGGGAAAGAGAATGATGGATGATATCAAATAACAAAATACATGGTTTGTAAGTATGAAGACAGCATGAGGAAAGTAAGCAGGAGGGACAGAGGATGGAGAAGGAGAAATAGAGGAGGATAATGTGAGTTAATTATAACACATAGGCGAATCACCATGGTAAAACTTCTTTATGCAATTAATATTTGTAAAACATGGGTAAAAAAGAATGGCAGGGAAGTCAGTGGGAGCAAGGAGGGTGAATAGGGTTGAAGTATTGTATATATAATATAATATATTATATTATATATAATATAATATATAATATAATATATTATATATAATATATTATATATAATATAATATTATTATTATATATAATATATATAATATATAATATAATATATAATATATTATATTATATATAATATATTATAATATAGTATATATAATATATTATATTATATATTATATAATCTATAATATATAAAGTATTATATATATATATATAAACAGAACAGTGAAACTGTTGACACTGTTTGAAGAAGGGGACAAGAGAGATAAGGGAGAGTAATGAAGGGGTAAATTCGATTGGGATACATTGTGTGGATGTATTGAAATGTCATAATGAAATCCTGCCTTGGGCAGCTACTATACACTGGTGAAACTGTAAGAATAATAACCCTGCATTGACAGTCTATGCATGAAGTAGTCATAACTGGAACACTACCATTGAATGACTCTCCATTTCTACTAGAAAATCCAGTGGAATGCCTCTTCCAGGCCTGCGGGGCTCAGGGTTTATTTGGGGGAAGACAATACCCTCCTTGAGCCTATAATACATTTACCTTCTTTAATTCCAAAGCAGTGGCCCCACTCCTTCAAGGTGATGTGCTTATCCTTGTTGGGGTCGCACTCCTCAAAGAAGCGGGTTATACAGTGCTCCAGGGGCACCAGCGATGCTCGCAGAGGAGCCAGCTCGGAATGGGTCAAGACTCTGCAAGGAGAAACATGGCAGCCTGTTACTGAGCATCTTATCCATGCAGATTTCAGAGGGCTATTGGCCTTCCTCAGGATGGCTGTAGATACCAAATAAATAGGAGACAGGTGAAAATCTGCAATTGAAATCAACACACTTTTTCTTTTCACTGGCAACTCAGTGTTTCCCACTTCAAGGTATAAATGGACACACAACAATCATGCATATACAGCGCGGTGCTTACTCGCTGTACTAGATTGTTCCAGATGTAAGCATGTGATCCAAGTTGGGCCAATCAGATTATCTTGAGAATTTATGATCAAGAAAGAGAAAGGTAGAGTCTTTATAGGAAGTAGGACCTTTATATATAAACTTGGGAGCTGAAACATAATCATAGTCTGTTCTTTTTTTTTCTTAGCAATATCAAAGTTTGAACTATGGGATTTGAACTCAGAGCATGAGGGAAGCACTCTAACATTTTCGCCATTTTGGCTTTAGTTTATTTTTCAGATAAGATCATGTACTTTTGTGCATGGTCAACCTTGAATTTCAATTCTTCTATCTTGGTCTCCCAAATATCTGGAATTACAGATGTGAATCACCATGACTAGTTAAATTTTTTCATTAATATTGTATGTGTGTGTGTGTGTGTGTGCGCACTGGCACACACACCTACTGGTACCAGAGCTTGAACTCAAGCCCTCACACTCAATCAGCTTTCTTGTTCACAAATGGCATTCTATTACTAGAGATACCCCTCCAGCCTAGTATTTTGCTAGTTAATTGGAGATGACATCTCCCAGACTTTCCTTGGACTGGCTTTGAACCATGATTCTCCAGGTCTCATCCATGCAGGGAGCTAGGATTACAGGCCTGAGCCACTGGTGCTTGGCTTTCTTACTAATTTTGTATCCAGGCTGTCCTTGAACTGAGATTTTTTCCATTTTGTCCTCCTGCATGGCTGGCATTATAGAAATGCAGCACCAAACTTGGCCTTATTATTGTGAAGGCAGTTCTATGCTTAGATGCTTAACCATGATTGTTGATCATCTTATTGTTCTCAAATGGAACCTGGAAATTTCTTGATTCTATTTTAATTTCTGTGTTGCATAGATATCATTATATAAGAGAGTGACCAAGTAGTAGGGACATAGAGTTTTTACCTGTCCTTGGGATGCTGGTCAAGCTCATTAAACTGCCAGTGTACAGGATACACATACATGTGGTAGTTCTTCTTGAAGTCCCTTAGGAGAAGTTCAATGGGATGGTCCCCAGCCAAGAGTCTCTTTTCATCCAGATAAATTTTCTTGACCTGGGATTAAGAAGGAAGAAGACAGTCAAAGCATCAGACAAGTGTAATGGAATTGTGACTTAGTAACATTGTCCCACACAAAATAATGCCTTCTAATTATCTCTCTCTGTGTGTGTGTGTGTGTTGTAGGGCTTGAACTCTAGGCCTGGGCACTGTCCCTCAGCTCTTCAGTTCAAGGTAAGTGCTCTACCATTTGAGCCACAGCACCACTTCCAGTTTTCTGGTGGTTAATTGGAGATAAGAGTCTCACTGACTTTCCTGCCTGGGCTGGCTTTGAACCAAGATCCTCAGATCTCAGCCTCCTGAGTAGCTAGGATTACAAGCATGAGCCACCAGTGCCCAGCTTAATGTCTTCTAATTAATATCATGGGCTTTCTTTTCTTTTTCTTTCTTTCTTGCCTTCCTTCCTTCCTTCCTTCCTTCCTTCCTTCCTTCCTTCCTTCCTTCCTTCCTTCCTTCCTTCCTTCTTTCTTTTCTTCCTTTCCATTTTTGTCTTTCTTTTTCTCTCTGTTCCTTTCTTCCTTTTTCTCCTTCCTTCCTTTCTCTTGCCCTTCTTCCCTCCCTCCTTCCCTTCCTTTCTTCCGTCCTTCCTTCCTTTCCTCTTTGGTGCTGTTATTGGAGTTTGAACTCAGGACTTGGGCTCTTCTTGATTTTTTTTCTGTCCAAGGCTGGTGCTCTACTATTTGAGCCACACCTCCAATTCTGGCTTTTTGCTGGTTAAGTGGAGATAAGAGTCTCATGGACTTCTCTGTCATGGCTAACTTTGAATTGTGATCCTCAGATCTCAGCCTCCTGAGTAGCCATTTTATAGGCATGAGCCACCACACCTGTCTCACAGCTTTTCATCTGTTTTTTTTTTTTAATGTGTGTATGTTATAGTTTTTGTGTAACAGCTACAACTCATGGTTTTCAAGAGAAACTTAAGTCTTTTAATCTTTCTTCTTTAACAAAGAAAATCTGTAGCACATTCCTTAAAACTATGAGAAGGTCTTAATAAAAAAAGGCTGAACTGATTTAGGCAAAATGTTTGATTATTTAGTAAAACGTCTATTCCTTTCATACTAGCATACTCCATTTTTAATTCTCTCTGTTTCCACCCAGTCCTTGCTGAGTCTCAGCTTAGCTCTGCTCAATTGCTGCTTGGCTATCCCCTGTTCCCTTGTTAAAAGTCCCTCTTTCCTACTTAGTGATCTCAAGGCTGTCTGACACAATGTGTTAAGGACAGGAAGCATGCCAGAACAATGCATATGAAACTCTCATTCCCATGGCCGAATCTGCCAACTTCCCTCCTTATTACCAGCTGTGTACTTTCTGTGCTGCTAATCCAAGCCTTCTTATCTAGCTGGAACACTTACTCAGTAACAATCTGTAGCAGTTGGCTATAGACTCTGTCTTTAAAAAAATATTTTTTTATTATCTTTAGGTAGTAGTATTTTTCCTTCTCTACTAGATTATTGCCAGCATCTCCCACTAAAAGACTAGGCTCCTGAACTTTCTCCTCTAGCTTCTATTCTGTTTCCCTTTAATTCTCAAAAGTATTCTCTCTACTGCTGCTTCTCTATCTTTCCTCCTTTACTTTCTTCTCTCTCCTTATGACAGTTTCTCTGTGTAGGCCAGTCTGGTTTCATACTTATGATTCTCCTGAATGCTGGGATTACAAGTATATACTACCATGCTAGGATTTCTTGAACCCCATTTGTACAAACTGCCATCTCCCAAACCCACCGTGCTGTCACAGAAACAGCTCCTGTCAAAGCCAAATATGATCTGTGATGACTACATACTAAATCAGTGACATTGTTAATATCCATTCCACTTCTTCTCCCACCCCCTCCTTCCTTCCCTCTCTTCTTTTCTCCTGCCTTCCTTCCTTCCCTCCCTCCCTCCTTTCCACCATTCTTTCTTCCCTCCCTCCCTCTCTCTCTTTCTTCTTTCTTTCTTTCTTTTCTTTCTTTCTTTCTTTCTCTTTCTTTCTTTCTTTCTTTCTTTCTTCCTTCCTTCCTTCCTTCTTTCCTTCCTTCTCTCTCTCTCTTTCTCTCTTTCTTTCTTTCTTTCTTTCTTTCTTTCTTTCTTTCTTTCTTTCTTTCTTTCTTTCTTTCTTTCTTTCTTTCTTTCTTCCTTTCTTTTTTCCCTAGCCTCTGTCTCCCCATTCATAATACAGACCAGGTACAGGGCCTGGGCTAAGGTGTATATGGGGTATGTTTACTCTGCCTCCTCTTTCTATACAGTCAGTGTAAGAACACAGCCTGTGGTAAGCACCCGGAGGCCCCTTCCTTCCTTCCTTCCTTCCTTCCTTCCTTCCTTCCTTCCTTTCTTTCTTTCTTTCTTTCTTTCTTTCTTTCTTTCTTTCTTTCTTTCTTTCTTTCTTTCTTCTATCTGTCTCTTTTGATGGTGTGGGGGTTGAGCTTAGAACTCAGATCCCCACATTTATCAGGAAGTCCTCTACTACTTGACACCAGCCCTCAACCCTTCCTTCTCTTTTCTTCATAGAACATTTTATAGTATTTGGCATGCTTGATGCAAATATTTTCTGATGTGGTTGTATTTATATTCAACTATGTGCTTATCTGTCTCTTTTCCTTGAATGTAAAGGCAGAAATATTGTTTGCTTCTTAGCTATACCTTCAAAACTTCAATAAATTCCTGGCATCTAAGATACACTCAATAACTAGCAAATGAATGTTTTTTTTTGGAATCAATATTTTGCACTTAAATACTTAATGTATTAGTGACATTGGGACTGATAGATTTTCCCTGCATCATTCATCTATGTCTGTCCTGTGAGTATAGGCCTGCTATAGTTTGGATCTAATGTCCCCTAAAGGCCCATGATTTGGACGACCCCAGTTTTTGGCACTATTGGGAAGTAGTAGAACCTTTAAGAGGAGGGCCCTTCTGGAACTCTCCTGGTTAAGTGGGATCCCCACCAAAAAATTAAGGTATCTGAGTTGCTATTCACTGGCAGAAAAGTTCCTTCTATTGTCTAGTGTCAGTCCCTCCTGCTGCAGGAAACTTACTCTCTCCTCTGAGCCCCTTTCCCTTGGAAAAGAAGGCCATCCATGGGAACAAAAACTGTGAAATTAGAAACATCCTTGCTAAAAAGCAAACATCTCTTCTTCTCTCAAGCTTCCCAGGCTGGCAGCTTTGCAGTTTACCGCACATTTTGCTGAAGGCCACTGACAGACAACCTTGAGGCTTATCACCAGCTGTACTGAGTTGCTTACTGAGAGCTTACAATAAAAATCATTTTTCAGTGCACCCCCAACCATGGAAATGAGTTTCTAATGTTTTAGGATTTAAAATAGACTACCTCTACCCAAGATTATGTTTTGACTTCTGGTATCAAAGGATATGTTTTGATTTTTTGTATTGATAGTATCAGTCACGCTGACTAGGTCAAGGCTATGTTTTGCTTCTATAACTTTGATTTGGTAAACATCACCTAAGTGAAACCCCTTCCTATCCTAGCTACTCAGGAGGCTGAGATCTGAGGATCCTGGTTCGAAGCCAGCCCGGGCAGGAAACTCCGTGAGACTCTTATCTCCAATAAACCACTAGAAAACCGGAAGTGACACCGTGGCTCAAGCGGTAGAGTGCTCTGAAGAGCGCAGGGACAGCGCCCAAGCCCAGAGTTCAAGCCCCACAACCGACCAAAAACACAAAAACAAAAAAACCCAAAAATATCCCATGAAAAGCCAACAAGGCTGTTCCCCAAAGCCCTACAAGCTAGGGACAGACGCCATGTGGCAAATAAAAGGCTTTCCAGCCAGTTTGAGTGCTGGTGACTCCTTTGGCCATCATGGGTTCAAGTTCTGCGGGCTCTGGGAAGTTGGGATACTTCAGTGGGGGCATACTTTGATCCCTCCCCTTCTTTCCTTTTGTTTCCCAGCCTACCAGGAGGTAAGCAGCTAGCCCCATCATGTGCTTCCTGTCACGATGTGTGGCCTCAACACAAGTCCCAAAGAAATGGAGCCAATAAAGCAATCATCTTCAAAACGCTGTGCCAAAATAAGCCTTTCTTCTTTTTAAGTTTCCTTAGCCTAGGTATTTGTTATAGTAATGGGCTGGTTGGTCATTTATATTGCCAGGTCCTGTGTTGGTACAGGACCTGGCAATATAAATGATGAGTGTTGGTTAATACTGCTCAGTTAATTAACAGCTTGCTCTGGATATGAATTAAAGAGCCTGTTGAGTAGGATGGGCAGTTTGGCAGTGTCCCCTACGCGAATGTTAACCTGTGTAAGCTAATCAGGTGTGAGGAGGCAAAGTGGGCTCCTGCCACTGTGCAGAGGTTACCCGGGTCAACACACCACTTTTTCCCCTTAAGCCCTATCAGCAGAGTATACCCCTGAATCACTTACTTTACTTCTCTGTTTCTCATTTAGATGTCCTGCATGTTTAGGATTTGGTTCATAAAGCTGCATGAGAATATTCTTGAGCCAGTCTCTCATCCGTAAGGGAAACTGAGCCACTTCAAAGTCCGTACAAACAGGAATAGCTGTAATAAGCAGAAAATATATTGTGATCTTTGGGCTTTACCCTATGGCAAATTCTCATAATAGGAGTTTAGCAACTCCTGGCGATGGACAGAGCAGACTCAACTGCCCACTCTTATGGCCTAATGGTATTGCCTGGAGTGTTTTAAACACATACAAACTGTCAGATTTGGTGAAAAGAAATGGTGAGTTCATTGGTCTGGGGTGAGGAACAGAACCTGGACATCAGGATGTTTTTAAAGTTCTGAAAGTAATTTTGATGTGCAGCTAGTTCTCCCTAGGAGAACCAGGGAACTGGAATATAAAAGTGGAGTATCTAGTAACTAGAAGCAGAGGAATTGATTGGGCTTAGTGTACACTCCCAGAACAAATCATGCTAAACCAAAGCCTATTACTCCATCCTGCTCCCCGGCCACTCCCATGGACAGGAGGGCTCTGCTCCTCAGGGTCTCCACAGCGCTCATCTTTTATGATGATTATCTTTACACAAAGCTTCACACGAAGTTTGTGTGGCAAACTCAGAAGAAAGCATGGAGAGCCATCTACAGATCTTAGGAGCATCTTCCCAGAAAGCACAAGGATGTTTTATCTCATTTCAGTGGATAAAACAAGTCATGTGACAACCCCTAACATCAACAGAGCTGACAAGTTTAATTCTCTCCTGTGTCTGGAAGGAGAAAGGAACCCAAAACATGACTGAGCGCTGCTAATGTGGAGAATCGCTTATTAGCCACAAGAGCCAAACACAATTGAGAGCATCCTGGGGAAGGAAGACAACTTAAACAAACAAACAAAAAAAACTTCTGGAAGAATAAAACATTTTGGCAAAGATTTTGATTGGGAAGAGAGAAAATAATTTAGCAAAACCCCAGTATTTCATGTCTACTAAGTGTATCACATTATCATGGTGTTTCTGATCCCTGGCTCCATTTTAGAATTGTCTAGGTTACTTGAAAAACAAATGAAAGAAACAAAACTAGTGTTCCAACCCAATCCAAATAAAACAGTCTCCTATGATTAAGGCCTGGGGTTTGCTTTTATGCTTTGTCTTTCCAGTTGATTTTAGTGGGCAGCTTGAGCTCATGACTCTATCAGTTTTGTTGGTTTGCATCTATAGGATCCATTCATGTATGGATTCCCCCCTAAACCCTCCCAGAAATGGTGGCTGGTGGGAGTGAGGGAGTCATACATTTGCAGGCTCCAAAATAATCCAGCTGCAGTTGGTGTCCCTTTTTGGTCCCCTCAAGTCTGCATTTAGTAGCAAACAGATGACAAGAACTTGCGTAGGTCTGGTTGTCAGTGCCACAAGCCTAGAAGACATGAAAAAAAGTGGATAGAGACAAAAGTGCTCATTGTAAAGTGCTCTGATCATGAAAGCTTATAGTATGTCACAGATGTAGTCAAATAGATGAGACTATTAAAATAAAATCCTTTGGTTTGGCACAAATATCAATTTATATCAAAGGTGATGGCAATTTAGCTCTCGATAAGTTCAGTAGAATGGAGAGTAGAAAATTTTAGAGTGCGTTCTATTGCCTAGCTACCAGCGTTATGTGGCATAGTTAAAATACTTGATTAGGCTAGCATTTGGTATAGATCAATATTCCATTCATTATTAGATAATGTAGAGAGGTACTTTAAAAATAGTAACTTTCAGCTGAGCACCAGTGGCTCCCGCTTGTAATCCTAATAACCAAGAAAGCTGAGACCTTGAAATCATAGTCTGAAGGTAGCCTAGGCAAAAGAGTCTATGAGACTCCTTCTCTAATTAACTAGCAAATATCTGGGCTAGAGGCATGACTCAATTGGTGGAGTACCAGTTGTGAGCAAGCAAGCTGAGCAAGTGTCAGACCTTGAGTTTAAGCCCTGGTTGTAATAAATTAAAAACACAAATGCAAACTAGTATTTTAATACAAATCCCACCTATGGCCATACATCCTGAACACATGGATCTCGTTCAATCCCTAGTTTCCTGATGTATCTTAAGGATTGCTTGGTGGAATACTTACTTGGTCAAGGAGTTTTGCTGGAGGACAAGTCGCTGGATCTTGGCACACACAGTGTGCTTTTCCCTGTGGCTCTGCCTTGCAAATGTGCCCTCTCTTACATTGGAAGTTCATGCAGGAATCTAATGGAAAAGTTTGGAAAAGGAACACAAAGTGAAAGCAAATTCATCTGACAAGCAGCTTCCTTTTCATTAATATGAGAAAATTTGAAATGTTGCAAATATGAAAAACTTAAAGGGGGAAGATATTATAAACTGCTTTCATTGGTGAACTAATTTCTAAATAGGACCTTTTGGCCCCAGACTTTTGCAGTATAGTTTCAATTTCTCTTGGAATAGTTTTTATTAGAGATGCAATAAGAATTAGCAGCGCCTATTGGTTTGCCTGAGACAGCCAGAGTCTGAAAATACCTAGGGAACTGTTGTGAAAATCGCTCAGCAGCTAAATAAGCCATGAGATTTTGGTTGAAATTTAAATTGTTTGTGATTGGGGTAGGAAGTAGGCCCTTAGTTGAGTATGGGATTTAAATTCATGAATAATTTATAGATTTGAGAATAAAGGTAGAATTAATTCTTCCCAGAAGCAAAAGGATATAGTTGGGAAGAGCCTAGCTTTTTCCTAATATTAAAACAGAACTTCCAGTTTGTAAATACACTGAACCATAGTTTATCAAATATGCCCAAGAAATATCTACTTCTGGGTTATTTGGGGAGGGGGAGGCCTGAGAGAAGGACATTGTGTCACAAAGGGAGGGAAAAGTGGAGCACCAGTGGCTCACTCCTTTAATCCTAGCTAGTGAGGAGGTTGAGATGTGAGGATCATGGTTTGAAGCCAACCCGGCTGGGCAGGAAAGTCCCTGAGATTCTTACCTCCAATTAACCAACAGAAAGCCAGATATTGAGCCGTGGCTCAAGTGGTAGAGCTAACCTGGAGGGAATGCTAATGCATAGTGCCCAGGCCCTTAGTTGAAGCACTAGTACCTGCAATTCCATTTCTTCGCTGATACAATTACAGACAGCTGCTTAGCTGTCATCATCAGTAAGCTTAGCGCCTACTCACCAGCACTGTGCAGCCTTGAATTGTCTTCACTTGACGGTTCATTGTCATGTGATGAGCTCTCAGCTTTCTTAACCTTTAAAATAACAAGAGCAAAAGTTAGGTTCTATTCAGAGAACCATTACTTGGTTTATATTCCCACAGTACATGCCTTCACAGTTCTTTAAGTGCAAATATTGTCAAACCTCACTCAGGAAATGAGCTGCAACTGTGGAGGGAGACAGTAAGTGTGGGTGGACAGCACCCTTTATAGTCTCAACCATCTGCATCCATTGCTGGAGCCCAGTGGATTACTCACTATGAGTAACCATCTCTGCTTTGGCTTTGGGAATATATTAATGGTGTGGTAACATCTTGCTATAGTTAGATTAGGACAGAGATGCATTAGTAATCTCCATGAGGTTGATCAAGTTTTCTTAGTTTTTTAAAAAATAACCCCAAAACTCCTTTCTTGGAGGCAGCAGAGTTCTCAATGTTTGAGATGACTTGTTTACCCAAAACCATGTCAATTCCTCCTTAAAGGTTATTCCTTTCAATTAACTGTGAGTCAAACCCAAGGTTTCATTCAAAGCAGTTCAAATAAAGCAGGTGTTTTTGGTCTAAATATGAATATGGACAGAAAAGTAAATAATTCTACAGGCTGAACATCACCTGAAATGTGAAGTCCTAAATTCTCCAAAAATCTATGTGCTTATATGACATTACAGGCTGAAAATTCCCATCTGATCTCATGTTCAAAGTGCAAACATTGAGAGTATTCTATCAATACTAGTACCTGAGTATGTATAATAGGAAATGCAAGTGGATTTTATGTTTAGACATATTACATACATATACATATGCACATATTCCAAAATAGAAAAAGAACATGACATTTGAAACACTTCTCATTCCAATCATTGCAGATAAGAGATACTGAGTTTAGTATTGCGCTGATAGAAATACATACAGGATAACTAGTATATGTCAGAGTCAAGCAGAAAAGGTCAGATAAGTTGATGTTAGGGAAATGAACCCTAAGAGATGTATTCAAATGTTTCTTTCTTTCATGCGATTGTTTCTCACATATTTATAAGATTATTTCTTTGTTGCTTTGTATGTCCCTCCCCCACAGTATAACCCCTGCTTTCCTTGTATTTGATGTTGGCATAATTTGTGGAGGGGAAGGGAAAAAACAAATTGTTTAAATAGGGATACAGGTGGACCCATTGCAACAATGAGATGTACGAGTCATGTCGAAAACGAACTTTACAACTTTGGTGTGGGGCAGGGGAGTAGGATTGGGTGGGGGGATAGGGGGAGGATGGGAAGGGATGGGAAGGGGAAACAAAGGAGGAGGCTACAATGCTTGATAAGAAATGTACTCATTATCTTGCCCATGTAATTGTAACCCCTCTGTACAGTATTTTCACAATTAAAAAAAAGAAAGAAATACATACAGGAGCCTGAGAGTACAGAGAAAACTCACTACTCTATATTGATAACTAACATGATTAGACAAATACTGATATAAATAATCTCACCTCTTGGTAGCCTCCAGTCTCACTGGTATCTACATTCTCATCCTCCTGGGATCTTTCCTGCTCATACTTGAGGTAAGAGGAAATGGGTTGACCTTTTTCAGCCTCTAAACTGTCTTCACTCGGCATCAAGTAGTCATCACTTTCACCATGCTTAGGATCATCATTATCCCGATCACTTTCAGCTCCATGACTTTTGGACAGAACATCACCATCATCAGTCGATTCTGTGGGAGCAGTTTTTATATCTATGTCCTCCTGGTTGTCAGTAATTTCAAGGTCAGTTTTTCCTTCTTCACTTTGCTTACTGCTGTGCAATATATGGTCCTCTTCCATCTCTGCATTAGAGTTCTCTCCTTGATCTTGGTGACTCTGCTCCGATTCATCTTGCATCTCACTTGCTTGTGTTGGTGGATTGGAGTCTTCCAAAAGAGCATCAGGTTGGTCATTATCTTCCTCCTGCTTCCTGTTAGAATGTTCGTTGGAAACTTCTTTTTCATTTTCTTGGTCATCATTGAGGACACCATCTTCCTCTGGCTCTTTTTCTCCTTCTTCTCCATCTTCATTGGGAATATTTGGATTTTGCTCTTGGTTTCCTTCATCAATTAGGTCTTCGCTATGTGAACTGTTCTTGTTCAATTCAAATAACTCATTTATAGGTTGTTCTTCATTTTCCTCTCCTTTTGCAGTGTTTTCTTGGTGAGATTCCACATTGGAACTGAAAACAGCAGCTGGGGAGTCAGTGTTCTCTGGGAGGTGTTTCTTTGGAGTCTCACTCAAATCTTCTTTCGAGTCTAAGGTCCCTTCAGTTGGGGAGTATTCCAGATTCACACTTACATCACCATCACTGTCCTCTTGGTCCTTCAATCCTACCTCTTGGCTGTCAGTCTTGTCCTGTTCTACAGATTGATCAGGGTTTTCCTCTTCTGATCTTTGTATTGAAGATTTTTCAGCCTTAAAAAGAGCAAAAGTTTGTTCTTGAAACAAATGACAATGCAATCATATTTACAATTCATAAGTGAACATTAAAAACTCATCCTTCTTTTTCTCCAAGCATTACTATGTAAATGTATTTGTGATCACAAGTAAATGCGTGATTGTGTGACTTTGTAAATGTACTGGTGACTCTCTAAATGTGAATATATCATTGGATTTGTAGCCAAAGGTTCAACCTGACTTTGAGTTTTATAAATTTAAACAACTCCATAGCAGGCCACTGGTGGCTCATGCCTGTAATCCTCACTACTCAAGAGGCTGTCTCAAAGCTAGCCTGGACAGGAAAGGCCATGAGATGCTTGTCTTCAATTAACCACCAAAAATCCAGAGGTGGAGGTATGGCTTAAGTGTGAGAGTGCCAGCTTAGAGTGAAAAAGCTAAAGAACAGTGCCCAGTCCCTAAATTCAAGCCCCAGTACCAGCAGAAAAACAAAGAAGCAAGCAATCCCCCCAATTATATAGCAATTATATAACTATAATATATGTGTATATATGGTTGCATTAACTCTTAAATCTTGTCTTGGTTGAGAGATTTATGTGATGATAAACATATTTAAAGAAATTAAACAGAAACAAATAGGGTAATCTCTTTGACGAGGCCTTGATATTGAGTTCTTTGGAGAAAGAAGAAATCATATTTAATGCCATGGTATTATCTTTACCTTATGGTTGGGAGTGCTTTCTGTGGCTGCCCCAGCTTCCTTTTCGGCAGCTTCAACGCCGGCAATGGGGATTGCAGTATTGTCGGGAGTCACCAATATTTCAGCAGTTGGTTTGGA
Organism: Dipodomys merriami; assembly: GCF_024711535.1. Lineage (NCBI taxonomy): Eukaryota > Metazoa > Chordata > Mammalia > Rodentia > Heteromyidae > Dipodomys > Dipodomys merriami. The sequence goes on from NW_027206512.1 coordinate 10,480,388, forward strand.
ATAGTCAGATAAAAACCTTGCAGTTGTCTGAAAAATTAAAAAATATGTGTGTTTTTCATAACTAGACACCAATTTAAAAATTGCTAGTTGCTCTTGTTATTATTCATAGCAGTATGTTTTATTCATATTATCAATAAAAAGATATTGTCTAGAATTTCTGAAGATACAGACAAATGTCAATAGTATTATGTAAAATGAAATAAAAATTCAAATTGTGTTTTAGTTCGTGTGGCTCTTATCTCCATTTAACCACTGAAGCAGGAAGTATAGCTGTGGCTTAAGTGGTAGAATGCTAGCCATGGACATAAAAAGCTCAGGGAAAGGGCTCAGGCCTTGAGTTCAAGCCCCAGGATTGGCACACACGCATGCACATGCGCGCGTGGTCACACACACACACACACACACACACACACACACACACACACACACACACACACACACACTGAAAAGTACAAATACATTTTTTTATTGCAGTCCTGGGGCTTGAACTCAGGACCTGAGAGCTATTCCTCAAGGCTAGCACTCTACCACTTGAGCCACAGATTCACTTCAAGCTTTTTCTGCGTAATTTATTGAAGATAAGAGCCTCAAGGATTTTCAGTATGGTTTGGCTTTGAACCACAATCCTCAGATTTCATCCTCTAGAATAGCTATGATTACAGGCATGAGCCATCAGCTCCTGGCAAGAATATGTGTGGTTTTTTGTTTTTGTTTTTGTTGGTTGTGGGGCTTGAACTCAGAGCCTGGGCACTCACTGAACTTTTTCCTTAAGGTTAGCGCTTCACTGCTTTGAACCACAGCTTCCACTACCGGGTGGTTAATTAGAGATAAGAGTCTTGTAGACTTTCCCTTCTTGGGCTGGCTTTGAGCCACAATCCTCAGATTTCAGCCTCCTGAATAGTTAGGACTACTGGCATAAGCCACTGGTGCCCAGTTTCTTCTTCTTTTTTCTTTTAATGGAAAGGTCCTAAACTAAAGAAGGAGATATGAAGAAAGAGAACAGAAGTTACCGGGATTGCAGCTGTAGTTCCCAAGATATAGAGGAAAATCAGAACAGTCTTCATGCTTTCTAGACCTGTGAATCAAGAAGATAATTTCAGTGATGGGGACAATTTCCGTAGGGGAGATTAAGTGGTAATCTTAGTAAATATTGAGTTTGATATTGTCCTTGGAATTTAGAAGTGGTCATTGTCTTAGTGAACTAACATCTGAAAAGGAAGATAAATGACACTTCTTACCTTATTTTGTCCTTGTGAAAATTGCTCCTTCATATTTTGGCCTTCCCAAAGAAAGCATTAAAATTCTTGGCATCCTGGAAACATTCTAGCTTCAGCTAGAATTATAACTGCTCATAACCTTGAGCAAGTCACTTACCTCTTCTTGGGGACAGTTTTTTCAGGTGAACTATGGCTTGGGTGGTAGAATGCTACCCATGGACACAAAGCTCGGGGACAGCACCCAAGCCTTGAGTTCAAACCACAGAACTGGCGCGTGCGCACACACACACACACATGATGATGATCTTCTAGCTATAACGTTTTAGGAATATGGACATGGAAATAGTCTATGAATTTCATGAACCTCCAAATGCTACCATCTTTTACCTTCACTATGTTCTCTAAAATATATTCTATGACTATTGTATCAAAATCTAATATGTTATATCCAAAATTAAATGTGTGGAGTAAATACATAGGATCTACTCTCTGTGTTATTGATGATAATTTAAAATATTTTATTCTCTTGGTGAATGCCAATTGTAAAGTATCAGTGAAAAATGCAGTTTCTCTCCTGTTTTCCAAAAGGTAACAAACATTCAAAATGATGTGAAGATTTAATTAAGAAGCTACAACTTCTGTGAATCCCTATTTTCTTTGCTAGAATTCCGTGTGTGTGTGTGTGTGTGTGTGTGTGTGTGTGTGTGTGTGTACGTGTGTGTGTGTACACGCACGCGCATGCCTATGTGTACTGGGGCTTAACTCTCAGGCCTTAGCTTTCCCTCAGCTTTTTTGCTCTAGGCTTCTGTTCTACCAGTAAGTAATCAGAGCCAATGCAGGAACTAAGCCACAGCTCCATTTCTGGCTTTTTTTTTTTTTTTTTTTTTTTTTTGCTGATTAATTGGAGAAAAGAGTTTCAAATTTTTGTCTGCCTGGGCAATCTCTGAACTGTAATTCTCAGGTCTCAGCTTCCTGAGTAGCTAGGATTACAGGTGTGAGCCACTGACACCTCATTGGATTCTTTGCTCTTTAAGAAAAAGAGGCAGAAAGCAAAACTTTATGGTTATATTAAGTCATTGCCCCAGGAATATAGATTCATTGATAGGAGTTTAATGTGCCTTCCATACATTTTTATGGTGCTTTGGGTAATGCTTTACCATTTAGTACTTTCCAAACTTTATCTATGGAATAGGAACAAAAATTCCTGTTTGCCAAAGGTTGCCATTGATCTAAGAAGACTGAAAATTGGACAGTATGATCCATAATACCATGAAATCATTTTCTTTGCCCTATCTACTGTCACTCAACATTATTATTAATACAGTCATTATTGTTAGCATTATGTTTGACATAGGACAACAAATATGGCTTAAATGTAACACAAACTTTTTCTCCTTCTTCTGGACACACCTTTTCCCCTAGGTGGTTTCAAGCTGCTCTAGTTCCAGAATATCTTTGCTCTTGGTTCATTCATTAAAAATAAGCTTGCAGTGCACCTATAACCAGACTTATGGAAATGTAACCTCTTTGTGTACAACTACTGAATAATAATTTGAAAAAAGAAAAAAAAAGCAAACTTGCTTGTCTTAAATTCTACATATTTATCTTGTAGTTTCTTCACACATACTTAGGAGATAGTCCTAGACTGGTGATTCTCTACTTTCAGGTAAAAAGTATTTGTTTTAACTCAAAGAAGTTACTAGAATGCTGAGAATCCTGACAACCATTCCACAGCTGCAGGGTTGCCTAGCTATTCAGGAGGCTAAGATCTGAGGATCACAGTTCAAAGCCATCAAAGGCAAGAAAGTCCATGAGACTCTTATTGTCAATAAACTACTCAGAAAAAGCTAGAAGTGTTGCTGTGGCTCAAGTGGTAGAGCAATACCCTTGAGCAAAAGAAGAATCACAGGGACAGAGCCCAGGGCCTGTGTTTAAGCTCCAGCAATAACAACAACAACAACAAACAACTGAGTTTGTCTTATAGCACTAGCTGAATTGTTGTACACAATACAACTATTCACCTACCATGGAGGGCCCATTTTTTCCTGCATGGGCTCTGATTGTTTATTGTGTCTCAGCCTGGTAGAATTTTTTCAGGAATCTCCTATTTATTTCCATTCTTGAAATTGAAAACAGAATTTGAAGCCAGTATAGCACATTATTTAGAATGATTAAAGTAGGAAATTGCCCCAGCTTTCAGTTATTAGGGAGATACCTGTATTGAATTTCTCTTTATCTTTTATTGTGTCTAAGTAGTTGTACAAAGGGGTTACAGTTCAACATGTCTATTGATGAGCACAATGCATCTTGATCAATGTCCTTCCATTGTTCTCCTTCCCAATGCTACTCATCCTCTCAATTTTCCTAGTTTATGACTGCATTCTCCCCCTCCTCTCTTCATTCATCTATCTCCCTCCCTTTGACTCCTCCACACATCCCTCAAGAATACCAGATTGCTGGTATTCATTTTGTTATACTATAAGTTAGTTGTTCAAAGGAGTTACATCATTGGAATTCTCCTCTGCATATACCATACTACAGTTAATATGTTTGTGTATAGATCATATGACCCTATATATGTTTACACATATTTATAAATTATATCTAACTTTCAATATGAGAGAAGACATATGTCCTGTCTCTCTGGGCCTGGCTTACATAATATTTCTCCAGGTCCATCTATTTCTTTGCAAATGATAAAATATCATTCTTTGTGATGGATCAGTAAAATTAATTTCTAATGAGAGAAACTTGTAGGACAATCTACTATCCAGAACTTCTATTATGCTCTACTTTGTCCTTTAGATAAAATCACTGGTCACTTCATCTTGTCTAGCTAACGGTAGGTGCCACACATTGACCAAAATAACTTCAAGGTCTTCAGATTCTTATTTGAAAGACTGAACAAATGTGTTGATTTGCATAAACAGGACAAAGTGGAGAACGTTGCTGGGAAATGAGCGATATTTTGAAAATAACTGTCATACTAAAGAGTCTGGGAGGTTCAATTTGCTGATGCTTGCAAAGTACTTGGAAAATGAGAAAGAACCATGATGTCCTTGCTTAGTACCATTCATTCTTGGATAAGTAAAAAGTTCGTTTTTATTTTGAGATGTTCCTGTTTGGTGTGCTGTCTTTACAAAATGTAGATTGCTATTTTGCAGACAGAATAAATAAAACCAAATGAAAAATTTAGCAATGAGAAAAACTTTCAGAAATGATTATAAGACTTACATATGCAGCATTGATGTGACATTAGATAAAAGTTCTCTCTCTAAATGTGCAAGGTCTCAGTGGTAGATCTGAATCAGCTAAGAGACTTTGGTCAAGGCACAGGATTTTTTTATGCACAAAAAGGGCAAATATTAATGCCTTTCTGACTTATTTTCTATGGTTGGTTGGACTCTCAAATGGGATTATGTAATCATCTTGTAACATCACCAACTATAAAAAGGAAGTGAAAAATGTTAACATTTCTTGAAACACTAAGACAGAAAACAGCTCATTAATAATTCACATTTTAAGTCATTTTGTTACTTAGTGTCTTTACATTTATCTTTCTTTTCTTCTTTCATACCAGTGTGTATTTCCATGAGTCTAAAGAGGCTGAAGATGTGGAGTAGTTGGAGAACTTCCTAGAACAGGGTGTCTTGTAACTAAACTTCCAGAAGAAGTTCAGTTGAAACTAAAAGATGACAGGCTGCATTGGGTAAGACCATTCTAGGATAAGTCAGCATTTGGACCTTCAAATGCCTAGCGTTCTTCTATTGGCTGGCCAATGTGCCATTCAAACAAATTTGCTGTGGCAGGAATGGGTCTCCCACTAAGAACCAAACTCTCAATAGATGTCAACTCAGTTCTAACTCACATTGGGTAACTGCCTTAAGAGAATTTCTTTCATTTCTGATTTAATATATTTAAATGCTGTGGCTGTTGATTTTTTCTATTCTCCTCACGGAGACATGGAGTCTTGGTCTCCTTGCCTAATCTGAACTGTCCTTGGTGATTTACTCGACAAGTGATTGAGCAAGAGTGATGTTCTTAGACTTCTGAGGCCAGACCATAGGGGCCTTGGAGTTTTTATCTGGATCTCTTAGAATACTTATTTTGGGAAACTTGAGCCAGTGGCAAGAGAGTGACATGCCATTGAAAATATCATTTTATAGTCCTAAACCATTTCAGCTTTCTATATGTCATTGAAAAGATACAGGACCTGTGAGTGGAGCCATCGGGGACACTCCAGACTAGTTCATCTCACTGCTGAGTACCCTGAGTCTCCTGCCCAAACTCTCCATACACAAAATCTTGAGTCAACCTTCTTTTCTTTCTTATTTCTGGTTGGCACTGCCATACAGAATTATGAGTTGACCTTGGATAAAGGTCACAAATGGGACAGCACTAAATTGCAGCAATTTGAGCTCCTGTCACTGTGACATTCCTTATTGGCCCTTGACATTAGATTAATAAATAAGAAAAAAAGACATCAAATGACCTAGACCATTGTAAAACTTCCACTAAGCCACCAACTTAAAAAATCTTCACACAGTATAAAATGGCAATTCTTTACATTTTATGTGACAGTAGATAATTAGAATAAATAGTATTTTATATGAAGTAGCACTCATATACATTCACTAAGATTAGAATCACTTACAAGCACCCAACTATTATTTTATTGGAAAAGCCTTGACTTTAATAATAGCTAATAGTACACACCAGGTCAGTACTGTGGAAAGTACATTAGCTATGAATGTTTCACTTGCGACCTTACCCTTACTTCATGGCAAAAATCCATCCAAAGAGAACTTCCTGAACATTTCACTTCTCCAATGACACAAGTTTTGCCACTGCACCTAGCCTAGTCTTGGCAATCAAAGTACACCTCATTGTGTGGCTTTTCAGGGACATTCCCAGAGATCCCTTCCTTGCTCAGAAGAAATGTGCATGTTCTCCCTTTTCCATGACATGTAATTAAGAGATTACCATAATTATATTTGGAGAATCCCAAAGGCTTCTCATAGGCAAGACTGTAAAATGACCACCTTTTCACACCCCTTCATCATTCCTTTCAGAGCTCCTCTTTTATTATACCATTCACTAATCTCATTGTCTTTTTCCAAAATCCCTGCAGGTCATTTTCTGGTTTTTCTTTCAGCTTTTGTCTCCAGAGAGCCTCCGTTGCTCCTTGCACCACAGTAGAGTTGACAAAAGTATTTTATCCATATGAATGATTCGTTCTCAAGTCCTGTGACTGTATCTGTCCTTCAACTGCCTCTTTTTCTTTGAATGTTGGACTTCTAATATTTATAGTTAGGAATCTTCTCCCAGTAATTTTGCATAATCTTTGGGGGTACAGTTATATGAGTATGGCCAGAATGGATATGCTGTATCACAGCACAAATTAGTTCAGACTTCAGGGGTCCTTACATCGGCTTCATACCAAGTCCTGTATATGAACATGATCTTCACACACACACACACACACACACACACACACACACACACACACACACACACACACACTATATCTATCTATCTATCTATCTATCTATCTATCTATCTATCTATCTATCTATCTATCTATCTATCTACTCCTGGGTTACAAACACTATATTCATCCTCTCAGAATGGCTGAACTGAAGGCCTGTGGCATTTGTGATACTGCAGGATTTAATATTCAAATAATTTTCTCCCTGTTGTTAATAGCCTGGCAATTCCCCTTCAGAAGGCTAGTCCCTAGAATTATCCCATAGATTAATGCTGCTCTTTTTCTGCCACCTCTGAATACCAAGTTCTTGCTTCTTCTCTGCTTGCTTTTATTTGCATTTCTCTTCTTAGTTAAACTTTACCAGTATAAATTCAGCTTATTGGGACTCAGTGGAAATTGTGTCTCCTGTGTTAACACAGTAATTCAGTTGTTAAGTTCTGCTAGCTGGGAGAGAGCAATTTCAAGGGCTTTCAGCTCTGTCAATGGACAAGAATTGTTCATTTGGGGGAGTTCTTCTCTTCCAGGATTTAAGAAAAAACAGCAATTAATACCTGAAAACAGTTCCAAGTAGCCTCATTCTCATGGTATTAGAGCCCTCTGAGAAATAAATAATGGTGTGTTTTCAGGAGCTTTTAGTTCTTGTCTGAACAACAAATGAAAGCACTCTGTCCTAACACAGGTCCCTCCCTTTAAAATCTGGCATCTGGTACAACAGTACGTTGGTGAGGGCCAGCACTTTTGACAGGGGAAATAATTGTTTCCCAGTGCTATAGCATTATTCATTACCTGCCTTCTGTGAAAGAAGTAGAGACAATACATTGTAGTGGAATGGTGGTCAGAGTTAGAAGAGTTGTTTGAAAATAGGGTAATAAAGCTATAGCTCATTTATGGCTTTAGAGAGAAAGTTCTAAGAAGATTCCTTCAAACAAGAAAAAGGCACAATTGGTCCATAATGGTGAAGGCTATTCATTCTTCCTCTCCTTCTCTGGAAAGAGATTTATCACCCCTGGATATTTAGACATCTTCCAGTTGCTCATCCACATTCTCTCTCCATTTTTCCTTGCTAATCCTTCTGGGTTCAGAATGATTTGTGTTAACGAATTGTGTTAACAAGTTGTTTTTAGCCAGTAAGGAGACCTGGCAAGAGATTTGGGGAAAAGAGGAAGATATGGCTGCCAATCACTTTCCAATAATTCTCTTCCTTTAACTGTTCCAGCCATTCAGTTCACACATCCTCTGGGTGAACTTCTCATAAAAAATTTCTTGTCTGGGTTCATAAAATCTCTCTTCTCTTCTGTACAAGCTTAGCTCTTTCTAACGTGTCTTTCAACCTCATATGTTTTTTTACATGCTTTTTATATGCCTTCATTACATTCTCTCCAAGTTCCCAAACTTGAGTTCTTCTCTTCTATTGATTGAGTCTTTACTGGGTTGTTGACCTACACAACCCTTGATTCAAAATTTAGGATTTATTGGCTTGAATATCTTCACATCTTCTGTCAATAAAGTTACTTCCTATTGCCAAGATGCCCTCATTTAAGTTTTTCTAGTGCTATCTGAACTGGTACATTTTGTTTACTCCGTGTGTGTGTGTGTGTGTGTGTGTGTGTGTGTGTGTGTGTGTGTGTGTGTATACATGCACACATGCCAGTACTGGGGCTTGAACTCAAGGCCTCATGCTCTTTTTCCTCAAGGCTTGTGCTTTACCACTTGAGCCACACTTTTACTTTCAGATAGTTTTGGGGTTAGCTGGAAATAAGAGTCTCTTAGATTTGTTCAGGCTAGGTTCAAATGCTGATCCTTGGATCTCAGCCTCCTGAGTACTAAGATTGTAGGTATGAACCACCAATATCTATCCTGTTTAGTACTATTCTTTTCCCTTCCATTTCAGCCTTTTTTCAAACAAAAGGAACTCCAACGTACTAGCTCAGTCTAACAACGTTTTACACATTGCTTTCAAATCTGATTTTAGTTGGTTAGTCCTAAAACTTAGGAAAATTTATCTTCATCAGAAGTAGACCAATTAGCTGAGTTGAAACAAAGTTGTATTTTAGATGTGTTACATTGTATACAAAGTGTACATACCAGGAACTGGACTATGGACCCGGAGAGCTATTAGCCCTGTTATGAAGATAATAGGAAGCAGAGAGGCTAGGCAGCCACCCTGTTATCACCACAGTCTCAGACCTAACTGCCACCACTATTCAAACACATTGGTTTTGAAAAAGAGAGAGAGAAAGAAAGAAAGCAGCAAAGAACCACTCATAATGTAGACCTGTGGGCTTTTTGTGTGCTACTCTGTAGGAAGAAAAGAAATAACTCACTCCTTTAAAATTTAACATGGCATTCTAACTTCAATAAGAAAAGTCATCTTGTTACATTAAAAAAATGTGGAGGGAACAGATGTTGGCTCAGAATTTGCTTTGTCTAAGGGATCTTTGGAAACATTGCCCAAACTCTTGGCATCAGATACAAAATTAGTTTTCTTTATATGAGGAAAGGGTAGTAATAGACTATGATCATTGTTCTTAGCAAGGTAGGCCAAGGTCACTGCAACCTTCCTGCAGCGCTGCCCTAGAAAGAACAGACATTCCCAGCTTGAAGCCCCTTTGTTTAGCTTTTTTTTTAAATTTTATTTTTATTAAAAGGATTGGCTTTCACTATGGGAGAGGTTTTAATTGGATTTCACCATGAAAGAAAACAGTAATTAGATTTCTCAGCAACTCTGTGAAACCTGTTTCTGGAAAAACACAGAAAGGGGTCTGAATATCTTTCTTCAGCTGGAACTACAGTGTAGCCACACCTGCAGACGTAGGCCTGATAGGCACAGTGGAATGGGCCATGCATGGGTCAGCTGCCTCACATCTGATGGGGAAAATCCAGCTTTGGCCTCTAAAGAACAAGTGTGTGGTCCTCTAGCTGCAGGGTGGGAGGGAGGCTGTGTGTGTAATAGCTAAGAATTATTTGACATTGTATTTGGCGGGAAATAGAACATTCCTCTGAAGGAAGCCATCAAATTCATCTTTAGCTCTTTCTTCTGAAATAACTATCTCCTAAGACATACACCTCTATCTAGACCGAATAGTGAACTTTTCAAACAACCATTATTGGTCCTGTGGTTCATTCTGAAGTAAGGGAAAGACTAGGTCTTAGTAAGTCACCTTGTTTGCACACCCATCCTGGCACCTACCCAGGAGATGGAGGCTGTCCAACTAGCTTCCAAGGCCTAGAGGTGAGACAAGCCATCTTTTGAACCGCAGATACACCATGTTGTTTATAACCAAAGAGGATAGGTAATTGCATGGTATTGTTTAGCCCCAGGGAAATCCCAGGTGATGGGCTTGCCTGAATCCTGGGAGGCAGGGGCTAGGGCTTGGACAATAGGTTACTGGACCTGTCAGTTTTGGGTCATAAACTCTCAAGCTCCCTGTGACCATACCCCCCTGATCTGACCCTATTTAGGTCCAAACCAGCTCAGGCATCATTATGCCATGCCATAAGTCTCTGTGTTGGTGTCCTCTATCTCCTGTCTTCTGGCTTTTCTCTGGTCATCATGGTGTCTCACTCCGTAGGAGCTAGTCTGGTTTGTTGGTATTGTTTCTTTACTGTGTCTTTCCTTTCTGGCTCTCATGGCTCAGTCTTTTCTGACAGTGTTAAGTATATTCACAGGGTGCAGATCTTTGGACCAGGAGTCCATCTGCAGGCCACCAGGGCTCTAATAAAGACTCCATATTCAGCCTCTCAAAATGTGGCTTCTCTGTTTTTGCCATATGACAAATCTGTGCTCTGTTCTGTAATTACATTCATTTCCACTGGCACAGTATTTTCTAGAAATCTGAAAGTTCAGGTGAGGAGAGAGGCATGGTTTTGCATTGGCTTGCTTTTCCTATATCTTTTAGAATAGGAATTGATTTTATTAGTTTAGAAAATTAATTTAAATTAAGAAAAATGTGTGGATTATTCTGAAACTACTGGTCTAAGTAAGTTGTGAATTATTCATTCTTCCTACAGGTCAACTGTGTTAGTTCTCCATTATTGTCACAAAATACCTGAGATAATAGACTTAGAAATGAGAAAAAGAGAAAAAAAATGTATTTTTGAAGTTTTGCAAAGTGTTTTCCCACTTAAACCTACTTCACATAGCCACCCGCCTTCCCTGAACACCAACTGTTCCCTCCTTTCTCTTATCATCCTCCAGTCTCATTTTGCTGCTCATTCACAGGCAGCATAACCAGTGAACTGGGGTGCCAACTCAGTCATCCCTACCTCCAAAATGATTCCTCATTTCTATTGGCCAACGGTTGATGGAAATTTTAGTGCTGGGTAGTTTTGCTTTGAATCCTTGTAATGAAAAGTTTCTGCCTGTTGTCCTAAGTGCCTCATGTATCTGGAGCATCTAGCTGCTGGCTACTTCAATCGTAGCTGCAGCTAAAATCCTGAGTCTCTGGCTTCAGAGACTTTTGTTTTTCAAGGCAGATGGTGACTACTTGGTCTATTTAATCTCTCTTTGCCTAAAGTTAAATAACCTGAGAAGGATGTACCAAATGGAAAAAAGGAAAGGTTTGCCTTTACTGATTTTTCTGTTCTTTTGTTTTTCTCTTTCTGATTGTCATTTTACATCCTGGACTATGTACATGCACCCTTCCAAATAAGGCCAGGTATGCTCTGTTGAATTTGAATGTAGGTTGCTATTTTTAGTAGTTAAAACTGTGGGAAACTTGCCTTTTGGGGAAAGGTAGTAAACAAAAACCAGACTCAAATGGAACATTCTCCTTGTCTTTACATGAGACTCAGGCCTTGTTTTCAGAGAGCAAACCCCTTGGTCCTGTTTTGGATGCTGAATGCATGTTGTTACCTGATCTTCAGGTAACACTGATGCTTAAGAGCTTACGAGTAATAAAGAGTCTCTGGGGTGAGCACTATGGTTTGACATTAAAGTCATCTGAAGGATGAAAACAAAACACTTCTATTTTGAGTTCTCTGCTGAGTCACCACCTGACATCAAGGTGGCCCTGGTCTCACAGTACACATGACACAATTACACTCAGTGATGCAGGTTTTCCTGGACCTTGACATTCACCTGCCATTACCTTCCTAACTGAACTTATCCTGTGTGTATCCATATGGTCATGTCCATCGGGGCTCTGAGTCCAGCTAGAATTTCATAGAGATATTAAGATACATTCCACCCAAATCAAGCAGAGTACCCGTGTTTAATACTTGGAAATGAGAGATTTTGGAGGAGCTCCCCTGTTTTTGCTGTCAGAGGGTTCCTGCTCCATGATCTTTGCACAAGATGCCAGGCTCTTGGAATTTGGAGGCCAGTCATTCCTCTCAATCACCCAGCTCCAGAGTGAACCTGCACTTAGCATTTAGATCAGCAGAAGCTATCACAGACCTTGCAGGGAGGCCAGCCTTCTTACATATATTCTTAGAACAAATGTGTTTTGCCACATGCTTCTCATTTCAGAATATAATTGTATGCAATGTATGTGCAAATACAGTGTCACTTTCCACTTCCCTCCCAATCATGATGTAAAAAAAAAGAGGGATTGGCTGTATATCCCAGGGTTGCTGCAGCCTCTCACATTCAAGACTACTATCTCAGCTTCTTCATTTTGGGCAGCAAAGTGTCATTCAGGAGAACAATCTGAAATGATCTCAAGCAATGCTTGTTTTTGTTCTTCAGAAGGTCACCTTGACAGAAGAGAGGAGAAAGCAGACTTAGTCATTATCCTTGAGGTATGACTTCACTAGTGAAGTGTTAGAATTATGCTGTTTTAGAAAACCACACTTGCAGATCCATGTGGTTTTTACATAAGCCCTTTAAAGAGCACTGGAAGAAGCAATACGGTAAGCAATTAAAATGTAGCACGTATCACCATGGAGTGACGTCTTGTGCCTGGGATAATTTGCAGCATCAGCCGATTTTTTTAAAAGGTGATCTACAAGCGACCTACAGAAGAATTGATGATATATTCAGTATTTGATAATTACAGAGTGGATCCAGTGCACAGACACTGAAGTTTTAATGAAACTTTCCTGAAGGCAGGAATATAAAGTCCCTTTTATACAAATAAAATATTCAAAATGAAGCAAGTTTTGAAGATAAAATAGATTAAATCTCCTAAATAGATGTTGGAATACACTGTCCATTTATACATTTAAGTTGCCACAAATCTTTTCATTAGAAGAATAAAGATGGCTTTGTATGCAAGGTCATCTTATACTTGGGCACCTGCCTTTTCAGTAATGCAGTGATTTGATTAATGGCTCTCTTCCCCAGGACAAGGACACCAGAGTTTTGCAGGGCACTGCCTTTGTCTGGTTTGGCTCCTTGTTACATCTCTGATGCTGCACAGGATGTAGGAGAACGGAAACATCAGTTGTTTAAGGCACCACATAAAAGGATTGCTTATTTACTCAACTGTGTGACCTAGAAAACCCTGAAGAAACTAAAGGGAAGACTTCATTTAAAAAACATGGTGTGTGTTTGTGTGTGTGTGTGTGTGTGTGTGTGTGTGTGTGTGTGTGTGCGCGCGACAACTGGTACTTGAACTTGGAGCCAGGTTGCTTTCCCTTAGGTTTTTCTCTCAAGGCTGTGGCTGTTTGAGCCACACCTCTACTTCTGGCTTTTTGGTGGTTTATTGGTGATGATGAGTCTCATGGATTTTCCTGCTAAGGCTGACCTTGATTCTCCATCCTCAAACCTCAGGCTCCTGAGTAGCTAGCATTGCAGGTATAAGTCACTGGCACCTATCTTAAAAAGCATTTTCAGACAGAGAGGTTGTTCTAGTATTAATCAAGATGATTACAGTTTTCTTTACTCATAGAAAATATTTTAAAAATTCAGAATTATGTCTTTTCTTCACAAATTCACAGTTTCACGTTTATGCCAGCATAAACGTTCCACAATTTACTCACAGGAAATTCGATTCAAAAAGTCTATTCCTATCAGTTAGACCTCATCGTGAAAAAATAAATTACAACTATTCCATACTAAGCATCCATGTAAATTATGTTAATTAATCCTACAATGGTCATATGGATGAGCTCTTATTCCCATTCAGGAGAAATGGGATATTTTGAGATAGCATTCAGTGTTTACCATGAGTTGGATACTACAGTAAGTGTCTTAATACACTATTTTGTTAAATTCTCATGACTGCTTTTTGACTATTATTGTGTCTATTTCACAGATGAAGAACGAGGCATAGAGAAGATAAGATTTAAAAAGCAGTAGTTGAGAAGTAGGGGCAGGAGGATTTCAAGTCTAGGTCAGCTTGGGCTACATAGAGAGTTCAAGGCCAGTAACCTTCTCAAAAGAAGAAGAAGAAGAAGGAGGAGGAGGAAGGGGAGGAGGGGAGGGAGAGGAGGAGAAGGAGAAGGAAGAAGAGGGATAAAAATGACAGAGAGAGGGGCTGGGAAGGTGGCTCAGTGGCGGAGTGCTTGGCTTGCATGCATGAGGCCCTGGGTTCGATTCCTCAGCACCACATAAGCAGAAAAAGCTGATGCTCAAGTGGTAGAGTGTTAGGCTTCAGCTGAAGAGCTTTCAGGCCCCACGACCGACCCCCCCCAAAAAAGTGACAGAGAGAGATCCAGGCCCAAGTGGCTCTGGCCTATAAACCTAGCTACCAAGATAGCTGAGATCTGAGGATTGCAAATTAAAGCCATCCTGGGCGGGAAAGTCCTTGAGACTTTTATCTCCAATTAACCACCTAAAAATCCAGAAGTGGAGCTGTGGCTCAAAGTGATAAAGCTCTAGTCTTGAGCATAAAATCTTAGGGACAGTGTACAGGCCCTGAGTTCAAGCCCCACAACCGACAACAAACCAAACCAAACTGAAAGGACTGGGAGAGATTAAGTGTCAAGATTCAAGTGGAGACTGCCCCAAAGAACAGCACATGAAGGTGGGAGGGGGTGGTGGGAACTTGGGAAAAAAATGGCTTGTGGAGTGTGAAATGTGCGATGTCAAGAGAGACCATTTCCATCTGAGAGACCATTTTTGCTGTCTGAGTTTTTTTTTCCTCCCTGGAACCTCACAGTAGACCAGCCAGCTTTCTTGTTCATTTTCTTAATACCTCCTGTTCACTGAATCTTTAAAGGAAACATTTAGCTACTGCAACCACTGTGTCTAAGTTGGTTGCATAATAGGAAGGCAACGTGCCAGGACTGGCATCTTCATTTCCAAAGAAGGCTTTTTAAAGCCCACTAAGAGCTGTTCACACAGTGGGTCATGACTTGGGAGTTCCTCTATGCCCTTTCATTGCTATGGTAACGAGGAGCTGCTGCTTCCCACAGCCAGGAAAAGCAGCTGACAGCTCAATGCTAGAGACCTAAGAAGAGAGGGTGACAAAAAACAAAACAAAACCAAAAAAAAAATTAAACAAGAAACCCCTTTCTTTTTGAATGTCAGGGAGAGAAGAAGAAGAAAATACTCCCAGAGCAAGTCAAAAGCCCTATTCTTGCCTTTAGAAAAGATCTGAAAGGAAAAATGTTGGGGGCCTTCCCCTCTGTCCAAGTAGGGCAATAAAGCAGGACGGACTGCAAAGCCGCCTGTCTCCTGACTTAGCCTAAGGCAGGCTGCAACAGAAATTGCTCCTTGGTTTCACTTGACTGGGCCATTAAGCAGCTGCCAATTGGTGAAGCAGAAAGACTCACAGTAACAAATAGCTCATGTTGGGGTCCCCCAGGGGGAATGTCAGATGTCTTTCCATGTCTTTGAATTGAAAAAAAAAGACAACTCAAAGAATATGTTCTTTTTAATCTCCAACCTTGCAACTAGAAACACCATCTTAGATGCAGTATGGATACCCCACTGTTATGTAAGATTTCTTATGAATAAAATCCACTAAAATTCCCATGTGTTAAGTGTTCTGTCAGGTCCTATACCTGGGAGTTAGTAAATATTGCATTTGGTTTTTCATTAAAATGATGATTAATCATTGTAAGAGGTGTTTTAAATCTGCCTTTTGTCTTTTCTTGAGAAACATTGACAGCTTACTCTGATACTTGGAAGAGGATAGAGGCTAGACATTCTAGAGTTTTCCATTTTGTATCCATGTCTTTTGCCACAAGCCATCCTCTCCTGCAGTCACTTTGTAGTCATCCTTGAATCCAGGAAATACCAGCTCACCTAGCCATGCAATCCTGAGCTCACCTGAACAATCCTGAGATAACCAACTGCCAGACCACCGGAAGCCATCTCTGAGTCTGCCTGTGACTTAGAACTGTAGTAACTATGCATACTTTCTCCCTGTCTGCCCCCAGTTCTCTCTATTTAACCTAAGACGAAAATTTGAGCCTCTGAAAATAGCTGATGATGGCAAAACTTGTCTTCCCATGGCTGCTGCATAATAAATCACCTTTCTTTGCCCTTCACCTAGATGTTTCTTTATTTGGCATATGGGGGCGAGTGCTGGACTTATATCTGGAGCTCCTGGAGATTGAGCAAAGGGTCAAAAACTACAGTTTCACTGTTTTGCTGACTACTTGGGTAAATGAGTACAAGCAAGTATGAAGTAGATGCTTACCCTGTAGAAGGTAGAGTCAGGGGTCCTGTCTAGGTGTATGAGGCTCAGAAGTCCATGTTCTTCTTCTGTGCTGACTCAGAGCTATGTGATGAGTAGAATGTTTACAAGGAAGAAATAAGGGAATCCCTTTCTCCACTGTTTTTTCAACAGTAACTCTAATTAGGCCAATACTTTTATATTTGCTATGATCAATGGATTAATTTGTATATACCAAGCATTGTTGCTTTCCTCACTGGATTTTCACATCAAGTTTCTTCAGCATCTAATTTTGTATTCCTAGTTCACAAATGAAGAGACAGAGGCACAAAAAGGTGAAGTTATTTGTCCTAAATCTTGGTGTTATTTAGTGGAAAGGTCTAGATATAAACCAAGTCTGTGTGTTCTAGTATCATAAGCCAAATCTACACAGTCATATATAACCAGAGCCCATGGTCTTACTGAAATTATTAGACTAGCTTCCTACCTATGGAGAAGTTGGTCAGGACCACACACTCTGTTTTCCAGAGCTCAGTCCATTTTTTGATGCTAATGAAAGCCATGCTGGTTCATCTTCTGCCAAAGCCAGAAGAGGCCTCTGTGAGACATGTAAGAATCATACTCTGGCCTAGTTGGATATGTATCTCTCAGGCAGCTAAGGAAATTCTCTTGAATTTAAGGGGGCCCCTTTTCTACAAAACCAGGAGAACTTCCTGAACTGAAAAGTAATAAGAAAGTGATAAAAGTAAAGCACACCCCAAGCTTTAATAAAAGTTGTTTATGTCCTACTTGATTGAAAAATGTTCCCAACATGTGCTAAAAATACCAACATTTCAGTATTGCTACAAGTCAACTGAGTAAAAATAACACTTAAGAGGAAATGAAATGAAGAATATTTGGGGCTTATCTGGATACATCACTACACACTTCATTTCTGGCATCACTACTTATTATTTTTGCTTAGTTGATGCATGAGATGGTGTCAGGAAAAGCTACTGGAGATTAAATCCCAAAAGGAGAAGGAAAATAATCTCCAGCATTCTAATTGCTCAATGGCTGCACTAAAATTCTCTGAAAGAAAAAAGACATGATCCACAAATGATGCATACCTATTCTTTTCCAAAATGCAGAAGGCAATGCGAGTTAACTGAATGTTAAAACAGATGAAATAGATTTCTCTGTTTAGATAGATCTTATTGGGTGGAAAGAAATAGAATTTTAATCTTCCTTAACTATTGTATCTTTTAAGAAAAAAGCCACAGCCATAATCATCTAGATCCAAGTAAGCTGTCAGCTAAAGAAGGTGGTATATAAGAGAAAGGGGAGAATAAAAAGAAAGATTTTACTGAGTTAGATTGAGTGAACATTTCTATTCAGAATGCTGACACTCATGGCCAGGAAGCAGATACAATAGCAAGGTGACATATTTAGCCTCTGCAGAAGGAAGGCAGTGAAAACAAAATAGCCCTGCAGTACCTCTTGCTGCAGTGTTTGTGCAGTATTGATCTGTAGTTGAAAGCATGGTTTCTACAGGGTGACCTTTAATGTCTGGAGGAATGAGTAAGCATCAGTGGCATTTACTGGTGTATTGTAGAAGACAGAGACAGGAATAGCATCTTATAACACAAGAGCTATCAGAATGTCTTTAGCTCTTTAATTCTCATTCCTTCATTTAGCTTTTTCTAAATAAGACAGCATCTGAAATTAGAGAAATATTATGCCCATGTGTAGTGCGGATCTTAACAAATGACAGGAGGCATGAAAATATTCATTATAAAGCAATACAAAGAGGATCGGCAAGGATAACAACAACTAAAAAATGACCCAATAAGAATATATGATTAGAGGAGTTTTCCTATCTTAGAAAAGCAAAATATTATAATTCTACAATGTTTTTAGGTACAGATTGTGCTGGTGACTGGATAACTAGATAATTTAAATATGGACTACAAATTATTTCAGTTTAAAAATTATTATTTATTTTAGAACACAATTTTCCCTATGGTTTATTTCGTGTTTAGTAAAATATATCTACAAAAGATATTTAAGCTTCATTACGGTCTTAATGCTAACAACTATTTTTTATCTTTGCTCTTGGTCCTTATAAAACCATCATTTGCTAGAGTTTGCAATTTAATCTTGTAGGGAAAAGGAAAACATAGATATAGATGGTAAAATTCCCTATTCAAGATCGTTTCTATACATCATATATAGAATTTTTTTAATGAATGGCTTTGTATTACTTAAGCAAACATATTAAACAGTTAGATCATAACACAATCATTTTAACAAAAGCAATTAGTAATGCAGTAAATATATTGAAATTTACCTTCAGATAGGTGGCTAAACCCAGAGTTCTAGTAGAAAACTGAAGTTGAAGTTCAATCCCCTCTTCGCTTCCAGCAGGAAATAAAAGTTTGACAAATACCCAAGAGAAACTCTTTCAACCCCTTCTCTCTTTTAGCTCTGCTTTCTCTGCTCAGAAACACATTCTAGTCTATTGGAGTTGAAATTCTGCTGCTCTGTCAACTAGTCTGGGTCTGAAGTGACAGATGAGAATTTGGAGGCTGGCAGCAAGGGAGTGTTTCAGACTGTCATCCGTTTGGTTGCAGATTCCTGGATCTCTGTAGCAGGCTGGCCACTTCTTCTGAGGGTAAGATGAGCTTTGCAGGCAATGCAAACCCAGAGGGAAAAAGCAAGTCTGCTGGCGTGCGTGGAGTTAACAGCCCCCACCTCCCCCCCCCCCCCCCCCCCCGCTCCTGTTCTCACAGGCTCATAACTTGGCCAGAATATAAGCACTTGGCTCTTTGTGCTTGCTTTTTCTTTTTTTTTTTCCAAACAGCTCTGAAAGATTTTTATAAGCAATATTTCTTGGTGGGGGGAGAATTTTATTTTAAGATTTTGAAAAGAAACTTCATGTCAGTGTTTCTTCCTAAGAACAAGTGAGGCATAGGGGTTAAAGAAGAAAAGAAAAATTGTAGCATATAACATTTTTTCCATGGCTTGATTGCATGGATGATGGCATGAATGCAGTCTGAATGTTAATAGCAGGCCACTTCAGCAACTGTGACATTTCTTTGAGTGAGCTTTGGGAATTTAGATTTATCTGAACCATTGCTCCTTGTATTATAGCTCACTGGTATGCTGATTCAGAGATGTGGCAATTATAGAATCCTTTATCCCCCCTTCCTACTCTAATCCTGTGCTTGTAAGGTTTGGTCTCCAGGAAGGTGTCTGCCAGCTGGAAATGTGTGCTTATTTTTGACCTGGCATTCTGTTATTTATGTATGTCTAATCTCTCCTATTATGAATTCCCACCTATGTTTATTGCACATTTGTTATGTGTCAGACACTGTGTCAACAGCTTTTAATGCATTGTATCAGTTGACTTGTAAGTCTATCAGAAGTAAGTTTAACTATGTTCTTCTCATTTGGTGGGCATAATGGCTAAGTGTTCAGAATTTGAAGCCAGGAAACTTAGATTTATATCTTAGCTTATTGTGTGTGTGTGTGTGTGCGCGTGCGCGTGCGCGCGCGCGCTAGCGGTACAAGGCATGAAGTCAGGGCTTGGAAGCTATCTCTTAGCTTGTTTGCTCAAGGCTGGCTTTTTGGTGATTAGTTGGAGATAAGAGGATCACAGATTATACTGCTCCATCTGGCTTTGAACCGAGATTCTCACATCTAAGCCTCTTGAGTAGGTAGGATTATAGGTGTGAGTCAATGGTGCCTGACTTCTCTATCTCTATCTCTAGCTCTTTCTCTTTCTTTGTTCTGTCTCTGTCTCTGTCTGTCTGTCTCTCTCTCTCAACTGCAAGAACAGACATATGTTACATAACCTCTCCAAGCTTCATTCAGCATCTTTATCTATATGATGGAGCTATACATGGAAATGATCACAATATATTTCTGGCAATTTTTCTGAATCTTAAGTAACCCAATATAAGAAAACTACATAAGACACTGCCTGTCACTTATTAAACACTCAATAAATGTTAGCTACTATAGTTTATGTAAGAGACTTGATTAGGCAAAGTGATTTTTTTCATGGTCTCTATCTGTAATCAGTGAAATGGAATTCCAAATCAAGCTAATTAGTAAGGTGGAATTCCCAATCACCTTGTTTAACAGTCATACTTGTGTTAGGCTACTTACCATCTCTTTCTGAGCAAGCTGGTAAATTCTTTGGAGTCAGAGATATGCTTCTCTCTATTTTACTAGAATGTAGGAGATGTGCTTTCTTCACATTCTGGAAATGCTCTTGAAAACATGAGATAAACGATTGCAACTTAATGAAGTTAAAATATCTAAATGGATGCCAAAGTCCAGCCCAAAGAAAAACAAACCTCCAACCCTCAAAAAGCAACCTAATAAAAACAAAGCAAAGTAAAATATAAGCAAAGCCCTGAGCTATAAAGCTAGGTAAATACACCTTCATCCAAATCTCTCAAAGCACTTTGGGAACATTTGTTTATTTTCAGAACACTACAAGAGAAAGGTAACAAGAATTATCTCTATTTTGCAGGTGGACACATTCGGGAGCAGAGGAAACTGGGCAGTGTGCCTAGAAACCAAAAACAAATCGCAATGCAGCTGGGGACTATCTCCGTCTCAGGACAGGATTACTGGCTCCAAAGTGCCTTTCCAGAAACAGGATGAAAGGATAGGATGTCCTTGGGTCTTAGACAATGGAGTGTTTTCCTTAGCCAGTGTCAGAAGTCTCCTCTGAGGAAGAGGAAAGAGTGGGCTCTGTTGGTTTTTCTTCTCTTCAGCTTATGTGTACATCTGGCCATAGACATGTGGAGCGTGCAGGCGCCATTACTTTATTACTTCAAAGATGTCCTGGAGAACATGAGAGTTGTGAGACCTTCATTTCAGAGGATTTTCTTTTCTTTTCTTTTCAATTTTAATCAGTCATGGGGCTTGAACTCTGGGCCTGGGCGCTGTTCCTCAGTTCTTCAGCTCAAGGCGAGCGCTCTACCACGTGAGCCACAGCACCACTTCCGGTTTTCTGAGTGGTTTATTGGAGATAAGAGTCTCATGGACTTTCCTGCCCCTGCTGGCTTTGAATTGTGCCCCTCGGATCTCAGCCTCCTGAGTAGCTAGGTTGACAGGCACCCGGGGCGGATTTTCTTGTATTGGCTTAAAGATTTTCTTAGGGACCCCAATTTAATAAATTGGAGGTGGCTTTGCGATTAATTTCAAGGATTATGCTGACAAAATTTAATGGAAGAGCTATGGAAATCAAATATTTTTTCTAGTATTAAAAATTAATATTTCTGTGAAATCATCAAAAATTTATTATTGAAGGATGGGTTAATGTAAAAACAATATCTTTTGGTAGTACTCAACATTGAACTCAGAGCTTTCCCACCTGATCTCCACCTCCAGCCTTTTTTGTTTTAGTGTGTTTTTGAGGTTGGGTCTTATTTTTTGCCTGGGCTGACCTGGATCTTGGTCCACCTGTTCACACTATCTGCGATAGCTGGAATGACAGGTATATGTCATTATATCCAGCCTTTACTCTTGAGATGGAGCCTTATGGACATTTTGCCTGAGTTGGCTTCAAATTGTGATGCTCTCAATCTCAAACTCCCAAACGTAAAAATAATTTGCTTATGCCAGGCACTGGTGGCTCACACCTGTAATCCTAACTACTCAGGAGGCTGAGATCTGAGGATCGCAGTTCAAAGCCAGCCCAGGCAGGAAAGTCCGCGAGACTCTTATCTCCAATAAACCACTCAGAAAACCAGAAGTGGCACTGTGGCTCAAGTGGTAGAGCACTAGCCTTGAGCTGAGAAGCTGAGGGACAGTGCCCAGGCCCAGAGTTCAAGCCCATGACTGACATCATCATCATCATCATCATCATCATCATCATCATCATCATCTAATAAATTTGCTTAAGGCCAACAGACTTCATATCTTAAATGTAAACATGTAGCCAGAGAGTTCATTTGTAGATTGTAAAGCTTGTGAACTTTTAATCAGTTTTATGGAAGGATTTGTTAATCTATGACATGATTGAAAAAAATCTATTGCTTAGGTCTGGGAAGGTGGCTCAGTGGGAAAGCGCTTGCCTTGCATGCATGAGGCCCTGGGTTCGATTCATCAGCACCACATAAGCAGAAAAAAAAGCCAGAAGTGGTAGAGTGCTGTGGCTTAAGTGGTAGAGCGCTAGCCTTGAGCTGAAGAGCTGAGGGAGAGTGCCCAGGCCCAGAGTTCAGGCCCATGACCGGACCCCCCGCCCCCCCCCCCCCAAAAAAAAAATCTGTTGCTTAGTTAAAAGAAATTCAGAATACTAGAAGTTCTTCATTTAAATATTTTACTTAGCATTTATTTGCTATACAAATGAATTTCACTGGGGTATTCCTATACATGATTACAAATGACCCTCTCAGACTCACCCTCTTTGTCATTCTTTCTAGTCTCTTTCCTCTCTCCTCCCTCATAGAACAATTTTGACTGGCCTTGTTGTTCTATTTACATGAACATATATGAAGTCCTTAGACCATGTTCGTTCACACATCCACCCTGTCCATTGACCCTCCTTCCCTCTATCTACCAAGAGAACCTGTTTTACTACTCTGCCATTCAGTCGTTAAATCTTGTTTTTAAAAGCAAAACACTGAGATTTCATATAAGTGCAAACTCATAACTAGATAAGAGAGAAAACTGACCAAAACTAAATGTGAAAGAGCTTTGAATTCACAGTGCCTTTGAAGTGTGTCTTTATTTTAGGAATGTTCATTGGCAGATATCCAACCTCTTATTGTTTGTAAAGCTGCTGTCATTTCTAAAATAGTTTATAGCTCACAAAGCTGAGGACAATAGACCTACAACAATACCCACCTAACAGATGGAGCTGCAGATCAGATTTAGAGAATTCATTCAGTCTTTAAATGCAATGGAGAAGTCTGACAAAGTGCTTCTTTCATGACTGTGTGCCCTGACCTACGAGTCATCTGTACTGGTCAGGGGTCTTTCACATGCTAGCGTCTGAGCTGGAGCCTTCTTTTTAACTGCCAGTGCTGAGATTCCCTTTGTAACACTGGTGAGAGTTCTGGGACAGCTTCTAAAACCCACCCATTCATGAATTACTCCAGGTCTCCCACCCATTCAGGGGTCTATTTAGTTAGTCAGGTCACCACATCCATAGCTTCTGCATCTGTGGATTCAACTAATCATTGATCAAAAATGTTACAAATATTTCATTAGTATAGATGTTTCTTTTTGCCATGTTCCCTAAACAATACAGTATAGTAACTATTAACCCAGCATTTACATTTGAGTAGATATTACAAGTAATTTAGAGATGGGGTAAAGTTTACAACAAGATGTGGATAGGTTAGAGGCAAATATTGTACCATTTTCTATGAGGGGTGAGCAGTCACCATGTTGGTATCGATGGGGTCTTGCAACAAATCTTTTGTGACTGCAGTCAATCCTCAAGCATAGGATGAGCTTGCTCTGTGTAGACAGCACAGGATCTGAGTCATGGAAGAGAATTATCTCAGTTCAGCCTTTCTGGAGTCTAAGACAGGACACACTGATGGTCAGAACATGACATGGATCCCTTGGGGTAGAAGTAATGGATGCACAGGCAGGAAGCAGGTAGAAGGGGCAAGGAAGGCTACAGGGAAAACAATCTAGACTGGGATGTGGCCTGTAAGACTTTATTCCTTGATTACCCAATGTGTTAGTTTGGTAGAATTCCCATATCAACATACCACAAACTAGTATTTAAATGACAGTTCTGGAAGATGGCAGTACAAGAACAAGGTATTGACAGGCTCCAAGTGCCCTGAGGCCTCTCTCAGCTTGCAGATGACCATCTTCTTACCATGACTTCACATATTTTTCCCCTTGTGCACATGTACGTCTAGTGTCTACCACTTTTTATAAAGACACAAGTCCTCATGGATTAGAACTTGAGCCTTATGATCATTTAATCACAACTCTCTCGTTAAATTCTGTATATAGTAAGTACTATTGGGGTTGAGGCTTCCGATATGAAAGTTAGGGGAGAAAGTTCATTTTACTTATACTCCATTGTGACATTTAGGTCTTTCTGTTTAGGTCTCTGTGGGTCTTGCTCCTATTCAGGTCTGAATTCTAGCTTAGTTACTGCTGTGCCTAAATGTAGCACCATCTTACCCTAGCATTGAACCATTTCCTGTCTCTCAGCTTGGTCCTGGTATTCAAACTTCTGGTTCAAGTTCTGAGTATAGGCTCTTATAAGTTTATTCTAGTCATCTTCTTCTAGCCAGGTCCTTTCATGAGATCAGCCAGCCCTCCATTAAGTGGCACACAAGAGCAAGAAAGACAATAGAAAAATGCGTACAATATTTTGCTAAGTATAATGTGCCTAATGTAATTAGCTACTGTTTTTCTAGTAATAAGCTTCAAAATACAATAAATGAAAATAAAAGGAGAAAGGCAGATTAAGACTAGGTATATATTAGATGACAGATTTAAGAAGTTTGACCTTTGTGTATTAAGTAAAAGGAGCTCTGGAAGGTTTTCCCATTGATAGGAAGTATAGATGTATTTATGAGGAAACATTATGCTGAGGTAACACAAACAACACTAAAATACCAGAACAAAGGTCCATGATGCTGTGTTGTTCTGTTTAAGCTATTTGCTTACTGCAAATCTAACACAATTCTGATATACATCCTCACTTTTGAACCCAGGTTGATGAAGTTCCCTTGAGAGAAGAAAAAAAGGCACATTACATTAGGTTCTTATAGCTTCTGTCTGCTATTCTGCACGTCATCTCTTCCACTGACTCAAGGAAGTTATATGACCACACTTGACTTCAGAGGGGGTCTGAAAGTCCAGTAGAGGTGAGGGATGCCAGGCAAGAGAACTAGAAAATAGTTCTTAGGCAGAAATGGAAGTGTAGAACACTATGTTGAAAATAAACATCAGGAAAAAGAAAAAATAATATAGGAGAGGCAAAAAGAAAAACAATTGTCTTGATGCCCATCCTGGGGCTTGAATTCCAGCCTGTGTTCTGTCCCTGAGCTTCTTTTGCTCAAGGCTACCACTCAACCACTTGAGCCACAACTCCACTTCTGGCTTTTGTTGTTGTTGGTGGTGGTGTTGTTATTGTAGTTAATTTAGTGGAGATAAGGATCTCACAGACTTTCTTGTCTCTACCAACTTCAAATCATGGTCTTCAGATCTTAGCCTCCTAAGTAGCTAGGATTGCATGTGTGAGTCACCAACGCCTGGCTCAAATGGAAAATTTTACAAAGTAGGTGACAGAGGAGCTAGAGGAGGAAGTAGAGAGTGGGGGGGAGGGACAACTCTATAAAAGAGACAAATAAGTAAATGAGAGAACTAAGACAATAGAAATATAGTGGGTCAATCAGCAATCCCACTTTTGGGCATTTACCTAAATGATCACAAACAAGCCCATACTAAGGCTACCGGCACAACTATGTTTATTGCAGCATTATTTACCATAGCTAAGATATGAAACCAACCCAGATGCCCCTCAGTAGATGAATGGATCAAGAAAAGGTGATATATATATATATATATATATATATATATATATATATATGAATTCTATGCCTCTATCAGAAAGAATGACATTACCCCATTTGTTAGGGAATGGAAATACTTGGACAAAATTATATTAAGTGAAGTAAGCCAGGCCCAAAGAAACATAAGCCCCATGGTTTCCCTTATTTGCAATAACTAGTACATTTGTAGGACAAGCAGCACAAAATCTATGTACATATGGCCATATAAGATGAGGTTAAGCAAAATGAACCCCAAGATAGGGTCACAAATATCTTTTTTCTTTCTTGCTATTACTTCTAACATATTTATAATGTACCATGTGATTTTTTTGCTGTTGTTGCTTTGTATGTTCCTCCCCCATGGTATAACCCCTGTTTTCACTGTATTTGATGTCAGTGCCCTGCATCTTGTATATACACTTCTCTAATTTGGGGAGGGGAAGGGAAAAAACAAAATGCTTAAATGAGGATGCAGGTTGACCCATTGTAACAATGACATGTACAAAACACTATGTTGAAAACGAACTTTACAACTTCGGGTGGTGAGGGGTATTGGTAGTGATGGAGGAGGTGGGAGGGAAGGTATGGTAGGGAGAAAACAAAGGAGGAGGTGATAATGCTCGATAGAACATGTACTCATTACCTTCCTCACATAACTGTAACCCCTCTGCACAGCATTTTTACAATAAAAAGTACCCCCCAAAAGATTTATAGTGGGTCAATATCCAAAATATATAAGAAACTCAATAGCAAAAGTGAAACCAAAGAACCTAATTAACAAATGGACAAGAGATTTCATAAACATAAGCAACTGGCGCCAGCCCAATAGCTATTTTTCAATAGAAACTATAAATGACAAACCTTAATATAAAAATGTTCAATTTCAGTAATTATCATGAAAGTGAGAATAAAACCACAGGGAAATATCCCTTATTCCAACTAGAATAGTGTATTAGTCATCTTTCAGTTGCTGTGATAAAATATCAAATTAAAAGGAGGAAAGATTTATTGTAGCTCTGGCTTTCAGTCTGTGGTAACAGACAATCACAGCTAAAGTACATGGTGGAGGAAGTCTGCTCATCTCATGATTGGAAGGAGCAGAGGCAATGTGGAAGAGGCTGGGGTTCCAATATATCCCTCAAGGGTATGACCCTAACAATGTGCTTTCCTTCCATGAAGCCCTCCTCTCCAAACTTCAGCCACCTCCCAAGAGTGCCATGAGCTGCAGACACGGCCTTCAATAATTTCATCTTTGGTATGTGAGTGTGTGTGTGTATGTGTGTGTGCACACATACACGCATGTGTGTATGTGTAAATGGACATTTAAAATCCAAACCTTGTCAAATGGCCATTGTGAAAAAGATAAATGATAACATGCCAATGAGGATGTGAAGAAAGATAAACTCTGATATACTGTTGATGAGGATGTAAATCAGTACCATTCTGGAAAATAACATAGATCTGTCTCAAAAAATTCAAAAATAGAGCTATTATATGATCTAGCAATCCTACTACTGGAAATATATACAATGAGTATGTAAAAAAGACACCTACCCTTCCATATTTCTCTCACCACTACCCACAGTAGCTAAAATATGAATCAATCTAAATTTATATCAATGGATGACCATCCCTAATCCTTACCAAAATCTGTTAATATCCATATTTCTACTCACAGCCTCTTCAAGGCATCTCAGCCTTTTTAGCATGCATTTCAAAAGTATTTAATTACTAGCATTGTCCAATTCTAAAGATACTTTAACCTTTTTCAAAATTTCTTACAGTGTACTTCACTCTCAATACCAAAATCTATAGTAGTTCTGAAGGGTTCCCACCACTAATCACCACATACTAGGTGGCTTAAAAACATAAAATTTAATTTTTCCAAGTCTGAAGGATAAATAGGGAAGGTCAAGCTCTCTATAAAGGCTCCAGGATGTATGGCTCCTAAGCCTTCCTAAACTTCAGATAGCATCCACCAACCTGTGGTGTTCCTTGCTTGAGCTTCATCTCTCTAATCTCAACTTTCATCTTCACATGGCCTCTTAACTCTTTTGAATCTCTTTTATCTATACCTCTCTTTCCCCTTCCTCTCTTCCTCCCTTCTTCCCTCCCTCTCTTCTTCCCTTCTTTCCTTTCTTCCTTCTTTCTTTCCTTTCCTCCATAGTTTTATTTCCCATTTATTTATTTATTTATTTTTGAGACAGAGTCTCACTATGGAGCCTGGGTTGGCCTTCAGTGTGAGATCCTTCTGCCTCAGTTTCCTGAGATGCTGGGTTTAGATGTGCATAC
Organism: Dipodomys merriami; assembly: GCF_024711535.1. Taxonomy (NCBI): domain Eukaryota; kingdom Metazoa; phylum Chordata; class Mammalia; order Rodentia; family Heteromyidae; genus Dipodomys; species Dipodomys merriami. The sequence continues at coordinate 10,508,424 of NW_027206512.1, forward strand.
TGCTGCTCTGGTTTCTCTTAATTTCTTTTTTTATATTTAATTTTATTGTCAAGGTGATGCACAGAAGGGTTACAGTTACATACATAAGGTAGTAAGTACATTTCTTATCAATCATTGTCACCCCCTCCCTTATTTTTCTCCCACTTTCCCTCCTCCATAATGCCCCCCCCCCCCGCCAGTTCTAAAATTCATTTCCAACTCTCTTACTTTCTTAAAAGGATAACAACCATTGGATTTAGGGCCATCCTAATTTAGTATAGCATAATCTTAGCTTGACTACATTTGCAAAGACCCCATTTCCAAACAAGGTCACTGAAGTATCTCAATTTCCCGGGGCCAGTGAGACTCAAACCCATGATCAGCGAAAGGAATCACTAACACTAATCAAACAGGCTAGGAATCTTTATTAGACAAGGTGACTGACCTCCATTATTGTGAGTCAGTGAAGACCAGCCCCGAACTCAAATAGCCCAGGGAATATAAAGGCAAAAACCACAGAGGCCACTTGCAGATGGTCAGTGGTAATTTTGCAATCAGCAAGGAAGCAGTTACAGAAGCAAAGCTAACAGTAAATGATTATAAATAGCAGTTACAATTTTCATAATCAATCAAAATAGAGTTCTCATCCTTGATCTTCCCTTTGTTCCCAGTTTTGATTTTAACTGATATTAACCAGAACACACTCTAAACTCTCCCTTGTTTTTGTCTATTATGGAATCTCAGTAACGCAGTGTTTAACCCCCTGATTTACTCAAGCCTTTTTCTCTGGGTTTCTTTCTTTGAATGACCAACCTGGAAGTTTTCTTCTACAAGGAGATCCTAGCTTACAAATTTGGCCTTATTCCTATTAATTGATAAAAGCTAACTGCAAAAGGTCAAGTTCCATGTTTTAGTATAATTGCTGAGCAAGCATAATCACAAAAAAAACCCAGACATTGGGACATTGTGGTGGTCAGCCTTGCAGACTGCCAGCCCTATTTTTACTCACTTTGCAATTCTTAGTAAATGTCAAGCCGCAGTTTTTGTTCCCCTTTTTGAAGTTTGAACTTATTAATATTAGGTCCTGTGATTTAATTATCCTAGTTAAATTTCCTTCTTCCTTAGTCTAATTAATACTCTATTTGTTTAATTTAAGCTGGTCCTAACAGTTACATTTATAGATTCTAGCTGGGACTCAATTTAGCTCACTACCTAATGGCTTGCAGATTTGACTCTAAAGTTTTGGTTGAGCCAAAGAATGAGGAAAATATTACTAATGATTCATAATAAGAACTAATTTCTGAAAATAATATACATGTACTATGTAAAGCGGCACATTGTGATCTCACAATGTTATGTGTGGTTTACCTATTCCCTACCAGAGTCTTATAATGTCTTCAAATGGATAGAAAGTAAAGTGACTAAAGCTCCATTTCAGCAAATGTTACCATTTGGTTTATCTTCTTCCATGTTGACAGGAGCAGAACTCCATTATTTCTATTTACATTTACATTGTGACTCTTTTCTTTGGGTTTGGCTTGAGCCTAATTTTTTTGCATTACTGCATAAATTTGGATGAAGAACAAATGGGGTGGGTCTAATAGGAAACAACTTCATGGGAAAGACAGTCTAAGTGAACAGGAAGCTAGCCAGACAAGATTAGCTCTGTAACTAAGCTGCTGGAGTGCAAGATTCATTTATTTCTCTCAGATGTGACCACACTATATCCTTGAGAGAGAAGAGGACTCGATTGAAAGGAAACAATCCATAAAAGCAAAACTCTTGAGACACAGGGGTACCTATAGCTCTGCGTCTACATCCACATGACTTGATAGGACACAAAAGTACTCTCTGGTATATGGTTAATGCCAGGACACCAGAGCCACTGTCTGCTTTGTCATGTGTCAGCCATGGGCTGTCATGCTCAATGGAGATGCTAAGTGCAGGTGGTGACAGAGCTTAGCAGTGGCAGGGTACCTGGGGATGTCATTAGTGTCCAGCCATGACAGTGGTCCCCACTAGAGCTGCTGGGGTCTGAAAACCCTGAAGGAGCCTGGCAGATGGGAGGTTGTGCCTGGTGACAGCTGGTCCAATAGTGGGGCTCAGAAAGGGGATGGTCTCATGCAGTTTCCCAGGCAGTGGATATTCCCAAAGGGGCTGCAGCCAGCTTGTTTAACAGACATCACAGGGTAATTGGGAGTCGGGGGACCACAGGGAAACCTTGGAGGTTAGCCAGAAAATAATGGTTGGGTGTAACTCTGAGGGAGAAGGCTGAGTTTTAAAGGCATAAAGTTAAAAGTTACAGAAGGAAAGTCAAAGGAGCTAAGGAAGGAAATAGGAAACAGATTTTTTTTTAATGCCCTTGCAGAACTATGTACGATTGTTCTTTGTTCCATCAAAGTCCACAGCTGTGTTGACTGGGCCTGCTGCTGCTGATAGTTTACACCTGTGTTTAAGCAGCATCCCACTGCGTGTTCTGTTTCCTGAAGTTCTTCATCATCCTACCAAGAAACTTTGGGGGTTTTGTTGGTGGTGTTATTGGTGTTTTGGTCTCCTAAGAAGTTTGAAGCACTGTCCAAAGACTCCAAAAGAACTCCATTAATAGCACTTGGCTGCAAACACGGACTGTCAAATCCACAGCCAAGATGCAAGACACCTGTGTCTGCATCTCAGCGCAGAGAACTGCACAAAGCAGCACAGTCTTCGTGCTTTGATTCAGAACTGGGAAGTTCTCAACTTGAGGACATTTGGTGCTGAAGTCTATCCATGCCTGCTGTTTCCTTGACCTTCAGTCTTTCCCAGCTGTTTCCCTATCAGGTGCCTGCACATGAACAGACATTATAAAAGGCTCTTTCTAATACTACTGCAATTAATTTCTGTTACCTTTCTAGCTAAACTATACCCATCAACTTCTCTGAAGTTGGAGGACATGCTTAACAGCATTGTTCTCTCCAGTTCAAGTATAGCAGATGATTAGTGAATTAGAAGTGATATAGCTTCAGCTCTGGTGCTTTCTAGCTGGATAATCTTGGGCAAGCTACCTAACCTCTCGGAGTTTCAATGCTTTCATCTGTCAAAATAGGAACACAGTAACACCCACTTTTGGGGGGAGGTCAATGTGAGGAAAAGAGCTATTTTCATAGAATTTTGACTAATTTCTGATGGATGAGACAAAGGTGTCACTAATGGTGCTACTGCTGCTGCTGATGATGAAGAAGATGATGGTAATACCCACCAATTAGAAGGCTGAGCATGGGCTGGGAAGGTGGCTCAGTGGTAAAGCACATGCCTTGCATGCATGAGGCCCTGGGTTCAATTCCTCAGCACCACATAAGCAAAAAAAAGAAAGAAAGAAAGAAAAGAAAAAAGCCGGAAGTGGCACTGTGGCTCAAGTGGTAGAGCACTAGCCTTGAGCTGAAGAGCTGAGGGACAATGCCCAGGCCCAGAGTTCAGGCCCCGTGACCGGACCCCAAAAAATAAATAAATAAAAAGAAGGCTGAGCATGGCTGGAGACTCTCATGGAACCCTTAGTAATAGGTTATAGAATGCCTCATCTTTTACTATGAACTGCTACAGGCAGAGGGGTGAAATTTAGCCTGTTGATCCAGCTGTGCAAATGCAGCAGCTGCTCACATCAATCCCCAGAGCCCTTCGTGGTTGTCTTTTCTCAGACACCACCTCATTAAATTGTGGAGAACACAGGCTGACTGTTTACTAGCAGCAGTGAACTATGTAGCGACTCTGTTGTTCTGACTTCACCTTGGAAGAGACAGGGCCTGATTTATCAAAGCTCCTCAAGTTTGGATTTCCTGTCCAAATGGGATATAGCTGGACATTTCACTCTCAGGATGTGTCTCATGCACTTGGATGGAAGTTTGCATGCACAGTCTCTCATGGATGAGGTCATTTGGCTATTAATTGCCAAGACTGCTCTCCTCCAAAGCTATCTGATGAAGTTTGGCTGTAGTACTGAGTTCTCAGAGCAAGATGTTTCCTGCTGTTGGTTATGGACTGAAGCAATCCTAGTCAGTGGTGTGTGTGTGCTTGCTTTGGAGGAAGGGTTTTATATTTTATTGATATGTCAATTGTGCCAAAGCAATGGTTTGTTGAGATTTTGTTTGGTCTGTTTGCATACATTGCCAGTGCAGCCTGGGCTTGCTCTCCAGAACATGCTAGGAGAGCCAGTTTGGGATTGTTTGAGATCCACATTGACATTTAACTGATTGGCAACTGAGAGATAAAAGAATAATTTGCACAAGGCTTGTCCTTGCCAATTTAACATTTTTCCAAAATTTGTTTTAATTGTCATTCATGTAAAAGGCTTTTTAAACTTTCCTTTTCCTGTTTCCCTTCCCCCTCCCTATAGGTACACAGTCCATTTGTAGTGTTAAGATTTCAGCCTCTGGGAAAGTGGCTCAGTGGTAGAGTGCTTGACTTGCATGCATGAAGCCCTGGGTTTGATTCCTCAGCACCACATAAGCAGAAAAAGCCGGAAGTGGCACTGTGGCTCAAGTGGTAGAGCGCTAGCCTTGAGCTGAAGAGCTGAGGGACAGCACCCAGGCCCAGATTTCAAGCCCCACAACCAACCAAAAAAAAAAAAAAAAGATTCCAGCCTCCACCTAACCTACCTACTGTGACTTTTCTGCCTGGCCAGCCCATAAGCAATCTCAGCCTCCCAGGTGGTCAGGATTGCAGATGTACGCCACCATGCCCAGCTTCTTAATGCATTTTCTTGGGTGTTTTTTACTTCACACTACATAATGAACATAGCTGTTTGTGTGGAGGTCCCCTTTTACCGCCTAAATAATATTTGCAAGTGGAGATCATTTCTTATATAATTTTAATTTTCCACATTAAAAAATGTTTAGTACACATTCGCAACTCTGTGGATTGCTTTGTCCTCTTGATTTCCCCCACCCCCACAATTCCCAAAGTCTCAAATCTGCTGTCCTATTACTTGAAGAAGAGCAGAGAGAAGGCAAATAAGCTAAGAAAAATGTTCAAAAACAAGTAAATTTTCAAAAACTAAACAACTAGGCCCAGAAGACTGAGATCTGAAGATTGAGGTTTCAAGTCAGCCTGAGTAGGCAAATCTGAGAAACTCTTACCTCCAATTATCCAGCAAAAAGCTGAAAGTTGAGCTGTAGCTCAAGAGCCTAGAGCACCAGCTTTGAGGAAAAAAAAACGGTGAGAGCATGAGGCCCTGAGTTTTGGCTCAAGTACAGGTACAAAGAAACACCCCCCCCAAAAAAAATCAGATTTCTCACACATTTACATCAATCCTTCTTCATGCTTCAGTTTGATTTTTAATCTTTTTTCAACATTTTCCTACATTGACATTTTAATACAAAGTCCATAGACCTGAGTTTTAATATTGTGCTGTCAAATATCTACCAAACTTATTTGTTTTGTTTGTTTTTATTTATTTATTTATTTATTGGGTCCTATCATGGGGCCTGAACTCTTGGCCTGGACGCTGTCCCTCAGCTCTTCAGCTAAAGGCTAGCACTCTACCACTTGAGCCACAGCACCACTTCCAGCTTTTTTCTTTTTGCTTATGTGGTGCTGAGGAATCAAACCCAGGGCCTCAGGCATGCAAGGCAAGCGCTCTACCACTGAGCCACCTTCCCAACTCCTACCAATCTTATTTGTAATAAAAAAAAATTCTGAACTTGTAGAATGAATGGTTCCCAGGTTACTTAGCTTGACTTTGGGCCCTTGATTTCTCATGTGCCTCTCTTTCCTCCTCTGGGCAGGCCAACATGCTTAGAAGTGGCCACAAGAGGGGAGTATGAACCACCAGGTCATCTTCCACAGATGAGTGGGACAAAAGACTCATTATTTTCCCTGAGTGGAGAAAGTTCCAGCATGAACAAAGGTCATGAAATCATCATACTCTTCCCATCTGATTGTCCAATAATGAAAGTGGGTCTCTATGTCAACAGAGAATGCAACCTCGGCCATTGCTGTGCAAATAAATGTGTTTATGGAGAAGAGCCATGGTGTCTCTGTCTTTTTGTTGGTGTCTTTGTCTTTCTGTTTCTGCATTGTTATGTTACCTTTGCATTAAGTCAGAACCCTAAGAAAATGATTCCTCATCCCCTTGTTTGAATTATTTATATTGAATGCTAACTTAATATCTGTATTGAGGGTGACTTAAGAAAAACTGTCTCAAATCTAGTATTATATCAACATAAGGATGTTGCCTATCATTTCACAAAATATCCTCCTTTTAAAACACTCAGAGTGTGTTTGTTTTTATTGATTGACTATTTTGTGTGCTAGACCCGTGCTTTCATTTGGCTTTTATTTTATTTTTAATTAAGTTAATTAATTGATATTATTATTATGATGATGTTGTTTTGTTCCAATATTGGGACCTGAGCTCTGGGCCCAGGCACTGTCGTAAGCTTTTTCACTCAAGGCTGGCACTCTATCACTAGAGTCACATCACCACTTCTGGATTTTGGGTGGTTAATTAGAAATGAGTCTCAGAGACTTTTCCTTCAAGGCTATTTTTGAACTCCAATCCTTAGATCTCAGCTTCCTGAGTAGCTAGGATTATAGGCATAAACCACCAACACCTGGCTTCATTGTTCTATTTTTTTTCATATATTCAAATAAACTATGTTGACCATATTTATCCTTATTCACCTTTACAGTTAATCCTTTCCCCTTTTAGTGACATCCCTTCCCCTCCAATCAAAGGCTTTTTACTTGGCTTTCATTCCTTTCCTTTTTAGTGTACATTAATTGTACCAAGGGATGCAATGGTATTTCAGGTATATATATGTATATATATATAATATACATATATACATATATGTACATATATATATATATATATATATATATATATAAACTTACTAAGAATAACTCCACTGCTTTCTCTTTTCCTATCCCTGTAAGCCCTATTTTGTTCAACAGCTTTCATTGAGATGCCTTATGCATAGGACAGAATTGCCTTCTGACCATAACCCTTCCTGCTTGGAGCTCTGCAAAAAGTTAAAATTTGTTGGAAACAACCACTAGAGGGCAGCTGTGTGGTTAGGCGTTCTTGTTCTCATTTGTCATCTTTGTTCATGGGAGTTTAAATGTGGGCCATAATGGAGTCAGAACAAAATGTATAGATGATTTTATCCATTTCTTAGCGCTTACTTAGCGTAGTAGCATTACAGTTTGTTCACTAAGAGAGTGCAAGGGAAGAGAGTGGAAAGTGAATTGGAGACATCAGCTGGAAATGGTTTCGAGAAGGGTTACTCACTCCTTTCTGTCTCACCAGAAAAGGCTCCTTCCTTTGCTTCAAATCACATCAGATATGTGCCACAGCACCTTTGCACTTGTTTCTTCTATATCACCATAACTTCTACCATTGACTTTCTGGTTTTTTATTGTAGCTTTCTCAGTGAGGCTCATCTTCATAGCCCTAATAAAAGTGGTCATTTACAGCCAGGCATTAGTGGCTCACATCTGTAATCCTTGCTGCTCAGGAGGCTGAGATCTGAGGATTGCATTTCAAACCAGTGTGCTAAGAAAAATCCAAGAGACTCATGGCTGTAAGGTCTGCCCTGGGCCATGCAGGCCGGGTGCAGACACCTCTCTACCTCTTGGCTAAGTTTCTGCCCATTATCTGTGTTACTTAGGTAACTGGCACACCTGGAAGCAGTCACCTCCCCCTCCTGCTAGGTCATATCCTGGGCCATTTCTGGTCCTATGCCTCCCAGCTGACTGTGGGAGAGTCCCAGGCCCTGAGGTTCCATCCAGATCCAGTGTGGTCACACCTTTCCTCCACCTGGCCACACCTCTTCCTGTCCCTGGCCTAGATAAGCCCTGGTCCTGGGAGTGGGTCACCTCTTTTTGGCCATGCCTCTCCACCATGCATGGGGCAGTTTGGTAATTAAACTTTTTTTTCCTGTCTGAATACTGCATGGCATACTCTTTATCAGCTACCTAATTAAACCTAGTGTATTTATCTTACAATTACCACCAAAAAAGCTGGAAGTGGAGCCATGGTGCAAGAGGTAGAGCACCAGTCTTGAGCAAAAAAGCCCAGGGACAGTGCCCAGGTCCTGAGTTCAAACCCTAGGGCCAGCACACACAAAAAAAGTGATGATTTATTACTTAAACTCTTGATTTCTTTTATTTTCTCTCAGAGGTTATCAAATCATGGCTTTGAACTACCTAGTTTTGTAAACAAACTTTTGTTGGCACACAGCGACACCCATTAAAAAAAATGCTCTGGAGCTTGGTGTTGGTGGCTGTTCCCTGAAATCCTATTAAGAAGGCTGGGCTGGGAAGGTGGCTCAGTGGTAGAGCGCTTGCCTTGCATGCATGAGGCCCTGGGTTCGATTCCTCAGCACCACATAAGCAAAAAAAAAAAAACCGGAAGTGGCACTGTGACTCAAGTGGTAGAGTGCTAGTCTTGAGCTGAAGAGCTGAGGGACAGCGCCCAGGCCCAGAGTTCAGGCCCCACGACTGGACCCAAAAAACAAAAAACAACAAAAAAAAGAAGGCTGAAATCTGGAATATTTCAGCCTCCCAGCCTTGGAAGGACAGTCCAAGGCTAGCAAAAAAAAGCTGGAGGTTTGACTCAAGTGGTATAGCACCAGCTGTAAGCAAGCAAGTTCAATGCCTAATATTGGACAAAAATTAAAATGTCTTAAATATGGCTGCTCTTACTCAAAAGTGGCAGAGTTGCAAGACAATAAGGCTAACAAAGTCTAAAATGTTTTGTAGCTGGCCCATCACAAAAATTTCCAGTGTGGGGGCTGGGAAGGTGGCTCAGTGGTAGGTGCGCTTGCCTTGCATGCATGAGGCCCTGGGTTTGATTCCTCAGCACCACATAAGCAAAAAGAAAAAAGCCAGAAGTGGCGCTGTGGCTCAAGTGGTAGGGCACTAGCCTTGAGCTGAAGAGCTGAGGGACAGCGCTCAGGCCCAGAGTTCAGGCCGCACGACCGGACCCCCCCCAAAAAAAATTTTCCAGTGTGTGCCCTATTTTATTTTTATTGCTTCACTTACAAGCTTTCTTTGCTATCTTTAAATAATTAACATAATTATGCAAAAGTTTTCAATTCAACATGTCCAGTTCATTTTCAAACATCTATCTATATCTCTCTACATATCTATATGTATATTAAATCTATACATATCTAGCTATATCTTATTTGAAAAAGTATTGTCTTATTTGAATAATTACATTAATAACTTATCTGAAAAGCATTTTCACAAAGGAGAGATTATTCTTTTTTATTCACCAGTGTATTCCGAGTCAGCAGTGCCTGATATGTATAATTATTTGTTGAAGAACAATATTCATTAATGAATATAATGTATTCTACAAAGATTGGCCAGTAGCTATGTTCATGATGACAATTTCAATGTCAGCATGACTTTTCAACAGAAGGGGCACAAGATAACAGCAAATAGTAGATTGGTATATTCGCAGCAAGTTGTGGATTTCACCAGGCTCTCTCAGCAGGAAGTGTATTCTTACAGACTTGTCTCTGAGCCTTATATACCCCCTTACCTGTCTCCCAACACCTACTCAATCCTGAAATAAACCTACAGGAAAAGGCTTTTCTATGAAAGTAAACATCTTTTGCAACTCTGAGACTTTTGGCTTTTCTTAGGGAAGTGCTATTTTCATGGTCAGACAGAAGAATACCTATTTTTACAGGACAGCCAGACAAGACTTAATTATTGAGCCAAATGGGCAGCTGTGTTTTCAAACTATGCCTTTATTTTTCTCAGCAGAAGTTAAGGAAGGACAGTTCACCTTTTGACCAAGGGGGGGGCGGGGAAATGATTCAGCTCTCAGGTTGTTTTTTTCAAACATTGAGAAAATTATTTCATATAGGTTATATTACCTGATCATGTCACAAATCCTAACTTATATTAAATGGTCTCCTGTCTGTGTGAAATACCCATAAAAGCATTCAACCTTATTTCTTATTTCTGTTTAGTTGAAGTTTCCAAAAGCCAGATACATCGACTCATTCATGGGTAGTTTTTTTTTTGTTGTTGTTGTTTTTAATGAAAATACCGTACAGAGGGGTTACTATTACATGGACAAGGTAATGAGTACATTTCTTATCAAGCATTGTTGATTGTTGCCTCCCCTTTGTTTCCCCTTCCCATCCCTTCTTATCCCCCCTCCCCCGCCAAAGTTGTAAAGTTCGTTCTTCGACATAAGAACTTGTACATCTCATTGTTGCAATGGGTCCACCTGTATCCCTACTTAAATGATTTGTTTTTTTTCTTCCCCTCCACAAATTATACCAACATCAAAAACAGTGAAAATAGGGGTTATGCCGTGGGGGAAGGACATACAAAGCAACAAAGAAATCATCTTATAAATATGTTAGGTTTCTAACATATTTTTTGCAAGAAAGAAAAACCATTTGAATCCTTATCTTGGGGTTCTTTTCACCTAACCTCAACTTATCTGACCTTTTCTGCTTGTCTCAGACATATACTAGTTATTGCAAATAAGGGAAACCATGGGACCTATGTTTCTTTGGGCCTGGCTTACTTCACTTAATATAATTTTTCCAAGCCTTTCCATTTCCTAACAAATGGGACAATGGCATTCTTTCTGATGAAGGTATAGAATTCCATTGTGTATATATACCACATTTTCTTGATCCATTCCTCTACTGAGGGGCATCTGGGTTGGTTCCATATCTTAGCTTTTGAGGTTGAGCATGAGCTAAAGAGTGATAGATGGTTTGCCACGTCACCCAATGGTTGCTGCTCTCATCTAGCATGACTTGGCAATAAGCAAAGTCTGGATACATTTTTGATCCTCACAACTGAGAAGATGCTGTTGGTTTCTCAGTGGGAAGACATGGGGATGCAGTTAACATCCTACCAGGGGGAGCATTGGTCCCCCAGCCTCATCATGACCTTCCAATAAAGAACAATGTTTGTGACATCATCTGTTCATGGGTGCCCTTTGATACACTCTACATTTCCTTTCTAAGCCACATGATGGCTTGTTACCTTGGAAATGTCATCACTTGCAACATAGGCTTCCTATAGCTGCCCACTGCTTCCTTCATTGGAGGAAACATTGACCATAACACAGTGTCTAAACCTAAGAAAGAGTAATTTTTGCTATTTTTTTTACAGGCAATGGGATCTCTCTCCACATTGTACAGCTTATTTAAAGTCTTTCAGAATTTAAATAAGAAAGTGCTGAAGCTCTATGTCAGCTATCCGTTTCTAGGTCCATGGAGAGAGCGTCACAGAACACAGACTGTAGAAATCCTCTAATATCTGCTGCTGGTGTCTGCTTGCTCTTCTGTTTCCCTTGGTCATTCTGTTCCTGAGTGATCTGCCCCTCTCTTAATTTTTGGTGATCATTGGGTCTCATGGCTTCTTCGTTTTACTGAAAAATGTTTTCCTTGTTTCCAAATTTTGTTACTTAAATCTTTCCTGAGGGGTCTCACCCAAACAGTGTCTTTTGTGTGTATGTACTGGAATTGGGACTTGAACCCAGGGCCTTATGCTCTCTCTTGGCTTTTTTTTTTTCTCAAGGTTGGCACTCTACCACTTGAGCCACTTCTCCACTTCTTGGTTTTTGGTGGTTAATTGAAGATAAGAGTCTCACAGATTTTCTTGCCTGGGCTGGTTTCAAACTTCTATCCTTCAATCTTAGCCTCCTAAGTAGTTAGGATTATAGGTGTGAGCCACAAGTGCCTTTAAAGCTACTGCACAAATATAGCACCCTTATAAGATGAATTTTGAGGAATAAAATGTTCTCTATATTAATATAAATATTTCATTTGAATGTCTAATAATTTTATACCACCTACTCAATTTCAATTACAAATAATAACTAAGTAATAATTAGGGCAAAGATGAGAACCAAAGAAAATAATCGTTGCAGTCAAGTATTTATTTGGAGCAGAAAAGATAATTTTGTGGTATTCAACCAGATTCCTGAATCCTTAGACATTCAAATACCCCTAAGTTTTGTTAAAATAAAGTTTAGTATTTTTCATAGTGGAGTTGGGCTTTGGGGGACAAAAGGCTGGCCTGGTGGCAGCACAAATGATGGGTCAAGTGGCAACTGGGAAAGGCTTAAAGTTCTTATTATTTATGAAGCTGTTTTCAATGCTGTTGATTTTTAATTGAAAAAAAGTCACATTTGAATGGAAGGACAATGTTTGGATGGGATGTGTCTCCCTATTGATTCAAAGAAGGAAAAAAATATTGAAGGAATGACAGATCAAGATGTGTTGTACACATAAACTGCTTTTTGAATGCAAAAACTCAATACATATCCTAAAAAAATTAAGATAGGTGTGGGAAAAGGTGGGCTGAGAGGGGTGGATGAGAATTTTGAAAGGGGTGGCGTCGATCGAGATGCATTGTATTCATAAACTGCTTCGTTGAATGCCAACTCCTTTGTAAGACTTCTTAAAGATAATAAAAATATTCAAAACATTCCTCAAAGGAATTTCATTAAACATTTTCTGCAGCTGGTATTCCAATCAGCAACAGTGACTTCATGATACAGAAATAAACCAAACAAGAGAGAAAACTTGTCTGGAACTTAACTCTGGCTTTTTTTCTGGCTGAATAGAACAAACCAGAAGAAAGGATGGCCATAATCATTACTTACAGGGGAAAAAATAGTGACATCAAACTTAACACTTGTAAATATGCACTGAGAACATGATGCTTGGGCTGTGGAACTCAGATAAAATAGTAGCAAGATACTAGAGCATATTGAGGACTGCTGAATGGCTCCTGGAAACTATCAGCCCCTGACAAGACAGTATCTCAAGATGGGATTGTGTGCACTTCTACAGAGTTCTCTAGTATTCGTGGAGAGGTCAGTGGTTAGGATAAAGCCATTTGGCTTGAGCCCTTTGCCACTCTGTGTGTGGCAAAAGCACACCGATTGAGTTGTATAGATCATTGGCTTTCCCCATTACAGTATTTCTTAGCTTTTTATTTGCTATCTTAAAAAAGGAGAAATATATTGTCTTTATTAATTCAATTCACGGGATCGTGGAATTCACCTTTCATTTCTATCAGATTTAGCTCAAAGTAACAGCTTCAGTCCTTCCATGATCTACAAGCCCTAGAGGCTGAGGCCATCACAATTTTGGTGATCCAACAAATTCTATTTTCTACCTGCTCATCAGTCAATTCTCCTCCAGAGTGACCTCCACACAAGGTCTCAAACCATTGAGACATTCTAGTGAGGCCTTCAGAGTGCTTCTTCCCTGTGCCTGAAATGTTTCTTCATGGCTCATTCTTTCTACAAGTCTTTGCTCCAATTTCTCCTCTTGCCATCTGTCTATCCGTCTATTTGTCTGTCTCTCTCCGGTGACTCTACAAAGACATTTCAATTCAACATTTCAATTTATGAATACTATTCATCTTGATCCATCATCATTCTCCCCATCTCTCCCAACCTCATCTATCCCTGTAATTCCCTTGCTTCCATATCCACATGTCTACATGTGTACATATTACTGACTATACTATTCAATAGTGCACATCACACTGTCTTTCTTTCTCCATAGCTGATCTTTCTTCCCTGCCCACACTTCCTCTGACTCTTCGTAGTATAAATGATCTTCTAATACTACACAATTCACTCACTTATCATGAATTGTGTATTTCCTCCTGGCCCATGCTAGAATGGGCAGAGAGTTTATTTATTCCATTTACTAATGTATCTCTAGAACCTAAAAAAGTAGTACCCCTCCCCTAACTCCATATACAGTTGTCAAACAAATGGACTGGCTAAGAATAAGCAGGGGCAGAGATGTATAAATAGGGTAAAAGAATTTATGAGGATTGTGGGTTCAAAGACAACTCAAAATGAGGACAGAAGGAAAATATAGTGGAGATGGCAACATATATTGCACTTTTCAACTTTTTCTAGGATTTGCCTTGCTGACAAGTATTAGAGATACAGAAAAAAAATACCAGATTTAGGCCTTCACGAGGAAGTATTTCCAATGTGCTCTAGGACTGTGTGTGTGTGTCTGCCAGACACAGGGAAAAAGAGAAGGCGTAAGCAATAGTATGGCTAAGAAACTTCCCGTCACTCATTTGACTTCTTATACCTTCCGCCTCCATACCCTCAGCTTTTGTGCTTGTACCCACAGCATGCCATTTGGTTTATTTTTATCATCAGACAAAGATGACCAAACTCAAGATATCTCTGGATTGGACTTTAAATACCTCTCAGTGCTACAATGAGACAAAACAGCTTCATTTCTACCAGACACAAGACAAAGATGACTCATGAGACCAAACAAATCTAGTTTTGCAATACCCTCACTCTCATGGTCACCCCAGTGGAGCTATTCTAACTCATCCTCCAGTCTGCTCCTGCTGAATTAGGAGGTGGCATGCAAAGATTATGAGAAGTTTCAAAAACATTTTGGTTTATGCTTTTTCCTGCAAGCTGCAGATTCCACTTGCTCAGAGCTCTTGTGTGTGTAACCCTAAGCCTGAGCTCTGGCTTTGGGTAAAGAATAGGATTCAGATTGTCGGGTTTAAATCTTGCGTCTATCACTTACTGGCTGTGACATTTGGAAGGTTATCTAATTTTGCAAATCCCATTTCTGATTTATAGATGCATGAGCTGGATGGCTCAAGCTTGGTAGGGCATCTCTGCCATTCTCTTCTACACTGTTCATATCTGGGACTAAAACAGCTGTTCTAGGACCCTCCTGAGTAGTTAGGCTCTAACAGTTTCTTATAAGAAAATTAAACATATAACTTAGAATATAATCTAGCAATTACACCCTTGGAAATTTACCCTGTATTTATTTTTATGTATCTTACAGTAAGAAAAGAAAAGCAATTGTTCATTGCCTATGTTTGGCACCATCAAAATGCCAGGAAGAGGTCAACAGAATCACATCGGAACCAGGCACTGATGGCTCATGCCTGTAATCCAAACTACTCAGGAGGCTGAAATCTGAGGATCATGGTTCAAAACCAGCCTGGGCAGAAATGTCCAGGAGACTCTTATCTCCAATTAACCAGGAAAAATTCAGAAGTGGAGTTGTGACTCAAGTGGTAGAGTAGAATAATGACCAAAGAAGCTAAAAGACTGCTCAGGCCCTAAGCACTGTCCCAATACTAGAACATAACACACACACACACACACACACACACACACACACACACACACACACACACACACACACACACAAATCACATAGGGAAAATGACATGTTCAATATTCCTAAGTCTTACTTGTTTATAGTGAATATGTATTACTTTTCTATTTATAACAATCTCTGCTTTGAAATTGTAAGCTAAGACTCTGGTTAGCTATTTACAAATTGAGAATTCTCTTCTCATTTAGACGTGGAATTCTGCTCCATAAGATTCAGTCCAAAGTACCCCGGAAGAGTTGTTATTTCAAAATATAATCAATAGAAAGTAAGATATTTGGAAGTTAGCATGTTAGAGGAAGTCAAAAGAAGACATACGATGCTAAATTCAAGAGAAGGGAAATGGCTCTAGTAGAGTGATTTAATCTATACACATTGTGATTCATCAGGAATATCTAAAACAAAAGGAGCCATTCATCAGGCCACCGTGACATCATAAATATTGCTGTGAAGACATCTCACATCTTCAGCTGTCCTTCTTCAAACATTCACTCTGAGGTTTGTGTTGATGGGAAGGACCAGGCAAACCCTTCCTGTGGGCTGCTGTTTCCTGTGTTGTTCCAGCTGATCTACTAGCATTCAGGTAAGTCTTGGCAGGTTGTTAGGCTTGGCTCAATGCCTGTGTATTCATTTATCTCTATGTCAATGGAAAAACTAAAGTTCTCAATCTGTAATGGAAGGTCAGATCACTAAAGCCAGTGTAAGCCATTCATAGAAGATTCAGTCTGAAATACTACCTTGAGTTTATATTATTATGTGAACTTTATGCTAACTTTTTATGTAGGAAGTACATTTGGAAATTATTTAAACAAGGCACAATTTTAAATTGGATACAGAGAGAAAACATTATATGGGTAATATTCTTAAAAGTAAATGATTACAACTCTACATGCTTATTAGCATGAGAAAAATACTGATATACTAAATGCTGACAAGAATTCAGAGAAATTTGGATGAGATTTTTTTCCCTTTGCTTCTCTCTCTCTCTCTCTCTCTCTCTCTCTCTGTCTCTCTCTTCAGTACTAGGGTTTGAAGTCAGGGCTTTGTGTTTGCAGCCAAGCACTCTACCACTTGAGCCACATCTCTGGCCTGTGAACGTTAGATCATTCCTATTTTGCTGAAATAAATTTAAAATGGGACAGTTTCACAACAAATCAAAGAAAGGTTGGACAAATGAGATTGTATGAAATTGCAGAGCTTCTGCATGGCAAACGACATAGCTAGCAAGATCAATAGAAAACCCACGGATTGGGAGATCTTCACTAGCCATACAATGGACAAGGGTCTCATATCTAAAATATACCTGGAACTCAAAAAATTAAATCCCCAACAACAAATCCACAAAGAAACAACTGCCCAATAAATAAGTGGGTTAAAGACTTAAGGAGAAACTTCTCTGAAGAGGAAAGAAGGATAGCCAATAGACACATGAAGAAATGCTCAACCTCCCTAGCCATAAAAGAAATGCAAATCAAAACAACATTGAGATATCACCTCACCCCATTAGAAGGGCTATAATCAAGAACTCTAACAACAACAGATGCTGGAGGGGATGTGGACAGAAGGAAACCTTACTGCATTGTTGGTGGGAGTGTAAACTTGTTCAACCACTTTGGAAAGCAGTATGGAGGTTCCTCAAAAGACTCCACATAGAGCTCCCCTATGACCCAGCAATCCCACTTTTGGGCATTTACCCAAATGATCACAAACAAGACCATACTAAAGCTACCAGCACAACTATGTTTATTGCAGCATTATTTACCATAGCTAAGATATGGAACCAACCCAGATGCCTCTCAGTAGATGAATGGATCAAGAAAATGTGGTATATATACACAATGGAATTCTATGCCTCCATCAGAAAGAATGACATTGCCCCATTTGTTAGGAAATGGAAAGGCTTGGAAAAAATTATATTAAGTGAATTAAGCCAGGCCCAAAGAAACATAGGTCCCATGGTTTCCCTTATTTGCAATAACTAGTATATGTCTGAAACAAGCAGAAAAGGTCAGATAAGTTGATGTTAGGTGAAATGAACCCCAAGATAAGGATTCAAATGTTTTTTTTTCCTTTCATGTGATTGTTTCTAACATATTTATAAGATGATTTCTTTGTTGCTTTGTATGTCCCTCCCCCACGGTATAACCCCTACTTTCATTGTATTTGATGTTGGTATAATTTGTGGAGGGAGAGGGAAAAAACAAATCGTTTAAATAGGGATACAGGTGGACCCATTGCAACAATGAGATGTACAAGTCATTATGTTGAGAATGAACTTTACAACTTTGGCGGCGAGATGGGAGGAGGTAGGAAGGGATGGGAAGGGGAAACAAAGGAGAAGGCAATAATGCTTGATAAGAAATGTACTCATTATCTTGCCCATGTAATTGTAACCCCTCTATACGGTATTTTCACAATAAAAAAAAGAAATGTACTCATTATCTTGCCCATGTAATTGTAACCCCTCTATACGGTATTTTCACAATTAAAAAAAAGAATTTCTATCCAAAATGGAAAAAAAATGGGACAGTTTCTTTGGGAAAATAGTTCAGTCGTTCATTTTTTTAAATTAAAAAAATTGTGCTGGTTCTAGGGCATGAACTTAGGGCCTTGTCTTGCTTGGCTTATTTTACTCAAGGCTAGTGCTCTACCATTTGAACTATACCTCTACTTCTGGCCTCTGGTTGATTAACTGGCAATGAGTTCCTTGGGTTTGTCAGCCTAGGCTAGTTTCCAACCTTGATCTTCAAATCTCAGCTTCCTTGTAGCTAAAATTATAGGAATGATCCACTGGTGCCCTGCTCTAGTTTAGCAGATTCCTATAAGAAAAATTAAATATATATTAGGACATAGTATAGCAATTGTACTCTTGGGAATTTATCCTACAGAAGTGAAAACTTGGGTTTGCATAGATCTTTACATAACTGTTCTTGGTAGCTTAATTTGTAATAACCCTAGTCAGAAGCCACTCAATTCTTTTTTTTTGGGGGGGGTCCGGTCGTGGGGCCTGAACTCTGGGCCTGGGTGCTGTTCCTCAGCTCTTCAGCTCAAGGCTAGCGCTTTACCACTTGAGCCACAGTGCCACTTCTGGCTTTTTTCTTTTTGCTTATGTGGTGCTGAGGAATTGAACCCAGGGCCTCATGCATGCAAGGTAAGCACTCTACCACTTAGCCACCTTCCCAGCCCCCCACTCAATTCTTTAAAAGATGAATGGAGAGAAAAAAATGTGGTTAACATAATCTCCTGCCTAGCTTTACATTTATTCCAAACACTACAGTATGTTGCATTGTGCCAGTCTTAATTCAACATGATTGACTAGTTAAAGTAAGTCCTCTAGACCCTATATCACATATCCTGTTCTACTTATTACTCCCTTACAAATTTGCATGGCTTGTATTACCATTGTAATTGATATATGTATATATGCATATATGTGCAATTCTGTTTTATTGCACAGGTCACAATATATAACAAGGGATTGCATAACCATAGGGTGATTATTAACTATTTATAGACAGAAAAGAGGTAAGTCCCTAGACTTGGGTTCCTTAATATATAGCTACTTGCTTTCTTTTTAATGTACAAATAAATGCACATCAAAGACTTGAATTAAATTCTCAGTTAAAATACTTTTAGTTTTTGGTGCTATCTTTTTACTAATATTTTGTTTGCCTAAATCAATATCAAATTAGATGAGGATTCACTATGTGTCTTCCCTTAAGATTTCATTAAAAGTGGCTGAGTGCACACATGTATAAACACACACACACACACACACACACACACACACACACACACACACACACACACACCCCTCTGGTTAAGCTACACAATGTAATGTTATTCTGAAATACAAAGGAGTTAATGAGAGATACATATTCTAACTTGGTTGGAGCTCAGGAGCATTATATTAAGAAAAAAATGTCAGAAGTTTACACATGGTGTGAGTCCACATATATGACATTCCTGAAATGGGAGAATTCTGGCACTCCTGCCAGTGGAGACGAGATCTGTAGATGCCAGATGCTAATGCTGGGAACCAGGGTAGCTTGTGGCTCTATAGGATGGCACCTCAGAGTTCCTGTGTGATGCTGGTATCTGTAAACTTGATACCATCCCCTGAACCTCTATAAAACATGAGTGCATATGAAAACTAGTTCAACATGAGAAAAGTCTAGTTCACTAGTTCATAGTCCTCCTGTTTATTTGGTGATGCTGGGGACCAAACCAGAGCTGTATACATGCTAAACACAGGCACTACTACTGAGCCATCATCCTCATTTTGAGAACCCATGATGGTTACATAAGATGTTACCCCTAGAGGAACAATTGGTAGGAACATTACGTACTATTTTAGCACCTAGTATGACTATAATTATCTCAAGAATAATTTCAAACTAATAATCACATTAACTCGTCAAATATGACAGGTGAAATATGTATATACATATATATGTATATATGTATATATATGTATGTATATATGTGTATATATATATATACATATATATGTATATACATATATTCACCTACCATCTATCTATTATCTACCTAAATACTTGGAGGTAATGTGGAGAGAAGGAAAAATACTAAATTTCCAATCAGAATAGTCTTAATTTTTATTTTTTATTTCATGGAAGTAATAAGGTTTGAACCTTACACTTTTCTAGGCTAATTTTCTATCCCTTCAGACATACCACCATTCTGGCTTTTTGCTGGTTAATTAGAAATAAAATAGATTTTACTGCTTAGGGTGGCCTCACACTGCAATTCTCTGGATCTCAACATATATATATATATATATATATATATATATACACACACACACACACACACACACACACACACACACAAACATATACACATACATATAATCTCAATATATATATTTCTTTTCTTTTGATGCTGAGACTTGAACTCAGGGCCTTGCACTTTTGCTCATGCCTGGTACTCTACCACTTGAGCCGCACTTCTACTTCTGGCTTTTTTTTTGTCAATTGTGAGGCTTGGACCCTGGGCCTGGATGCTGTCCCTCAGCTCTTCAGCTCAAAGTGAGCACTCTACCACATGAGCCACAGTGCCACTTCCAGTCTTCTGGTGGTTTATTGGAGGTAAGAGTCTCAAAAGAGTCTCAAGAACTTTCCTGTCTTGGCTGGCTTTGAACTGTGATCCTCAGATCTCACACTTCTGAGTAGCTAGTATTACAGGTGTGAGCCAGTGGTGCCTGGTTCTACTTCTGGCTTTTGTGCTGTTCAACGGGATATAAAAGTTACTTAGATTAGTCTGTCCAGGCTGGCATCCAATGGCAATTTTTAGAGCTCAGTCTCCTGACTAGCTACGATTATAGATGTGAGCCACCAGTGCTTGGCTTTGGGAATATTTCTTATGAAGAAAAAAGTCCTGGGACCAAGTTAAAACAAAACAAAAAAAACCTTACCTTGTAAAAAGTTGTAGAAATACCTTGAAACAATAAAAATAAAAATTTTATTTTATTAAAAATAAAATTAGGGGCTGGGAAGGTGGCTCAGTGGTAGAGCGCTTGCCTTGCATGCCTAAGGCCCTGGGTTTGATTCCTCAGCACCACATAAGCAAAAAAAAAGCCAGAAGTGGTGCTGTGGCTCAAGTGGTAGAGTGCTAACCTTGAGCTGAAGAGCTAAGGGACAGCGTCCAGGCCCAGAGTTCAGGCCCCACGACCGGACCCCCCCCCAAAAAAAAATTAAATTAAATATTTTTGTTTATTTTATTTGTACCAGTCCTGGGGATTGAGCCCAGTGCCTGGTCTGTCTCTGAGTTTCTTTTGCTCTATCACTTGAGCCATAGCTCTACTTTCAGCTGTTTTTGGTAGTTTAATAGAGATAAGAATCTCATAGACTTTCCTACCTGGGCTGGCTTTGAACTGTGATCCTCAGAACTCAGCCTCCTGACTAGCTAGGATTATAGGCATGAGCCACCGACACCTGGGTAAAATTATATATTTTTAATAGAGAAAAGTAGCTCTGTGTTAGAAGGTGATTTGTTATATTATTTATTCTACCAAAGAGATAGAGCTTCAAAGGAAAGTGACTACAAATAGCCATGTGTTTTCCATATGGTATCAGAACTGTGTTTCTTTCTTTTTCTTTTCTTTTCTTTCTTTTTTTTTTGGCTATAAAATTTCAGGTGCTGATCTAACCATAGCTAATACATTTCTTGTTCCATCACAGGAAAGCAAAAGTTTTAAGTGAGCTTCTCCTACCAGGCTCTACCACTGAGCTAGATCACCAGCCCAAGCAAAGATTTAGATCTGAGGTCCTAATAGGCAAAACAAAATAAACACAAAGTATTTAGCTTCGCCTAACATAGAATTGATTGCCAATAGAAGCACTGCATTCCTAACTATTCAAGAAAACTTCATGTGCATTCAAAAATGCCTGATAGTTGGAATTGCAGAGAAGCTTGAGGCAGTTGTTGGTTTCCATTGGTACAAACTCTTTCCTGAAAGGATCTGTTTGGGTATACAACTATAATGTGGCTTCCTCACTCTCCACATATGCGGCCTACCTTCCCAGAGCCTCACACTGTGCCTTCTTCCGGTGACCGAGGCCTGATTACTGCTGTGGGACTTAGGCAGGGCCTCCAAGTAATGACAGAGTCAACACTGTGGTCATCGTCCAGGAAATGGCAAGTACCACTTGCCCTAGTGTGTCCTGACTTCACTCCAGGGACAACAGGAAACAAATACCATGTAAGGACATCCTGTGGCAGCCACTGTGTCCCAGGGACAGCTGAATAGTAGACTCATTCATTGGAAACTTACTATTAAGAAAGACTTATGCATATATGGTGATCCCTTAAAGGACCTAAATGAATGTTCACATAAGAATTTTGGGTACTTGCGTTTGACCTTCCTCTGACTTCCAGTGACTCACAGAATGGTGGTTTGTTTGTGTGTGTGTGTGTGTGTGTGTTTAAAAAAAATCTGAAGCCCTTTTACCACTGTTATCTTATTGCCAAATCTCCTGGAAAGTTCTTCAAAGAGCTACTCTGCTTTTATCATTTGTTTAAGAGAACAGTAGCCGTATTCACTTGTAGCCACAAATAGATTTAAAAAATATAACTCCATTTCCAGAAGTAGACTTCTCAGATGCAGAAATTCAGCTCTTCTCTGAAGTGTTAAATTTCTATGTGCAATATGAAATTCCAGCAAGGGGAGAGTGAGTAGGCTGTTTGTGGGGAGACAAGGCAGACAGGATCTTCTCAGGTGTCCTTGGAGACTATTGATCTTGGCAATGTGTCTGGTGGCATTTCCTACCACAAGAAGGAATTCATAGGATGTTGTAGTGTTCAAGGTCAAAGCAGGAAAAGGCTTGGAATGATGCCATGAAATACTATGTGCCATTGAAGTAGTGAATTAGAGACCATGCAAATGATTTGCTGCAATGTCCATAAATTAGTGCTGAGTGAGAGAAATAAAAGGCTGGAGCACATGCTGCTATATGCAGCAATCAGTATTAATCAGGACAATTAATATTAATCTCTTTCTACCTTCAATAGGGAAACCAGCTAAACCAGGCTAAATCCTCTCTGTCTCTGTCTCTGTCTCTGTCTCTCTCAATCTCTCTTTCTTTCTCCCCCCCACACTCTACCCAGTGGTCAAGTGTTTTGATGGCAGAGGCTGACAGATGTGAAGAGGCCCAATCAGTGTCTACCTGGCTATTTGACAGCCCTGCCATGTTGGTAATTTTTTTGTGAATGTTATCCTGAATGATGAAATTCTTCCTGCTGTTCTACAGCATCCAAGTGGACACCAATTTCCAAGAACTCTTTTTCTTGTTCCTTTTAGGCCTCTATCATAGATTGGATGTGTCTCCCCAATATGCATGTCTACCTGAAGTCACTGAACACGATCTTATTTTGGAAATGGTATTTTTGTAGCTATGAATGGTTTAGTATATTGGGATAATATTGTTTAGATTTAGGGTGGGTCTGAAATCCAATGACTGGTACTCTGAAAAGAAGATGAGAGGATACAGAAGACTCACAGATGTATGATGAGTCTATATGTCAATGCTTAGGATTGCTGGAAAGCACCAGAAGCTTGGGGAGTGGTGTGAATGCTTTCTTCTTCAGTTCTTCAGGCTCCTTTCTTTCTGACTTCCAGCATCCTGAACCCTAAGAAAGTAAAGAGAGGCCTCCTATCTATGGCCATCTATGTGGTTGCAGTAGGAAACTATTGTAGTCCTTGATTAGCTGGCCAAACATTTGCTACTGTCCATAAGTCTGAGCATATTTTGCCTACGTTTTACTTCTCTTTCCACACTTGTAGGTCAGCAGAGTCCAGCCTGAAATTCATCCCCTCTTTGGGCCATCTCTTTTATACACGAGACTCGCATGGCCAATTAAACACTAGAAAACCAGAAGTGGAGCAGTGGCTCAAAGTGGTAGAGTAGTAGCCCTGAGTGAAAAAGCTCAGTGACAATGCTCAGGCCCTGAGTTCAAGCACCACAACTGACAAATAAACAAACAAATAAATAAATTAACAAAAGCCATACAGAGGAATTTCACAAAAGCTATAAACCAGATGGTCAATAAACATATGAAGAGCTACAGAATTTCATTTATGAACAGTGAAATAAATACACAATACTCAAGATCACAATGAGAAGCTTTTTTAAGCCCACTCATTTGGCAAGTTGTAAAAGTCAAGTATCATCAAACATTGAAGAGGATGTAATTCAACAGATTAGTTTATATGCTGCTAGTGAGAGTAAAACTTGGCTCAACCATCTTGGAAAGCAGTATAGCAATATCTTTTGAAGTTGGAGACCGATATACTGTATGATGAATAATTCCACTCTAAGGCATATTCTATACTCTCAACTACACATTAGGAGTCATATCCAGGAAATCTGTATATGCAGAAGCACTACTGGAAAATAGAAACAACTTAGAAAAAGAATTCAAATGCGCAACAAAAGAACAGAGAAATTATGATAGATTCATAGAATAAGTATCTGAATAGAAATCAATACTAGAAGTATAATCAGAGTAAAAAGTAAACCCTCCAAGGTTTGAATAAAATTTCAAATAACAATACCAAATATTCTTTTCTTATATCCTCATCTTATGATGAAACTGTCATTCTAAGAAGAAACAGACATGGTAATACAGTAATAATAATACAAAGAAAAAGTTGCTTCCTATGGAGAGAGTCAGCAAGAAGAATGAAGGATGGTACAGGTAGATGTTAGGAATTGTGAATGTACTCATTTTCCTGCTTGCTGGTGTATTATTTAAAGAACAAATAGTAAAAAGATAAGAGAAGGCCATGGCTGAACCAAAGATGAGACTGGGTCATGAACCAAGCACTGTTCCTAATTAAAATTTAAGTGCTGAGTAGGAGAAATGTAATATTGAATTTAAACAAATACACATTTTCATTATCTTTAAGTAGTTTCACAAAGGAGTTTCCATTCAATAAAGCAGTTTATGAACATAGTGCATCTTGAACAATGTCACTTCCTTCAAAATTTGTACCATTGAATTTTTGATTGTGTAGAGATGTTTCTCAAATCAATACTGGGAGCAAAAAGAGACCTGGGCCTGTGACAGGAGAGGGATAGGATGGAGTCTGAAAGAAGAAGGGAAACAAACCCAAGATAATTGCAAAAATGGCCTAAAGAGAAAAGCTTGCAAAGAAAATCCTTAAGGAAGAATTTGCCTGTTTTCCAATAGCTTGGAAAACAGAGACCCCTAAAAGTGTCTTGATGACAGTCATTTTAAATTCTTTTTAATTCTAATTCTGGTGTTAGCAATCTTCACTATCCAAATCTACAATAAAATTTTGTTGCATAAATTAAATAAATAGTTAAAAGCTTTTTCATTAAATCACTTAGCCATTCCTCCTTTAATTGCTGAATTTCTGAATATGATATAGCACTGAGGACAGAGAAGCTAACAAAGCCAAATTTGATCTTTGTACTCATGGAGTTAATGTATGATTTTTTAAAAAGAGGATGATAAATATGTGAAAAAAAAATGAAGTGGACCAAAGGCAATGGCAAGAACCAGAAGTAGAAGTGATTCAGTACCAAGTTTCTACCCTACAAAGTGAGAATGTGCTACACATTTAGTAGAAACTGTCCTTGCAAGTCCTGTACTGGGGGTACAGTTAGCCCCCAGTTAGCTATGTGACCATAAGCCCAATGGATTCTCTGCAGGGCATTGGGTAGGTAGTATTCATTTGGATCTAAGTATTCAAAAAATTACTTGGAGGTGGGAGGGAAGGGATAATGGGAGAACAACAAGGGAAGGGGGTAACAATGCTTGACAAGAAATGTTCTCTGCCTTACACATGTAACTGTAACCCTCTGTACAGCACCTTTACAATAAAATAAAATTAAAAAGAATACTTGGGATAGTCAATACTTTATACCCAAACAGGCTTTATATGGGATAAGTTTGCCTAGCTACAGACTAATGCAAGTGCTCTGAGCATGTTTTTATTATTATTTTTAAATTATCTTTATGTAATTGTACAAAGTGATTTCAATTCAACTTGTCAGTTTGTGAAGATAATGCATTTTGAGTAGTGTCACTCCTTTCATAATTCTCCCTATCTCTCCCAACCCTATTCCCCCTCTTAATTTTCTTTTCTTTTTTTTTGGGGGGGGGTCCGGTGGTGGAGCCTGAACTCTAGGCCTTGGCACTGTCCCTCAGCTCTTCATCTCAAGGCTAGCACTCTATCACTTGAGCCACAGTGCCACTTCCAGCTTTTTTCTTTTTGCTTATGTGGTGCTGAGGAATTGAACCCACGGCCTCATGCATGCAAAGCAAGCACTCTACCACTGAGCCACCTTCCCAGCCCAACCCCCTTAATTTTCCTAGTATTGTTTTTACATATATACATTGGATATTATGACTGTAATTGCCCAACCTTGCTCTCTCCGTTCACCTAGCCCCTTTACTTGGCCTTCCCCTCCTCGCACCATGCCCAACACCACAGCTGCTTGTTATTCATTTTCTTAAACTACAAACTCGTTGTTCAAAGGGCTCTGAGTATATTTGAAGTAGTCTAGTTGGCTTTTCAATAAGCTAGGTATATTAAATACATTTTTGACTTATCATTCTTTCAAGATGTGATAAGTTTATGCTTTAGGATCTTCATGTACAAATGGAGAACCTAAGACACAACTTCAGTGGGTTATGAAGTATAGTGCCAGATTGTCATCCTAGAACTCTGTGTCCTGAGTCTATAGCTTTAATCCAACCCAGTCAATAGGACAGGGGCTAAAGCTTGCTCAACAGTAACAAAACTAGAGCTGTCTCACAGAAAAGTGTGGCAGTTCTTACTGAGTCTTCACTTTAATATTTCTCACTAACACGTGTTGAAAAGTCTGCCACCTTAAACTTCCAAAGTCTTCTAAGTCATGAGTTCTAGAAGAAAAGATGACTCATCCTAGGCCAAATTAAAGTGCAGCAGGTTGTAAGTGAAAACAACCCAGGGCTAGCTGCTGCATATGTCTTCTTATTTTTAGTCACTTCAGGAAACTAAGATATCCAGTTAGAAGCACATTATCCTCTCAGTGGTCTTAGGCAGCAGAGTTAAGCATTTATTTTGAGAAGAAAGAACTTGGCTTTGTTTTCCCTCCACTGCTCACATCATCTTCTTTTCTTTGGGATGATTGTTTTCTTCTGAAATACATGGATAGAAACTTTAGCTTTCCTGAAAGAAAAGTTTCCAAATTCCTTTCTTCACCACATTCCAAAA
The DNA here is from genome assembly GCF_024711535.1 of Dipodomys merriami. Taxonomy (NCBI): domain Eukaryota; kingdom Metazoa; phylum Chordata; class Mammalia; order Rodentia; family Heteromyidae; genus Dipodomys; species Dipodomys merriami. Next base: position 10,535,307 of record NW_027206512.1, read on the forward strand.
TGAAATGATCTACGCTTGAATCTCAAGTTGCTTTTCCTCTTTTTACTACTATTTTAACACTACCTGGATTTGAAACACACACACACACACACACACACACACACACACACACACACACACACACTCCAAGATGAACCTTCTCCTCATCCCTCAGAAAAGTTTGTGGCTCCTGATTTCTTCATTCAGAAGTTTTTTCTTAAAGTTCTATAATCAATGTGTCTTTCTGTATAAGCAAGGTAGGGTATTTATAAAATACCAGGTCATTCCGTGTGTGTGTGTGTGTGTGTGTGTGTGTGTGTGTGTGTGTGTGTGTGTGTGTGTCTGTGAGTCTGCGTGTGTGTGTGTGTCTGTGAGTCTGTGTGTGTGTGTGTGTGTGTGTGTGTGCTGGGCTTGAACTCAGTGCCTGGGTGCTGTCCCTGAGCTTCTTTTGCTCATGGCTAGCACTCTACCACTTGAGTCACTGTTCCATTTCTGGCTTTATTGAGTAACTTATTGGCGATAAGAGTCTCACAGGTCTTTCTGCCCAGGCTAGCTTCAAATCACAATCCTTAGGTCTCAGTCTCCTGAGTAGCTAGTATTACAGGTGTGAGCCAGATCATTCTTTTTTAGTTTCAAAATACTCAGAGAATCTGTTATCCTTGACATTGAGGCTTGGAAATTACTTATGACCACAAAAGTAGCCTTGGCGTGCCTGCTAACCTAGCTTGTTCTATTATAATAATACTGGCTCAGGCATATAACTCTTGGTTAGAAATGGCCCACCTCTTAACAAATGTGTGACCCCCATGGCATCACAGAATGGTGGCTTTACACCTGGAGTGGGTATGAGACTTCCTTGTAGAATTTTTCAATGGTAATGATGCCCAGTTCTCACATAGGACTGACTAACTCAGTAGATCCAGTTAATTATTGACAAGTTTCAGAAAGTTTTCACTTGACAGATTTGGGACGACAGTTGGGCTGGGGGAGTGATAAGAACAGCAGGTTCATTTGTCACTAAATGAGAGATAAGTGAAGAGCAGGGGTGGATTTAGGTTTTGTAGAGCCTGAAGCATTTTCGAATTTTGCATTTTAAAGAAAAACAACACACCCTTAGGTAAAAAGAAAATATCTTTTGTAGAATGATTCATTTAACCACAACAGATCACTAATTTAAAAACCTGGCAAGTCTCAAATATAAAAAATTGAAGTATTTTACTAATTAATTCCTTTATCTAGCTCTTCAACACTTTCTACTGTGTATTTATTAGATTGATACTCTTTGATATCTAGACAGACTAGAACAAGCATTTAGTTCTTGTTTTTTGCATAGATGGTTAAAGGTTCCTTTTTTCTCTTTTCTTTTTCTTTCTTGTTCTCTCTTTCTTCCCTCTCTCCCTCCTTTTCTCCCTCCCTCCCTCCCTCCCTCCCTCCCTCCCTCCCTCCCTCCCTTCCTTCCTTCCTTCCTTCCTTCCTTCCTTCCTTCCCTCCCTCCCTCCCTCCCTCCCTCCTTCCTTGCTTCCTTCCTTCCTTGCTTCCTTCCTTCCTTCCTTCCTTCCTTGTTTCCTTCCTTCCTTCCTTTCTTTTTTGTGCCAGGACTGGAATTTGACCTCAGGGCCTAGGCACTGTCTCTTAGCTTTTACACTCAAAGATGGCATTCTACCACTTGAGCTATTCTACCACTTCCAGCTATTTGATAATTAATTGGACATGACTTTCCTGCCCTGTCACTGTCACTGTAGAGGGTGGAGAGGAACCAAAAGGTGGGTGGGGCTGGAACTGTTCATTATGGTGTGCGACACTGTCATGGTGATTCTTCCTTTTTTTTGGGAGGGGGTCTGGTCGTGGGGCCTGAACTCTGGGCCTGGGTGCTGTCCCTCAGCTCTTCAGCTCAAGGCTAGCACTCTCCCACTTGAGTCACAGTGCCACTTCCGGCTTTTTTCTTTTTTCTTATGGTGGTGCTAAGGAATCAAACCCAGGGCCTCAGGCGTGCAAGGCAAGTGCTCTACCACTGAGCCACCTTCCCAGCCCTGATTCTTCCATTTTTAAACTCAAATTCATCATATGTGGAGCTGATATGATACATCCTTCAGAATGTCCTTACATTCTTATAGTACCCATGGGGTCATGACAAAATTAAAAGGTAAACATAAAAAATAAAAGTATGATTTTCTTTTCCTTTTTCCCTTCCCCTTCTCCTTCCCCTTCCCCTTCTCCTTCCCCTTCTCCTTCTCCTCCATCCCTTCTCCTTCCTCCTCCTCCTCCTCCTCCTCCTCCTCCTCCTCCTCCTCCTCCTCCTCCTCCTCCGCCTCCTCCTCCTCCTCCTCCTTTTCGTCATCCTTTTTCTTTCTTTTTGTTTGGTCTTTTCTCTTTTTTTGGTACTGGGGATCAAATCTAGGATGTTGTACTTGCTAGGCAAGTGCGTTGCCACGTAGCAACATCCCAGCCCATGGATGCTTTTTAAATCTTTAGATAATAACTATTTCAAGGTCTGTTTGTCTTTAACTGACTTCCCAAGTACATTCAGATAAAAAGAGATCTCTAGATACTTGTGGACAGGTCCTGGTGTTGATATCATTGTCTCTCCAGCTGAGTACATGTATGGAGGGTGCATTTTGTAAACTTACTAGGCATATTTCAAAGTAAGAAATTTACTTCCTAGAATCATGTGATATGTGTCTATTTTGTAACTCTTTCTTTTCTATTTTTGTGCCTGTACTGTGGCATGAGATCATCTCACTTGGCATTCTTGCATGGCTTTTTTGCTTAAAACTAGTGTGCCACCAATTGAGCCACACCTCAGTATTTGGCTTTTTGCTGGTTTAATCAGAGGTTTTAAAAAAAGCATTAACTTATCTGTTCAGGATGGCTTCAAACCATGATCCTGAGCAAATAGAATTGGAGGTGTGAACCCCAGCACCCAGTTCATTTGTAACTCTTGGAGAGTTTTCCAACTTATATAAATTGTAAGTAGACACAAAACTCTACCTTTATCATCTTAGGGTCCCAAGTGGACTTGAGAAGTAAATTGACACAAAGCAGATGATCAAGAGAGGAGCACAAAATGTTTATTTATTTATGTATTTATTCATTTATTTATGAGGTAAAGTCTTTTTGCTGGTTCTGAGGCTTGAACTGAGGACCAGGGTGCTGTCCCTAAGCCTCTTGTGCTCAAGACTAGTGTGCTATCATTTGGGCACAAAGCTACTTCCAGCTTTTTCTGAGTAGTTTTTGGAGATGAGTCTCACAGACTTTCTTGCCCAGGCTGACTTTGAACTTTGATCCTCAGATCTCAGCCTCTTAAGAAGACAGAATTACATGCATGGGCCACCAATGCCCAGCTTCACAAATTCATTTAATATAATAATGTGTCAAGAAAGTCCTCCCAAGGAAATGAAGACCAAAGACAGTTAGAATTGTTCACTGAACTGGACAAACTAGGCAAGTTGAGAAAATGTGACAAGTCAAAACAGGCTTGCTTGAGGAGAGATGTAGTCAGGAAGGTAAGAATTTGTTTGCTCCAGAGTTCCTTATCCTCAGCTCTATTATTCATGTTAAGAAAACTGTTTTTCTGGGGCTGGGAAGGTGGCTCAGTGGTAGAGCACTTGCCTTGCATGCCTGAGGCCCCCAGCACCACATAAGCAAAAAGAAAAAAGCCAGAAGTGGCTCTGTGGCTCAAGTGGTAGAGCTCTAGCCTTGAGCTGAAGAGCTGAGGGACAGCGCCCAGGCCCAGAGTTCAGACCCACGACCGGACCCCCCCCCCAAAAAAAAGAAAGAAAGCTGTTTTTCTTCTAGTGGAGAGGCCATCTTTCATCTGGGAATTTCATTCTGTGTTTAAGAATCAACACAGAGGTCAGTGTGGTCTTGTACCTACTCTTTTTCAAGAACCTTTGAACTTAACATGCAGAATGGCATATTTTGGAGTAGTGTAGCTTTGATTTTTTTCAGAAGAGTGTAGTAATTTACTAAGTTTTGCTGAATTAAATGAATAAATTAGTAAATTAATAAAAATGGAATACATTATAATCCAACTACTGTAGCATTATAAGAGAATGAAATAGAAAAGCAAAGCACTGAAGAGGTCAGTGTATAAATGGATGCTTACAACAGGCAGCAGAGACTCCAAGGCTGTGTGGTATATTTGTCAGTGGTTTCACTAGCTATGTCTAAATTCCAGAATGTTTTGTCCTGAAAAGTCTTTGTTGTGTTCTGTGCCACTGGTTTTATGTTTTGAGATGGCATCACATAAACTGCTTCCTATGAATATAATGTTTTCCTACAACAAGTGTTTTCAGAGACAGATAATTATGATTTTTGCATTGTCTTTCTGAACTAGACATACCACTTGACTCAAAGTTAGAGATTTCAGTTGAGAGGTTAATGTTAGTCTTCCATTGCATTCCATGGCAATGAGTCTGTGTCTGGGCATCGATGATCACCTCATAGCATAGCCTTTGATAAAGTAGTGTGGTGCTATCTTAGCTGCCTGAGTTTCTTTCTGTTTATCAAGCTATTTTAAGTCCACCAAATGCAATTAGGGTATTTATGCTTTTGATTTAAAATCATTTACATTGAAGCAATTTCAGACTTACAGAATGATTGCTGGCCAGGTAGAACTGTTGCTCCCCGCACTTTGTCCACACCCTTCAAATATTAGTATCTCTCCACACTCAATGCTTCTCTCACACCCAGTATCATTAGTCTTTCTGGACCTTTGGGGATTGAGTTGCAGAAGTGATGTTCCATCACTCCTCACTCCTCCAAGTGTACATTTCCTATGGGAAATGATACTTTCACATAAAACAGCCTACACCTGTCCAAACAAACCTGGCACCCTCTGGTACCACGCAGCCATCTAATATAAACACTCAATTCAGACCTCACCAGGTGTGCCCACGGTGCCTCTTTCCTTGTGGGTACAGGAGGATTCCAACCAGGAAAACATGCTATGTTATCTGCCTTGTCTCTTAAGACACCTTCAGTTTGAAACAGTTCCTATGCTTTGTGTGCTTGACAGTTTTAGAGCATGGAAGCCCTCCGTTCAGGAGGTCCATCTTGAAGTCTGGTATGTTGGATGTCTTCACAAGCCGACTTAAGCCATGTATTGTCCACTAAATGGTGCTGGGATCTCCGTGGTGCCTCACACCAGAGGCAGATGATGTTAATTTAGCAATGTTTGTGCTGCCACAACGGGTCATCTGTTAGGCTGCTCTCTGACAGATAAACCTCCCAAGAAATCATTTCTCCTTTGTAATTAATTAGCCTTTGAAACACACAGGGGGTAGGGCTATTCTGATATTATGCTAATAATCTATACTTATCAAATCTTCACCTCTCTGAGGCATTGCCATCTGTTGGCATATTTATCTCCATCACTTGTCTCTATAAGAGCTTGCAGAGAAGTTTTCTCTGTTTCCCATTTTATCCATTTATTAGTTAACACTGTAAAGAAAACTCTCTCCTTTATTTAATTCAGTTACTTTCTGCCCCATCCATGAGAGAAGCAATATTCACATTCTGAGGAAAGTGTCTGAAGAAAGGTTCGCTCAGATTTTCTACAAATACTAAGGATTGTATAAAATAACTGATTGGGCAGGGTTTCTTGGTACCATTTGCTTTTACATTGGAAATGTAAAATCTGTCTAAGTTCTTTTTCAGTCTTTTCTCCCTGACAGAGACTAATATAGAAGTCTAGTCGTATCTGCAAACTGTTCCCATTCCATTAGAGATCGGAGATACTTGCTTTACTATTCCAATAAGGTTATTTCTTGTCATTTAAATAAGCAATTTAAGTCAAGAGCCAATGACTTATATCTGTAACCCTAGCTACTCAGAAGGCTAAGACCTGGAGGATTATTGTTTGAGACCAGTGCAGGCAGAGATCTATGTCTAAATAAATAGCAAAAAGATGTGCTGGAAGTGTGACTTAAGTGGTAGAGTGCCAGCCATGGATAAGTAAGCTAAGTGAGAGGGTGAGGACTTGAATGAATGTGGGTGAGTAAGGCCCTGAGTTCAAGTTCCATTTTTTATGCGGTTATAACACAATAGCATAATTCAAAGTTTTTATATTAATAAATAACTTTTTTCAGCAATGCTTACTGTGCCTACTTAAATTCTCCTTCATAGATTTGTCAGATTCTCTAGAACAGAATCATTGTAGACATGAAATTCCATCTTGAGCTTATTATGTCAAAAATATACTCTGGGGCACTAGTGGCTCAGTCTATCATCTTAGCTACTCAGGAGGCTAAGATCTGAGGATCATAGTTGAAAACCACGAGACGTTTATCTCTAATTGACAACTAGAAATCTACTTTGAGATCAAAGTGGTATGTACTAGCTGTGGCAGAAAAGCTCAGGGACAGCACCCAGGCCCTGAGTTCAAGCCCCAAAACTGACATAAATAATGACACAAATAAATAAATAATACAAATTGTACTCTGCTCTGTATCCTTTTCCTATTTTTATCTTCTGACATCATTGTTGTGATAATGACAACAGCTATTCAAAAACAATATAAATAGTTCTGAGTAGCATATTAACCCTTTAATGATTTGAAATGTGTGACACTAATTATCATATATCTTCAGAAATGGCTGTGGAACAGCTTCTGTCCCTTCAAATAGAGCTGTTATAGTCAGACCCCTGATGAATCAGATAGGATGGGAAATTTTCCTTGTGACAGAGTACTTTGGCAATCTTCAAATGAAGACCCAGGCCTCTCAAATTTAGCCATCTTTCTTTTGCAGGATCTGTTCCTGGCCTAGTCCAATCCCACAGAGAGCATATTCTTTTGACATGAGAGAGAAGGTATTCTGGAAAAGACTGGTCCAAGAATGTACTTTGTTTTTTGGGAAATAGTATTATCTTTGACTACATGCAGCACTATGATGATACATGAACATTTCTAATGTTGACACTTTACATTTTAGCTAGAGGTAATTTACTCACAGGTATATTCTTTGACTTAGAACTGTGGCTTCCAAACATTCTTTCCTCTCCCCCCCTCTCTCTCATCCTCCCTTTGTGCCAACACTGATGCTTGACCTCAGGGCCTAGATGCTATCCCTTAACTTTTTTACTCAATGAGGGCACACTACCACTTGAGCCATAGCTCCACTTCTGGCTTTTGGCTGGTTAGAGATAAGAGTCTCACAAACTTTCCAGCCTTCACTGGCTTTGAAGCTTGATCCCCAGATCTCAGCCTCCTGAGGATTACAGCTAGGATTACAAGTATATGAGCCACTGGCTCCTCTCTTCCTCTCTCTCTCTCTCTCTCTCTCTCTCTCTCTCTCTCTCTCTCTCTCTCTCTCTCTCTCTCTCTCTCTCTCTCTCTTGCTCTCTCTACTTCCCTCCCTCTCTCTCTGTCTCTCTGTCTCTCCTTTTGCTATAATTCTCCCTTCCAATGAGTTAAGTTCCCCCCATCTATTCTCTCTTGCCAGTCTGCTGCTGGCACATGTCCTCATGAACAGCAGAGCACTGTAGTCCCAGTAGGGTTGAGCAGCTCTTGGCTGCTCTGGAGGTGGGAGCAGAAACAGTAGCAGCAGGAGAGGGGGGTTGGAGGAAGGCCCACAGAGTCAGGAAACTGGAAAATACTGCAGCGGGCTTTCACACAATCTACTCTGTGAACTGAGTTAGACTCCAGGAAATCTATATACAGTTACCTCTCCATAGGAAAAATGGGTAGGCAGGGGTAGTGATACCTGTAATGCCTAACACATTTACCTTTCTTTTTACAAAATGTTTCTGCAAACCCAGTCCGTCTTGTTTGATTCTTACTGGATAAGAATGTGATTTTGGCATAAAAGGCATATTCTGAATGACCTCCCTTCACAGATAAGCCAACTGAGCTTCAGGGAAGGTTGGGTTGAATGGTTCATAACACAATGCAGGGCTATGAATTATAGTTGCTATCATCTTCATCATCATCATCATCGCAACTAACATATATCTAAAACTTACACTGTTCCAGACTTCACTAAATATTTTATATAGATAATAGTTCTTCTAATTTATGGTAACAAATTACAAAAACAAAAATTAAAATAGCCAACCCCTTGAGTCATTTCCATGATACCAAAGTGACTTCTTTCTATAAGCACAAGATGTACAATAGCAACTAATTTAATCAGTTTGGTAAGAAGTTTAAATATAAAACTTTAATCTCATGGGGTTGGATATGTAGCTCAGTTGGTAGAGTGTTAGCCAATGAGCAAAACCATCAGGTACCAAGTTCAAGTCCTGGACAAGAAAGAAAGAAAGAAAGAAAGAAAGAAAGAAAGAAAGAAAGAAAGAAAGAAAGAAAGAAAGAAAGAAAGAAAGAAAGAAAGAAAGAAAGAAAGAAAGAAAGAAAGAAAGAAAGAAAGAAAGAAAGAAAGAAAGGAAAGAAAGAAAAAGAAAAAAGAAAGAAAGAAAGAAAGAAAGAAAGAAAGAAAGAAAGAAAGAAAGAAAGAAAGAAAGAAAGAAGAAAGAGAGAGAGAGAGAGGAAGGGAGGGAGGGGGGGGAGGGAGGGAGGAAGGAAGGAAGGAAGGAAGGAAGGAAGGAAGGAAGGAAGGAAAATAAAGAAAGGAAGGAAAGGAAGAAAAGAAAGAAAGGAAGGAAAGGAAGAAAAGAAAGATAGAGAGAGAATGAGAGAGAGAGAAAGAGAAATAAGAAAGGAAGGAAATTTATATTCCCCAAAACCAAGTTTGTCCAACCTATACCTGAGAGTTAAGTCTACTTCAAAAGTAGGCTTTTTGAAGAAAATCTTGAGTTGATTTTTCTGTCCAAATTCTTTCATTCATCCTTCAACTAAATTGATGAATTTTATGAATTTTACATGGAATAGTCAGAAAAAAATAGAGCAATCAGATAATTCCACTTAGGTTGTCTCTATTCTTTAGCATAAAACAACAACTCAGCCACTTGACATGAAAATTCAGTTACTCAAGGATGTTAAAGTATTACAGTTGACTCTATGAAGGGTTTCCCTCTCTCCAGGAAGTAGGTTATCTAGTTACATATACACTATAACTGCTTGTATGGTTACCCCATCACAGAGATAACTTTGGGTTTTGGTAAGTTAAGACATTTGTCATGCAGTCATCTCTCAGTATCCAGGGAGGGAGGATTAGCTTCAGCACCCCTCAGAGGTGTAAAAATTCATGAATGTACAAGTACTTTATATAAAACAGCATAGATCAGAAATAGCCTACATATATCATGTTAAATATCTCTAGATTTATTATAATACTTAGTACTGGGCCGGGAAGGTGGCTCAGTGGTAGAGTGCTTGCCTTGCATGCAAGAGGCCCTGAGTTTGATTCCTCAGCACCACATAATCAGAAAAACAAAAAAAGCTGGAAGTGGCGCTGTGGCTCAAGTGGTAGAGTGCTAGCCTTGAGCTGAAGAGCTGAGGGACAGCGCTCAGGCCCAGAGTTCAGGCCCCACAACCGGACCCCAAAACAAAAACAAAAAAAACAGTACAATGTAAATGTAAATAGTTAATAGTTACTGTACAGTTTTGCTCAGGGAATAATCATCTACATAAGTTTAGTGCAAATGAAAGTTTTTTTTCTCAAATATATTAACTCTGGTACCAGTTTGATCTATGCATATGGAATCCATAGAGAAAGAAGGCCAACTCTATTATATAAAAAGAAAAACTGTATATTGCTAAGAACTCACCCCAAATAATGAACTGAGCTCTGGAATTCTGTCCACTTACTTCAGAGTCAGCACATATGCAGCAGACATGCTTCTCATCACAGGCCAATGGAAAACATTAACTTCAAAAAAGTTTAATTGGAAACATTTGCTTTAGCTAAGGCAGAACTCAAAGGGGCTTGCAAGCTTAGATTCCAATCAGCCATTACTGGTAAATTGCAGTTGGCACTTAAGAAGAAATCTAAATCTGAACCAGACTGGTGGATCATAGCAGAGTCAATATCTGGATTGAGATTTTATATTGCAGTTTGCAAGATGTTACCATAAAGGGCACACAGGATATGTGAATGATTTCTTACAACAGCATATGAATCTGTAATTATCTTCTTCTGGCAGTACTGGGGACTGAACTCATGGCCTCACAGATAGGAACTTTAATGTCTGGGACATGTCCCCAGCCCTTTGTGCCTTTCAAATTATTTTTCAGATAGGGTTTTGCTTTTCGCCCTACTAGACTTGGGCTGAGATTCTTCTACCTCTGCATCCCGATACTACAAGCATGCACCACATGGCTGGTTTGTTTATGAAGGAGGGAGCCCAGTAACTTTTGCCCCAGCTGGCCTCAATCCTCAATCCTCCTATATTTGCCTCCCAAGTAGCTGAGAGTGCTAGAATGCCCACCCTGAATCTGTGATTATTATTTTTAAAAAGCTTAATTATCAAATCTATTCAGCATTTGGGATTTCAGTACTACTTAATTGGAATTTCTTCTGTGTGTTTATAGAATTACCATTTAAATAAATCAGACAATTGCAAAGTAGGGAAGAGAGTAGATCATCTAGTTTACTTGTTTTATTTAACACTGAGCATATAAGACCAAAGGAAATTCTACTTATATACCTCATGACTTAATGAAGATGGGGACACGATGATTGACTATTTGCATGTAAAGGAAGTTTATGAAGATAAAGAATTTGAAGCTTGCTACAAGTCACAGAATTAACTAGTGATGGAATCTGCACTCGTGTTCGCTGTGTTTCTCCATAAGTTGGCTTCCTATTATACCAATGTTCAGACTTTTAGCACTATAATCCTCAATGCAAAATAAATATTATACTCTGAGCCTAATACATATGGAGATTTAAACAAACTTTAAAACAATAACTTTACATCCAGGCTAATGTTGCTGTAACCCTAGATATTTGAGAAGGGGAGATCATGAGGATCACAATTTCAGGATAACCTAGGGGAAAAGTTGTGAGACTTTCATCCCAGTCAGTCTGGGCATCGTGTCATGGTTCTGTCAACTAAGTGGGAAGCACAAAACAGGAAGATGTGGTTCAGGCCAGCCCAGGAATCAAGGTGAAACTTTATCTCCAAAAACAATCTAAGTTAAACCTGTTGGAGAGCATGGCTCAAGTGGTAGAATATGTAGTTTAAGTCCAAGAATATCTAAGAGAAAATATGAACAAAAATATATAGCATGTATGATGTTCTGTTCTATTCTAAAAAATAAACAAATGTTGATCTGATTATTCATTAATGGGTTATCATCCACAGTTTGAAATACACAGGATGTTATTTTTCCCTTTTTTTTGTCTCCTTTACTAAGACTTTGGAGGAAACTTTCTTTTCACTGTCATCCAATAGTCTTCTTTGAACTTTGCTCAGATCTTGCATACTAAATTAAAGGGGATGTTGTTTTGGTTAGTTTTGCTAATTTAAATTCATAGTGGCACATGCAAAACACTGTAGCCTGATTCTTCCTGTGGCCTTAAGGCACTTTAGGTCTCCTTTCTCCTCCTTTTATTTTCTTTCCCTCTTCCTGACCACATCCCTTTAAAATTGAACCCTGCCATATTTGAACTGATAGGTGGTTTGTTGTTTGAGGAGAGTGGAAGGCCATGCCTATAAGAGGCTAATGTAGGCAAGTTATTCACTGATTTGCATTTGGTTTACAGCTGTCTCTGAGTGGGTGTGTTGGGTGGTTGTGGTGGTGGAGCTGGGCTGGCAGCCGTCCATGGGATTGAGAGCGTGGGTGGCCTGGCATTCCTAATTCATTTTCTGGCAGACGCCATGATGTTTCCACTGGGACTAGCTATAACATCCATTCATAAGCTGCATAGGTGGCTCATTCTGACATTACTTCTCGAACCCGGAAATGCCACAGGTCTGTTGGTGGTGATGTCAGCTTCTAATTACTGTTGGTATTGATTTAGCCTTCTGGGAATAGGGTTAATCACTTCAGCAGCATTCTTACAGAATCCTCACAGGAACCCTGTGTTGACCATGATAGTGTCACATTTCATGTTAGCATAAGTTTGGACTGTGGGGCAGATAGCTTTGTTTAGTAGGCTCTTAGAAGGGTATGGAGAGGAAGTGGTAGACATGAGGTTTACACACTTACACACACACACACACACACACACACACACACACACACACACACACACACACTTTGAGGAGTTCCTTTGCCTGAGTTGAACCTGTGTTCCAGATTTGGTCACCTTGGGTCTGTCAACTCTGTTTCAGCTAATATCATGACAATTTTAAGTTCTAGAATTTTCTACATTTTGCTTTTCTTATTTCACAAAGATGATCCAAATTGGCTCCCAGAGCTGAGCTTGTTTTGTAATCACAGACATATTCAGCTGCTGTGTAGAAAGTATTCTAGTTCTCCTTTTTGGTCAGTAGTTGTTAAAATGAGTATACACAAAATGAATCCAGAAGGCATCTTAAAGTGAACGTTACTAGCTCCACCAGGATGAATTTGCATTTATTAGGTCAGCAGCACTCTTGCAGTCTATATTTTTTTTCAAACTAGGTTTAGTTTAAATTAAGGTGATTAAGATACAAATCATTTAGGAATCATATGATTTAAAATTGCAACAATGAAATGTATAAGAGGTTATGTCGAAAAATGGACTTTACAACTTTGGCATGGGGGGGACAGGGGGACATGGGAAGGAATGGTAAGGGGAAACAGAGGAGGCAACAATGCTGGATAAGAAATGTACTCATTACCTTGCTCATGTAATTGCAACCGCTCTGTATGGTATTTTCACAATAAAAAAATTAAAAAATGAGCAAAAGATCTGAACAGATAACTCAAAAAAATGCTACTTCAAGGTAAGATATTTGGAATAGTATTGAACACTTGAGCCTGTTTCTTGCCTTCATATTAATCTCTATATTTAAGGTAGTTTATAAAAGAATCTCAATAATTAGTGTTAAACTATAAATTAGGCATGGTGGTTTATACCAGTAATCTTAGGTACTCTTCAGACTGAGATCAGGAAGATCATGGTTCCAGGATAGCCCAGGCCAAACAATTGTGAGACCCTCCTCCCCTATCTTAATAGATGCAATGACATCCACCTGGCCTCCCAGCTATTTGGGAAGCATAAATAGGAAGATCACAGTCAAGTCCAGTCTGGATGAAAAAAATGAGATCTAATTTGGAAAATAAAAAAGCAAAACTGGAGGCATGGTTTAAATGTAGCAAACATAAAACCCAAGTTCAAACCATAGCATCACTAAAACTCAAGATGCAATTCCTCTGTAGCAACATGGCCAACGCCATGTAGGTTGTGGAGAGCCTTTTCTGCCTGTGACAGAGATTTACTGCTTTCTACTATCAGAGTGTTCCTCCTCTTTCCCAGCTTCCCTTGGAGTTGGGTTGACCTTGTGACTATGTTTGGATCAATGGCATGAGACACAAGCAGTAAGCTACTACTACCATAAACCCTATCTCCAAAACATCCAACTTAGACTTCCATGAACTGTGTCTTGCCTCCCCTTAAGCCCCTTTAATCCCTTGTCCTTCATAGAGCCCAGCACAAGTTTTCCTCTAAATACTTGCTGACTAAATAAGGGTGTCTTTTAAGAGTTTGATCACAATCTGGAGTAGCTGTGCAGACCCAGAAACAGTTAGTTGTGATAACTCTATTTAAACAAGTGTGCCATTGAGTTCTAGCTTGTTTTCCTACTCAAACTTGACCTTGGAGCAGGTGAGATATGAGAGCTGGGAATTTCCGGTAGCCCACTGAGGCCAAGTGATGCTGGTAGCTGCATGAGAGCACTGGCAGTCTTCTGATGTCTGACTCTTCTTCCTGCAAGGAAGAACATATAATTACCTCCCCCAAATCCCCATCTTTCTGCTGATAGAGGCCAGTCTTAGGTCACTAGACTTAGCAAATAAAGATACAGAGTGACCAGTTAAATGTGAGTGATTTCTAATCAGCTAGTCTTATGAACTTTGAGATAAAGAGTATTGCATGAGTGAGACACATTATATGATAAAATAATTATCTAAAATATTTTAATATATATTTTTATTGTAAAGATACTGTACAGAAGGGTTACAGTTACAAGAGTAAGGTAATGAGTACGTTTCCTATCTAGCATTGTTACACCCTCCTTTGTTTCCTCCCAACCATCCCTTCCTTTCCCACCTCTCCATCTCCTCCCTCCCTTCCCACCCCAAGTTGTAAAGTTCGTTTTCAGCATAGGGTCTTCCACATCTCATTGTTACAATGGGTCAATCTGTATCCTTGTTTCCACATTTTGTTATTTCCCTTCCCCTCCCCAAATTAGAAAAATGCATATACAATGCAAGGTACCGGCATCAAATACAGAAAAACAGGGGTTATACCATGGGGGAGAACATACAAAAGAAACACATACTACAATATAAGTACATTAAAAACAACATCAACAAAGGTAAAACCTCTTGGGTCCCTATCTTGGGGTTCATTTCACTTAACATCATCTTATATGGTCATATGTGCATAGCTTTTGATCTTTTTTACTTGTCTGGTAAGATTATCCCAGACGTAGACTAATTAAAGAACCCCATGGACTCCACTCCCAAGTTACTCAAGCTGATCTGAAAATTTGGTAAAATAGCAAGATATAAAATTAACCCTCAAAAATCAATGGTTTTCTTGTATGACAACGAGAAGAGTGCAGCTGAAATCAGGAAAGCAACTCCTTTTGTAATAACCTCCCCCCAAAAAATAAAATACCTAAGAGTTAACTAAAGAAGTGAAGGACCTCTATGATGAAAAATGATATTAAAACAGAACTCAGGAAGTGGAAAAACCTCCCATGCTCCTGGATTGGAAAGGTCAACATTGTGAAAATGGCAATATTGCCAAAGGCTATCTACAAATTCAATGTGATACCTATCACTATCCCAAACTCATTCTTTAATGAAATAGAAGAAGCAATCTAAAATAAATTTTAAGTACTAAATTATATAAGTCGAATTCTATTTTCCTGATGATTTAGCTCACCTTAGAGTTAATTGTTTTATAGATTTAATCTATAAAATATCATACAACCTGTTTCATATTCTTAAATAATTTCTGCAGTGATTATGTAGATTTAAAAAAAATTTTATTGTCAAGGTGATGTACACAGGGGTTACAGTTACATAAGTAAGGTAGTGATTACATTTCTTGTCTAACTTGTTACCCTTTCCCTCACTTTTTTCCCTCTTTCTCCCCCCAAATCCTTCCCCAAGTTGTACAGATCATTTCCAACATATTGTCTTGTGATTATCACTGTTGTATAGGTTCCCCATTTATCCTTTGTCTCACCGTTTTGTTGTTCCCCTTCCCTTCCATAGTTCACATAAACATATATACAATACCCAAAGTACCAAAATTGAAAACAGTGACAGCAGGGGACAAACCATAGGGAGAAAAACACAAAAGAAAAAAGAAATCACGTAGTACATTGAGAACAACAACAACAAAGAAAAACCTCTTGTGTCCATGTCTTGGAGTTCATCTCACTTAGCATCATCTTATATGGTCATATAAGATGAGCCACTCTGCTCATCTGCTAAGATTGTCCTAGATGTGTACTAGTTATTACAAATAAGGGAAACCATGGGACCTGTGTTTCTTTGGGCCTAGCTTACTTCACTTAATATAATTTTTTCCAAGTCCTTCCATTTCCTTACAAATGAGGCAGTGTTTTTCTGATGGAGGCATAGAATTCTATTGTATGTATACACACACACACACACACACACACACACACACACACACACACACACACAAATACATATATGCACCACATTTTCTTGATCCATTCATCTACTGGGGGGAATCTGGATTGTTTCTATATCTTAGCTATGGTGAATAATGCTGCAATAAACATAGTTGGGCTGGCATCTTTAGTGTGGCCTTCTTTGTGGTCATTTGGGTAAATGCCCAGAAGTGGGATTGCTGGATCATAAGGAAGCTCTATGTGTAGTCTTTTGAGGAACCTCCATACTGCTTTCCAGAGTGGCTGAACAAGTTTACACTCCCACCAACAGTGTAGTAGCATTCCCTTTTGGCCACATCCCCTCCAGCATCTGTTGTTATTCGATTTCTTGATTATAGCCATTCTAACTAGGGTGAAGTGAAATCTTAATGGTTTAATTTATATTTCCTTTATGGCCAGAGATGTTGAGCATTTCTTCATGTATCTATTGGCCATTCTTATTTCCTCTTCAGAGAAATCTCTCTTTAAGTCTTTAGCTTATTAATAGGGAAGTTGTTTCTTGGAGGATTTTTTTTGGGAGGATTTAAATTTTTGAGTTCTAAGTATATTTTAGATATAAGGCCCTTGTCTGTTGTATGGTTAGTAAAGATCTTCTCCCAATCTGTGGGCTTTCTACTGATCTTGCTAGCTATGTCCTTTCTCATGCAGAAGCTCTGCAGTTTCATACAATACCATTTGTCCAACCTTTCTTTGATTTGTTGTGTTTCTGGGTCTTTTTTAAGGAAACTTTGGCCTGTGCCAAGAAGTCCTAGAGTTTCTCTTATTCCTTCCTGCAATGTTTTGAGGGTGTCTGCTTTTACTTTGAGGTCTTTGTTTTTTATTTCCCTTCCTTCTAATTGGCCAGTTTTGATCACTTCAATTTGTTTGTTAAAGCTTTGTCTTAGACGATGTAGGTTGCCCTTTTTCTTCTTTAGGTTTGTGTGGTATCTCTTGATAAATAACATTTTGTATGTGTGGTTGTAGGTACTGGGGTTTGAACTCAGGTTGGGGATTGTCCTTAAGCTTTTTTGCTCATCTGCGTCTCTACCACTTGAGCCAGAGATATACTTTCAAGCTTTTTGCTAGTTAATTGCAGATAAGAATTTCATGGACTTTCTTGCTTGGGCTGGCTTTGAACTATGATCTACAGATTTAGCCTCCTTAGTAGCTAGGATTGCATGTATCCCAGCCATAAGTGAGGAGGAGAATGATGGAAAGGATGACTATGATCAAGATGCATTATACACATAAATGGGCATGTCAAATTGAAACTTCTTGAGAATAATTTTTTAAAATCATTGTCAAGAATTAAGTTCCATGGGAAGGGGAAACAAAGGAGGAGGCTACAATGCTTGATAAGAAATGTACTCATTATCTTGCCCATGTAATTGTAACCCCTCTGTACAGTATTTTCACAATAAAAATTAAAATTAAAATTAAAAAAAGAAAAAAAATTCCTCACACTTGTAATCCTAACTACTTAGGATTGCTGTTTGAAGCCAGCCCAGGCAGAAAAGTTCATTTGAGCCTATCTCCAAAATAATCATCAAAAAAGCAGGACTGGAGGTGTATCTCAAAGAGGACAACATCTGCTTAGCAAGTATACGATGAGTTATCCCAGAAGCCACATTTTGGAAGATGGAATTTTAGAGTCTTTATTACACAGTTAGCAGGCTGCAAGCAGTCTGCTGTTACAAAGGCCTGCAGCCCCCCAATACACATAACACAGCTAGGAAACAGGCTAGAGAGGAAAGAAAGAACAAAAATCAATGCCAACAAACCAATTCAGCTCTGATGGAGAGCTGAACTTGGATACTTTGATGATGGGAGATAGGCCAGGGGACAGGACACAGGATGTGATCATGGAGACATATGTGGCATGGCGTCCTGGCACTTATGCTGTTCCATGACTAAATAGGGTCATGCCAGGGGAACAGGTCATAGGACACTCCCAGTCCCAGGCACTGATAGGTTGAGTAACCTATCAGCCAAGTACCCATCCCTGTCCCCAAGGATCCAGGTATGTCCATCAGCTGAGGGGGTTAGGAGCATCACTCTCCCCCACCATGAAAGCAGAGCCCTCCTAGCTCACCTTGAGCTAGGCATCTGCATTTCAAAGAATGGCTGTCTCACCTCTAGGCATTAGAGCTGGGTGAACAGCCTTCCATCTCCAGCCTAGGCACCAGGATGTCTGCAAGAAGGCTCAGCCACCTTACTTCAGCATGAAGCCCTGAGTTCAAAACCCAGTACAAAAATAAGTAGGCATCACACAGTGGATTATTTAAAAAGTCAATGTAAATTTTGTGGGACTCTTACTCAGAATTAGACTATAACTAAGGATTCTTTCTAGAGTCTTTGTTCAAGAGAGTTAACACATTTCTGAATTCAAGAGAAACAAAGACAGCTGAATGCTAACAAAGTCATAAAAATATCAGAAGGATTCCGTTTGAACAGAATAAATGCTGAGGTAGGAGAACAGTTTTATAACAATGCCTTCAAAGCCAACAGAAAGAACATTATTCACGGCATGGACATGGCAAGACAGCTAGAATCTTCCATTCCTTTAAATAAACACTTTGCATAAATAAACTTTGAATAAACACTCTGCACTTTAATGTGAATACTCACCAACATTTGTATTCCTTGAGAATTCCTGGCATAACAATAGAGCCTCTGCAAAAAATTTGCATTTCTTAACTATCATCCGGAGCAATTTTCACTCATGTAGCCTAATAAGTAATTTTCTATCATAAGAAAAATGTAGCACAAACAAAGGAAACATGTTTTCACATGGCAATTACTTACATCCTTAACAATGTCATAAAAACCAAGGCACTAGATCCTGATTAAACACTAGAACAATACACAGAGCTATATTTTTGTTACAGTATATTTTACCTTGGCACTTGAAAGTTTGCTTGTAATTGTGTGTGTGTGTGTGTGTGTGTGTGTGTGTGTGTGTGTGTGTACACACCTGTGTATGCTAGTCCTGGGGCTTGAACTCAGGCCCTGGGCCCTGTCTCTGAGCTTTATTGCTCAAGGATAGTACTCTGCCACTTTAGCCACAGTTCCGCTTCTGGCTTGCTAGTGGTTAATTTGTGGTATGAATCTCATCTACTTTCCTGTCTGGTCTGGCTTTCCATCCTTGATCACATCCTCCTGAGTAACTAGAATTACAGATGTGAGCCACTGGCATTCAGTGTTTGCTTGCAATTTTTGAAATCAGAAAATACTTCCGATAGCACAGCATTTAGTTTGTTGAGCTAAAAGACTTAAAATAGGTTGCTCTGGTCCCCACAAATTCATATATGGAACTTTAATGTTGAATGCCTTAGCTTAGGTTTATGAGATGATTAGATGATAAGTGCTCCACTATCAATGGGAGCGATGTTTTGTGAAATAACCTTAACCTCTTCTTTGCCATAGGAACATGCTGTAGAAGGTACTGTGTATGAAGATTAGAACCTTACTGGACATTAATTCTATCTGTGCTTTGATCCTGAACTTCCCAACCTGTCTAAATGTAAGAAAAGCTCACAGTTGTCTATAATCTAACCTATTTTGTGATAGAAGCCTGAATCCACCAAAACAAAAGCTGTCATGTCTATGATTAGTTTATTTTCCTCATCTGAATTGCTCTTAAATTTTATTATTTAGCCAAGCATTGGTGGCTACTCAAGAGATTGAGACTTGAGGCTTGTGATTTAAAGCCAACCCCAGGCAAGAAAGTTGATGAGACTCCTATCTCCAATTAACTACAAAAAGCTAGAAGTGGAGCTGCGGCTCAAGCGCCTAGCCTTGAGCAATAAAAGCTCAGGGACAGCACCTAGGACCTGAGTTCAAGCCCAAGGACCAGCACACACATGCAAAAATTTATTAGTAACATTTTAGTACTAGTCTAGGAAATGATATATCTCTTATGTTCAGTTATTATATGCTGCTTATTATATTTATTATATTTAATTACCATTTTCATACTAAATGAAAATTTAGGAGTTGTACAGTTATGTTTTGGCTCTACAAGGTGAAAATATACACAACTGAAAATGAACTATCACAGGAATTGAAAAGATTTAATTTGATAACCTCACAGTAGTGATCATATATTACACACAAGTCAGAACTCTAGCTAAGTAGAAATAGTGACTGCATTGTTGAAAGAGCTGCTAGTTTGTGAACTCTCAGTAAATTCAATTTAATGCTTTATGTAAGAAAAGTAGATTTCCCTCTTGCATACTAGGTACATCTGTACTTGCAAGGCTGTCGTTCTAAATTAATATGTTTGGGAAGGCTGGTGTTCAGAGATCAGTAGGCTTTCAGAAGGAAGAGTATTCTTGTGTTGATGGGCTTTCAAATGGGTTGACATGTAACTGGAGTGAGGCACTTTCTGAGTATCTCATTGTCTAGAGGTATTATTATGATTGGCTGACCATCAGAACCTTTGCTAAACTTCCAGTTACTAGAGTGAAGCTGTTGGTGATTGTCAGACTTTCAGGCCACTTGTACCAAATTGCTAACTCTGATTGTTGGTGGGCACTTGTTCATGAGTTGGGATTTTAGAGAAAGAACAATCTTCAGTTGCATCTGAAAAATAAATATTTTAATTCTTAGTCCCTGCTAGAATCCTTCATGACCATCTAAGGGAACCACAAGGAGGCTGGCACACACGGGAGAAAGATTATTACAAGGTTTATTAGAGGGGCCATATCTCCTGAGAGAGAGAGCACATGGCAACTGCTCCTAACCAGGTGGCTAGTACGTCTGGTTGGAGAGAGGAATGGCCAGCTGTAAGGTGGGAACTCTAGGGCGGGGAGGAGCTCAAGTCTGGGTGGAGCTGAAGACCAGAGATGGGGATAATACTAACAGTCCCCACTTTGGGCTTCCTTCTGCCAAATTTAGAAGAAGGGTTTGTTAAAATCTTTATTTGAGGATGTGTCATTTTCAGTTCATGTTTGCATCTAAAAATATTTGGCACTGACTAATCTGGCAGAAAAAAAAGTCACCATTAAAACTTTTTGTTTGAGAAAAGTTGAATAGAGGACATTTTGGGGCATCTTTGATAAAGTCACTCCTGATTGCACTGGAGATCATTCAGAGCAGGCTCTGTCTTGTGCATACAGAAGGCTGGTTACCAGCTCCCACCACATCTCGGGCTGTGTCTCTGTCACCTTCCCAACCCAGGTGTGTTTCAGGTCTCACTGGTTCTCAAAGCAAAGGTTCTCTGAGCCAAGGATAGATTAAAGGGGCACTGAAAAGTTTGGATCAAAATAGTGACATGATTAGATTTATATTTTAGAGGTATCTTCTGGAGTCTGTGAGGGACAACAGGGACAGAAGACTGGAGGCAAATGAGACCATGAAAAGTTCAACATTCCCTAGGAGAGTAAGAACTATTATATGTTGGGTTCATGCTTGTAAATCCTAACTACTCAGGAGGCTGAGATCTGAACATCACGCTTGGAAGCCAGCCTGGGCAGAAATGTTTAGTGACAGTCTTATTTCCAATTAGCCAGCAAAAAAGCCTAAAATAGAGTTGTGGTTCAAGTACTAGAGTGCCAACCTTGAGTGAAAAAGCTAAAGAAAAGGATTCATGCCCCAGTAGCAATGCATGTGCTCATGCACACACATGTGGATACACACACACACACACACACACACACACACACACTTATAGATCTAATTTTATCACTTATTATTTATTGTGACTTTTTGTACATCCCATTGGATTTTCAGTGTAAATGATTATACAGTCTGCAAATGAAGATAGTTTCATTTCTGCTTTCTTTTTTCATATAAATATCTTGTATTTCTTCTTCTGTCTCAGAAGCTGGAGAATAATCATGAATAGCAGTGGTAATGGCGGATATCCTTGCACTGCCCCTGGTCTTGGGGAAAATAGCCAATATTTCAGGTTAAGCTGAAAGATACCTTTTATGATATTGAGAAAGTTTTCAGTTCTTAGCTGTTTATTTTCAGATCAAGAATAAACAAATGTACTTAATTTTTTTCTGAGCCTATTGATATCATGCCTTTTTTAGTTCATTAATATGGTGAATTACATTGATTGACTTTAATTTTTTTTATTTTATTGTAAAGATGCTGTACAGAGAGGTTACAGTTACATGAGTAAGACAATGGGTACATTTCTTGTTGAACACTGTTACCCCTCCTTTGATTTTCTCCTACTATCCCTTCTCTCCCTCACCTCCCACAATCTTCTCCCCCCAGAAGGAAGTTCATTTCCAACATAGTGTCTTGTATCATTGTTGCAATGAGTTATCCTGTGTCCTTGTATCAGCGTTTTGTTATTCCTCTTCCCCTCCCCAATTAGATAAATGTATATACAAGATGCAAGTTACCAAAATCAAATGCAGTGACAACAGGGGATATACCACAGGGTGAAGTACATACAAAAGAAACAAAAAAATCACATAATACATTAAAAATAATAACAACAAAGAAAAACCTCTTGTGACCATATCTTGGGGTTCATTTTGCTTAGCGTCATCTTATATGTACGCAAATGTTAATCTCATGTTGCATCCTTGGAATAGACTTAACTTGCTCATCATGAACTTTTTCCTCTGTCATTAGATTTGATTTACTACAATTCTATTTAGAATTTTTGCATTATTACTCATAGTAGACATTGGTTGTTGGCATACTTTCTTGTAATAAAATGGATTTGGATCAGAGTGATGTTAACCATCACAGAATGGTTATGAACTACTTTCACACTTTAGTTTCCTGATACAACATGTCTTCCTGAAATGTCTTGGATCCACCTGTGAAATAATTTGAGCTCAAAAAAATTTTGTGGGAAGATTTTAAAGTATGAATTTAATTTCTTTAATACCTATGGGACAATGCATTTTTTAAAAGATGAGCTTTGGTGTTTCAAGGCACTGATCTATTTCATCTAAGATGTTAATTTATTAGCCTACACATGGTCACAGTACTCTTTTAATTTTTAGATGTTATACCACATCAATAGAATCCATCATAGTGTCATCTCATTCCTCACATGGCTAATTTGTGTCTTATGTTTTCTTTCCTCAGTCTGGACTGAGTCTTTTTAAAGAATCAGCTTTGACTTTATAGACTTTCCCTATTGTTTTTGTTTTTGTTTTTGCCTTCTATTTAATGTATTTCAGTTCTGATCATTATGATTTTGTTTCTTCTGCTTTTATTTATCTCTTTTTTCTTTTTTTGGTAATACAAGGGTTTGAACTCACTACATTGTGCTTTCTAGGCTCCTGCTATACCATTAAGCCATACCACCTGTCCAGGTTTTTGCTGGGTATTTTGGAGATGGGTTGCTCAGACTTTTCTATCTGGGGTGGTCTTGAACCCAAGTCCTCCAGGTCTTAGTCTTCTGAGTAGATAAGATTACAGGTAGCACATGATTTCTTTTGCTTTCTTTTATATATCATCATCATTATCATCATCATCATCATCATCATCATCATCATCATCATTTGTTGTTTCTGTAGTTGGACAATGAGATCCTTATTTCAAAGCTTTTTTCCACACACATATTCATTTATGGCTATAAGTATCTCTCTAAGTGCTATAGTGACATTGCACACATTTTGGTAAGTGGTGCATTTGTTTTCACTCAATTCATTGCATTTTGTTTTATACATTTGGAGTCTTCTTTACTATTGGCTGTTTAGAAAAGTGCTATCTAGTTCTTAAAAGCTTTGAATTTTCCAAAGATTTTTATTCTATTGATATGTAGTTGAATTAGATTCTGATATATACAGCAAGTGTACCAGAATGTTTCCACTGTGTGCTGGTGGCTCCCTCCTTTCATCCCAGCTATCCAGAAGGCTGAGCTCCAGAGGAGCATGGTTAAAGAAAGAGTCCTTGAGACTCCATCTCCAACTAAGGACCAAAAAACAGAGCTAATGTGTGATTCAACTGGTAGAATGCTAGTTGAGCAAGGACAAGGCCCTGAATTCAAATCCTTGCAACTCCCTCCCACTACCCAAAAGAGACTATTTGTTATTGCTAGATGAATTGCTCTGTAAACAACAACTAGATGAAGTTAGTTGGTACTTCTGTTTAAAACTTGTGCATTCTCACTGCTTTTCTATCTGTTATTAAGAGGGGACCATTGAAATTTGACTAAATCCTTCATGTTAGTTCAAAGTAAGGTACAGGCAGGCAGGTTCCATCCAGCAGCTTCCACTGGTGTCTGTGTGTGTGATGGAGCTACTTGCACGAGGGCCTTGAACCTTTTAAGATTGGCTTCAAGCTCTCCAAATAAGACTGTTGGATAAATAAAACAAAATGTTTGCTATGTAAACACAGCTTCAGTTCCAATCTCCTTTCCACCCCTTTGTTTTCCCTATACACATATATTTCTCTCTCTATAAAAGCCTGAGATCTCTCTGTTGGACACTGAACTATTATTACTGGTATATATTTTGTGCCCTTCAATATTGTAACATTGAAAATATGGTCATATTCATGAGCAAGTACACAGGGAGACATATTGTCAAATTTCAAGCTCCTGATGGAGTCATAGTTTATGTATCACCTGCATCATAATGAACACTGCAGGTGCAAATGGTGAGTTCAAGAACTCCAATGTTTTCCTAGTGTAATGTGGACAAGCAGTGAGACCACTTAGTCCACAATGAAAATGTAGAAGATTTCATTGAGCGAAAAGTGGTGATGCTCCAGGATCACACCTGGAGTCAAGAATCCCAGGAAACGGCCCCGAGTGTCAGTCCACATTGGCTTTTAAGCATTTTTGGCTAGGGTTGTGAAAAGGGGGTGGGGGGAGGGGGAGATTGGGTGTTGGTTTTAGCCAATGATTGTTACAAGAAATTCGCACCTTAAGTTTAAATTTCCCGCCAAGGTTTTGCTGGCGCGAGGCTGGGGAATGGAACTAAGGGTGGTGATGGCTCAGCTGGGTTAGGGCATGCATTGTTCAGAAAACAGCAGAAGCAGAGTTCTAGAAGCTAAAATAGCTAGTTAGTTAGTTAGTCTTATCCACAGAAAGCATACTTACATTTATAACTTAAAATCATTCATTATCCATTTTATACAATCCAAGTCAAATATTGTATCCCACCCTTACTTCCTCCTCCATATCACTAAAATTACAATCTGGTTTTCTATTTTGCATCCTACAGCTCGCAGAGATAACCTGTGCATTGCTAACCGTTGTACAGTTAGATTTAACTTTTTGCATATTTAAAATGTTTGAATATTAAGTTAATTGATTTGTAAACTCTGTGTCACCCTTGGGATTAGATCAGAGAAATTCCATGGGAGTGGCTGTTTACAGATTGTTAACAAAAAAATTCCTCAGGCACTGTTAGGCTGTCACATGGTGGTGGTGTGTGGGGGGGGGGGGGGAGTTTCTTGAATTATAGCACAGAAACTTTAATATCTACCTCAGGAATGATAGGGGTCTTAAATAGCCAGTCATATTTACTAAAGAAACCTAGAGTTTTCTTAGATTACCAACCTTAGCAAGACAAGAAATGTCAGGGTGACAGAGTTTAAGTGGCTCCTTTCAGATATATCACACTGATTCTCTATATTTAAGATGCAAAGCAGCCTTCCAGGAGCTATTTAATTAAGTGAAAGTAAGTCTAGTTCTTTTGGAACCAAATGGTTCAGTGACCAAATACATACCAGGTAAGTGAGGAAGTGGGGAGTTATTACGTGCCCCATGGACCTGCGGACACTTCATAACCCCACATCAGGGATCCTAAACACTGATTGGTTGAGGAAATTATCAAACTGAGTTTAAATTTCAGCAGGTACAAAATTGTCATGCAAAACTCCAGGACAGTGTACCAGTCTCAGTCTTTCAAAGAGAAAGATAAGAAAACCTGGATTTTCAAAGTTACTTTGAAGGCTTTTAAGGTAAGATAGAACTTTCTTTAACTCAGAACCAACAATTCCTTTAGAAAGAACTTTGAGCTTCAGAGACAAAAGAAACACTTTATTTTAAACTATGAATAACTGTTTAATTAGACTTTTGTTTCCTTTTGATTTTTCATGTTGTCAATATACTAAAGGATAATAGAAAATTAAGTGGTAAACAATGTTAACGCCATTTGATAAGATTCTGCATCACAGAAGACTTAGACTTTTTCTTTTCCACATGCTGTATGTTGTAAAAATTTCACTTGCTCATCAGGGAAAGATACATAAATTGGAGTAGATATGACTAGAATGATTTATATATAATTTATTAGAGTTTTATTGTGATTTTTGCAATGACTATTGCAATGATTATTCATTTAATAATATTATTATCTGTTGAGAGACAACCTCTATTTGATTTTTATCCAAGAAAAGAACCTTAAATCTAATGCAAAAATTATTTTAGTTTTTAGCTTTAGCATTGCAGAATTTAATGGAAAAGAAGCCACATAATCTTGTCCTTTTTCAAGCAATACCAATAATGACATTAAAACAGAATCTTATTGAGGTATAAACATAGATTGGGGCATTTTTCATATTATGTCCATTGTGTCAAAATCTCACCATTCCACGAAGTTTAAAGCTCCATGAGAGAAGGGCTCCTACCCGTTTCTATACTTCACTATCAGGCCTGTGCTAGATCTTCAGGTATCTGTTGACTAACTGAATGATTCTCAGTTTATGCTATAAATCTCAGTCTGGGAAATTCAACTACTGGTCTGGAAAATTAATTTCTGACATCTTCTATCAAACAGCACATCCATTTAGGATATCTGAGATTCTGACTTCTGTTATACGTATCTTCTGTTTTAAATACAATGATGCATTTAGACAAAAACGGGGCTGAGAAGGTGGCTTAGTGGTAGAGCGCTAGCCTTGAGCTGAAGAGCTGAGGGACAGTGCCCAGGCCCAGAGTTCAGGCCGCACGACTGGACCCAAAAAACAAAAACAAAAAAAAAACAAAAAAAAAAGTATTTAAAATATTTTATGTAAAAGTGTTTAAAAACAAAGATAAAAATGTGATAGCTGGTCACTTTATTAAGTTTTAATTAAAAAATTCAGGTTCAAATCTACCTCAGGCTTTTCAAGCAAGGCTTTGCTGTTCTTATTTACTTTATCTCCTTATGTTCTGGTTTAAATTAGCCTCACAATTGTTCAACCTCATTTGGTGAAGAACATAAATAAATGATTTGAAGAGGGTCTGGAGCCTCTGGTGGTGACATCAGGGTTATTTCTACAGTGGTCCCTTAAGCTAGTTACCTTGGCAAGTGATGGTGTGGCTGTGGCAGTGCTCTAGGGTGGTTTTGAGAAGCTAAAGTGGTCAGACTGCTGGGTTGCAGGGTGGAGATGTAAGGCAAGTCACACAGATCCTCAGGACACTGCTTTACAGTCACAGTAGTTTCTCAGGATCTCAGTGAAGATAGCCTTAAGAATCTATGTGACAGGTGGTGACTGACAAGGACAGTAGAACTGCTCAAGCTGTAGCTGGCCTTTATCAGCTCTGTCCAAGAGCTGGGCATTGTCTGGACTTGGCCTCATTTTAATCTACAGCATTTTTAAAGGAGATATAGATATTCTTAGCTTTCTCTGAGCAGCTATAAAGTGTAATGGACATTTTTGTATTTTTGTTTGTTTTTCTCAGTAGCTCTGGAACAGTGCTCTCTTCCTATGGGATACATTAATAATTTTTATGTCATAATCATTGAGGTTTCCACATTTATCCAAGGTCATATTATGACACACAAGATTAGAATCTAAATCAAGTGGGTGGTCCTGAAATAGGAGTAAAAAAGCTCTTCTTTTTTACAGTAATAGCTTTATAACATAAAGAAAACCATGAGTTAGTAAATAGAAACTGGTATATTTGAGTATTTAGATTACACAATACCTTTTTCAAATGTATCAAAATACATATTAGACTCTTTCTGATTCTGCATTGTAATGAGGTGAAAGACCACATTGTCAGAAGTGCTGTGAAATAATTGTTCTCATTTATCAAGAGAGTGCCAAGCTCCAGGAAGAGGGCTGAGCATTGCTTATGCTAATCATAGTATAACCAAAACACTTTCTTGGGCCTCTGGAGTTTGTAGTAAGGTA
Source organism: Dipodomys merriami (assembly GCF_024711535.1). Lineage (NCBI taxonomy): Eukaryota > Metazoa > Chordata > Mammalia > Rodentia > Heteromyidae > Dipodomys > Dipodomys merriami. The sequence goes on from NW_027206512.1 coordinate 10,563,018, forward strand.
GAGGAAACAAGCAGTGTCAGAAGAGCACAATGTGTTGTCAGTGAGGTTGCAGGGACTGCACAGCAGTGTATGAGAAGGAGAGGGGCTGGGAAGGTGGCTCAGTGGTAGAGCACTTGCCTTGCATGCATGAGGCCTTGGATTCGATTCCTCAGCACAACATAAGCAGAAAAAGCCAAAAGTGGGGTTGACACTCAAGTAGTAGAGTGCTAGCCTTCAGCTGAAGAGTTAAGGGACAGCGCCCAGACCCAGAGTTCAGGCCCCACGACCAACCAAAAAAAAAAAAAAGAGGAGAGACACCTCAAAGCTCCCATCAGATCCTCTTCATGATGGCTGGTTACTGGTATGCATCCCCATGACAGCCCAAGTACCCTTTGGGATGAACTCAGTGAAAGTTTCCCAGAGATAATTCTTCTGTTACACACTGGGAGATCCCTGAGATACATTATTTTTATTATCCAAGATGGGGGAAAAAAAGTCTTATAAAGCTATTTAAGACTCTCAAAGTTCACACAGCCAGTGGTACTGGTGGGATTTGAACTCAGGTCTCTGATACCAATGTTCATTCTTTCCACTAGACTAGGGTTTCTCAGTTCCGTTATTCTTCCTCTTACAGTCAAATTCGATAGATTAGAGGGGAGGATTACAAGTGCTTCATCTTTTAAGTACTCTCTTAGCAGAATTACTTAACATGATTAAAGCTATTCAGAAAAGAGGGATATGATTATCAAAGCAACAAGGCATGGGCTAGGAAGGTGGCTCAGTGGTAGAGTGCTTGCCTTATATGCATGAGGCCCTGGGTTCGATTCCTCAGCACCCACATAAGCAGAAAAAGCTGAAAGTGGTTCTGTGGCTCACATGGTAGAGCTGCTAGTCTTGAGCTAAAGAGCTCAGGGACAGCACCCAGGCCCAGAGTTCAAGCCCTACAATCGACAAAAAAGAGCACCAGGACAGTTGCTGCTATAGTCTTGATACCACATTGGCACAAGCAGAAATAGAAGGAAGCTACTTCAGTTCTCATCCTGGTAAAGCTCCATAAACCTTCATAACCCTGCCAGGTTTGTTGTGGAACACTGTAAATCTCCTCATGTTAAAAATATATTCCTTGCTCTAGAAAAGGGCAAACCAAAATAATGTATTACTATAGTTATCATTCTTTTCTTTATAAGCAATTTTGTGCTGTTCTTATTTTTAAACAGCCATCGATCTATGTTCTTAAGGAAAATGAAGATAATTATATACATTTGCATTTGGGCTGCTGCATGGGCTATTCCAGTAAGTATGTCTTCCTTAGCAAAACTTTGTCCTTAGTTGTCTTCACATCAAAATATGCATGCTAATGACTCCAAACATTTTGATCTCCATAAATGATTTCACAATATGTTTTTTGTATCTCAACAAAAACAAATGTGCATTTCAATTCATGTGCTCCTTCTGTTAGTTGAAATGTATGCCTTCTCAGAGGATTATTTTAAAAATGTACTCAAATGGCTGGGGGCTATGACTGTAATCATAGCTACTCAGGAAGCTGAGATGTAGAGAGCTGAGGTTCAAGCCAGGCTGGACAGGAAAGTCTTCAAGACTTCAACTCCACTTCAGCAATATAAGGCTAAGATAAAGTGTCGGTCATGATAAAAATATCCGAAGTAATGTGCATTCAATGCCAGGAAGTCATGGAGATATTGTCCATCATTCCTTCATGCCATGTAGATTTCATTGTAATAGCAATGTTGTTTAATATCGATTTTAAAGGAAGAATAATCAGAAAGATGAGGTTTTCAACATATGAATAAACCAATGCTTCAATGAAAAGCATGGCCATTTATATGGTCATTCTGGAAGATTTGGAATACACAAGCAAACACAGATAAATATTCAGAGAATTATAACCTATTTGTCAGTTTATTAGCTACCTTCCATGTTCAGTATTTTCCATATGTTTTCATAATTCCAAACATTTTGGTATTTCTGTAGTTTAGAATTTTCTTACACATTCCAGGCATTTTCTTGCAGTTCCTACAGCTGATGTATTACTTCAGCTTGCTTCTGAATTAGCCTTGTCACATCTGCCATTGTTTTAGGGTTTTTTTTAGTCAGGATTATACTTGAAGTGGGCCCTTACTAATTCAAGAGGCTAGCTGGAACAGAACACCAAAGGTCTATCTCCTTGTCTTTATAAGGGATATTGCCTATAGCTGAGATAAATGGCCTGGTCAATCAGTAACATTGGTGATAGCAAAATAAAAAACATACATGTGCCCCATTAGAAATTCCACATGAGGCCTATAACAAGCTGTTTCTCTTTCTACTTGATTAGGTCATCCTTTAACCTTTGTGTTCTATCTTTTCTTCTTTATGGAAAGAAAAATGTGGGTACACACATTGCACAAATGCATCAATACAAATAAAAATAAGGATGTATATAATATCCACTGTTTTCATATTGGCAGGTTCCTCAAATTAAACCACTGGAGAGACATGCTGTTGAAAAATCTTTGAATTTACCTCTTCAAGCAAAATCAAAATTACCACTACAGGTTTGAGACGTAAAATGTGTTTCCACCAATTTTCTGTGTTTCCACCAATTTTTCCAAGCTGATTTTACATCCCACTTTCTCCAAATTTCCACTCATCTTTTCAATTTGCTTTACTTTGAGATGATATTCACAATTTATTTTCAATTGTTTCTCTTTTTCAGAATGAATTAATTGTCAATGACATCACTAAAGAAAGTGGTGGTCCTCTGTATGAAAGTGAAATAGAAAGGCAACAGCATATCAAAGATGGTGACAAAGGCCAGGGGAATGGCTCTGAGTGGGCAGAAGGAAGAGAAAAAAATCCTTCTACACATTTCATTTTAGCAAGTGAAGAGGGAAATGTTGAAGATGAAAATGGAGGCACAAGAACTCCAGAAACATATGGTCATGATGAGGTATATGGAAAAGGAGATACCACCACAAATGCTATCAGGGGACAAGTGAGCATCTCCAGCAGTGTTAGAACAGTAAACGAGAGCAGAATTGATGAAAATACTGACCATATTCTAAAAGATAGGGATGGAACAGATGCAAACCAGAATGCCACTGTTGTCCAAGAAAATAGACCACAAGTAGCTGATAGCAATAATAGTACAAACCATGAAGATAAAATAGATAGGATTGAGGGTGATCAAAATTCAACAACATCTCACACAGAAGGAGAGGGAAATGGGAATGGGAAGGCTGAGGTAATACCAGACAATGGGGAAGATGCTGGCCTGGATAATTCTGATGGGAATCCTAGTGGAAATGGAGCAGATGAGAATGAAGACAAGGGCTCTGGTGACAATGAAGGTGGGGAAGCAAATACTAAGGAAGAGAGCAGTGATCACAGCAAGGGCCAGGAAGGACAGGCTCAGGGAAAAAAAGAAGAGAAAAGCACAGGTCAAAATTCAGTTGAAGATTGTGACTCTGAAGAGAAGGAAGATCCCAACAATAACACTGGTACAGATGATAGCTCTAACAGCGAAGAAGAGTCTGGTGGTATTCTAGAAGGCAATGGTAGCCAAACAGAGAACCCTCAAGAATCAAGTCACAGAGAAAGTAAAAGTGTGGGAAATGGAATCATTCAACAGTCAGGCCCAAGTAATATTGGAAAGAGTCAAGATAAGGTTGGTTTTAAACCCAATTTCTTTAAATGGCAGTTTAAATTTTTTTTCTCCCTTTTGCAATGGGATCATAGAAATGAGCCATGATAAACATCCGGGTATTTTCACCTATCTTGAATGAATATTTAATGAGAAAGCTAGAATCCTTATTGGATTTTGATATGGAACAACTTAAAAAATACTAGTCATTTCTGAATAATTGCTCTCAATGCTAGAAACATCTTGAGCTAAATAATGGTTCTATCATGGAACTGCTTTTACAACATTTCATAGCATATTTTAATTCTACACAATTAAAATTGCATAAAATTGTACACAATCATTTTGAACATCATGTAATTGTTTACAAAATTTTCTACTGGGTAGAACTGTGGATAAGTTGATCAAGAACTCAAACAGCTAAATACTTTTAGGTATTGACCATATTTTCACAAATCAGTGTTTACAAATTATTGAAAGCTAGATTCCTGGTACCATGGCCACACACCATGGAATAGTCCTCCTTAGACAAATGCAATTTTGCAGTAAATGTTCACTAATTAGTCATTCCTTTCTTCATTTTCCTTAGGGAATGAAAATGGACTCTCCCAACAATGAGAACAGAATTAATATTACCAAAACAGCTGGGGAAATACATGAACAGAGTAAAAGACAGTATGGTGGAATCATAGGAAAGGAAAACAACAAACCACAGGGACAAGCTGACAATTCAGAAAGGCCTGGCCAGATGTCAGAACCTGGGAACAAGGCTGGACATAGCAAGACAGATAGCAGCAGCAACAGTGACAGATATGATAGCTATGATTTTGATGATGAATCCATGCAAGGAGATGACCCTGACAGCAGTGATGGATCTAAGGGAAGTGATGATGCCACTTCAGAAGGTGACAATGACAGCAGTAGTCAAGGAGATGCTACCTACCACTCAGATGAATCTGAAGATAATGGCAATGACAGTGACTCAAATGGAGGAGATGATGACAGCGATAGCACATCAGACGCTAATGATAGTGACAGTAATGGTGATGGTGACAGCGAGAGTGATGAAGATGAGTCAGAAAGCAGCCAAGGCAAATCAGAAAGTGGTGACAAGGATGACAGCAGTGACAGCAATGACAGCAGCAACAGCAATGACAGCAGTGACAGCAGTGACAGCAAAGACAGTAGTGACAGCAGTGACAGCAGCGACAGTAATGACAGCAGCGATAGCAGTGACAGCAAATCAGACAGTAGTGACAGTAGTGACAGCAGTGACAGTAGTGACAGCAGTGACAGTAGTGACAGCAGTGACAGCAAAGACAGTAGTGACAGCAGTGACAGCAGCGACAGTAATGACAGCAGCGATAGCAGTGACAGCAAATCAGACAGTAGTGACAGCAGCGATAGCAGTGACAGCAAATCAGGCAGCAGTGACAGCAGCAGTAGCAGTGACAGCAGTGACAGCAGTGACAGCAGTGACAGTAGTGACAGCAGTGAAAGCAAATCAGACAGCAGTGACAGTAGTGACAGTAGTGACAGCAGCGATAGCAGTGACAGTAGTGACAGTAGTGACAGCAGTGAAAGCAAATCAGACAGCAGTGACAGCAGTGACAGCAGTGACAGCAGCGATAGCAGTGACAGTAGTGACAGCAGTGACAGCAGTGAAAGCAAATCAGACAGCAGTGACAGCAGTGACAGTAGTGACAGCAGCGATAGCAGTGACAGTAGTGACAGCAGTGACAGCAGTGAAAGCAAATCAGACAGTAGTGAAAGTAGTGACAGCAGTGACAGCAGCGATAGCAGTGACAGTAGTGACAGCAGTGACAGCAGCAATAGCAGTGACAGCAGTGACAACAGTGATAGCAGTGACAGCAGTGACAGTAGTGACAGCAGTGACAGCAGCGATAGCAGTGACAGCAGTGACAGTGATAGTAGTGACAGCAGTGACAGCAGCAACAATAGTGACAGAAGTGACAGCAGTGATAGTGACAGCAGTGATAGTGACAGCAGCGATAGCAGTGACAGCAGTGATAGTGACAGCAGTGACAGCAGTGACAGCAATGACAGCAGCGATAGCAGCAACAGTGACAGCAGCAATGACAGCAGTGACAGCAGTGACAGTAGTGACAGCAGTGACAGTAGTGACAGCAGTGACAGCAGCGATGACAGCAGTGACAGCAGTGACAGCGATGACAGCAGTGACAGTGATGACAGTAGTGACAGCAGTGACAGTGATGACAGTAGTGACAGCAGTGACAGCAGCGACAGTGATGACAGCAGTGACAGCAATGATGACAGCAGTGACAGCAGCAATGACAGCAGTGACAGCAGTGATGACAGCAGTGACGATGGCAGTGACAGCAGTGACCATGGGGCTAGCAGCTCTGACAGCAGTGATGAGGATGATGACCAGAGCAAGTCTGGGAATGGCCACATCAATGGGAGTGACAGCGCCAGTGCCAGTGAGGGCAGTGACAGTAACCACTCAACGAGCGACGACTAGAACAAAAACCCATGGATTCTTTGTGTGAAAATTTAATAATTGTTAGGAAAGAAGATTCCCAGCAAACTAAAGGAAAGAAACAAGCAGAAGAGTTCCATAAACATTCAGCGACAAAATGAGGGGAATCACATCAAATGTTGGATCCAGAACCAAGTTTCAAAGCCCCCAATACCGCAGTGCATGACCTTTGGTAGATACAATACTAAGTGATCTTCATCTTCTGAAAATATTTTGTTCAAAGTGTGAATCTAAACATCAGAACAATTAAAACACTCTTTAATACTTCACACAGAAACCTCAACAAGTCACGTACGACATGATAAACTATTTAAACACTAAGGTGCTTTAGAGCAAAAAGGAAGCAAAACCTGCCTTAAGCTTCTGCTAGTTCTGTGTTTCCCACGATGGTGCTGACTTCAGTTATCTAAAACTCAGTTTGGCCACTGATGCAGCTGCTTGTTCTAGGGAAGAAATACATTTGTAACACAAAAACCTCCCACAGCATCAATGCAGCTAATCAAGGCAAGGGAATAGTTTTTTTAAGAGACAAATAGATTAATTTCAAGTTAAAAAATTGGAAATTCTGAAGACTACTGCTCAAAAAGGTGCTCAGAAGATGCCCCAGGCAAAATAGGATGCATGAAATTATATTTCTGAAAACCACTGAAATTAAATACCAAGTCCCTACAGCTATTGAATAAAACACCATGCAGTACTTAAAACAATGTTTTGCTTCCAGGAGCCATTCTCTAAATATGTAGTTAAGCAAATACATGACCAATTAATTCTGCAAGGTAGAGTCAACTTTTGAAGTCTACATAGAGAACAGTTAGTTTTCACAGCATTCTCAACACCTGAGATGTGGTTCCCATTTTCCTTTTAAACTTTAGCATGCCTCAACTTTCATACCAGACCTAGACACTTTACTTTCATGATTAATCTCTTTAATAAAGCCAGAGTTGTGGGTGAGTAGTGTTTTGGAAATTTTACCTTTCTTACTTGAGAGTAATATATACATTTAAGAGCTGAGAATAGATGATCCATTCTGAGTCTTTTCAAACTTGAGATGAAGCCCAACCTCTGGCAAATTAGGATCTTAACAGTTTATAAGAATGGATTCTCTGTGATAGAATAGATTTACCATTTATAATCCACACTAAGGGCACTGTGAGAATGATCACGAGATCCAGACAGGAAAAACAAATTAGAGTTGTCTCAGAGAAATTGAGGGAAACTGCCTTGGTAATAATTTTCAAGATTTACTAGCGATATGCTGTAATTCTCCCCTTTTTCTACTTAAGCAATTATTTTCAATTTATTCTACTGTGAAGCTAAAATCTGTGAAGAAGGTATAAATGCTAACTTCTTTAACAGTATTTACAACCAATTTTCACATGACAATGTATCTTAATAGTAGACATAAGTTACACAAAATTACCTTGGAGCTTCACTTTCTTATCTTCTTCTTTATGTAAAAGTGTCTGGAACAAAATTGCAAGAAATTTTCCCAAAGGCTTTAAAAGATGCTGCTATTCACAAACTACTTTGAAACTGCAAATATTGTATTATGTTAGGTTTGATTATCCTATAGTCAGATAATAAGTCCAAAACCTTTGCCTTAAAATATGCATTAGATTTTAAATTGTTAAAGAACAAGACTTTTTGTTTTGTTTTAATTTGTAAAATGCAGCGTCTAGATCCTGTCATATTTATCTCAAAAGGTAATGATGGTTTTGGTACTCTGTAAACTATACAAGATATGTAAATGAGCAAGATAATGAATTTCAATGTCTAATAAACATTTATATATATAATTGCTCACAAGGAAAATTCTTTTCTTAATAATATAATGCATAATATCCATTTCTTTTCAAATCACTACTTTTAGGGGTTGGGAAGGTGGCTCAGTGGTAGAGTGCTTGCCTTGTATGCCTGAGGCCCTGGTTTTGATTCCTCAGCACCACATAAGCAGAAAAGGCATGACGTGGCGCTGTGGCTCTAGTGGTAGAGCGCTAGCCTTGAGCTGAAGAGCTGAAGGACAGCACTGAGGCCCACAGTTCAAGCTCCACGACCAACAAAAAAAATTACTTTTAATTGAAAAAGTAATATTGTATATACAAAATATAAACATCCAAACACTACTTTTGGTGTCTGTTCTGGGGTTTGAACTCAGGGCCTGGGCACTGTCTCTGAACATTTTTTTTTGCTCAAGATGGGTACTCTACCACTTGGACCACAGCTCCACTTCTGGCTTTTTGGTAGCTAATTGGAGGGCTGGGTTAGCTTTAAATCAAGATCCTCAGACCTCAGCCTCCTGAGTAAGTAGGATTACAAGCTTGAGGCACCAATACCCAATACCTCAAATACATTTCAGAGGTGCAAATATACAGATTTCCAGCCCTCTGCCTTTCCCTTTCCAGAGGCAATTCCTACTATCAATCGTACTATCTTCTGGAACTTTCTACAACTATTCTGTTCACATGCATATTCATCTTTTGAAAACAAATGGAAATCTACTATATGAAATACTCATCTTACTTTTTTCACCTGAATAATACAGAATATTGACTTACAACTCATAGATCAATCTTGATCTTTTTCATAACTGTCTTTAACTTCATTTATGAAGAGCTATAAATTATTTAGTCATGTTTGATGTTCTGTCAGTTCTTTTTAAGCCATTTCTAGTCCAATAAGTGTATGTAAATGTCACCTGAGATACTAGCCTAACTCAGATAGACTTCTAGCTGGTTCTTAGACATTTCCTTACGAACTATTTCTTGTGGGGCAGCCTGTTCCTGTTCTGAAGCATGACCTAGAACAGATGTCAAAAATCATGAAGGGAGACTATGATCCTCATTTTCTTTTATAATCACATCTGCACTGACTCCTGAACTCTGAAGACAAGAATAGAACAGAACAGGCTGGCAGTGAGATGATTATTTTCAGCTATATTTTGAAATAAAGATTAATGAGTTATCTCTCACAGGAGCAATACTCTATTGTTCATAGGAGCAGACTTTTTAAGCTCCAAGTTGGCAATCACTGAGCAGCTCATTGACATTTTGTAAAATGAGAAAAGAAGAAAGAAAACTCACTGTATCTATCATAGTGGTATGTGGTAAAACTCAATTCTTTCTATATACACATTTATATACAATTATTATGCATATATAGGACATGATGTAAAATAACTTCTTGTGTTCTTTTCAGTGGAAAAGTTTGAAAGCCGTTAGTTTAGGAATACATTACTGGTAGTCATTGTTGTATATTTTAAATTTTTTCACCTTAAAAACATTTATTTTCTTCCCCCTCTTTTGTTGTTAGTCATGGGGGCTAACCTCAGCTCTTCAGCTCAAGGCTAATGCCCTACCACTTCCAGCTTTTTTCTGCTTATGTGGTACTGAAAAATCAAACCCAGGACCTCATGCATGTGGGGCAAGCACTCTACCACTGAGCTAACTTCCCAGCCCCTGTTTTCCTCCTCTTTAAAGTAGAGATTTAAAAGAAGAAAGAAGTGAGGGTAGGGAAATACGGTGTGAGTACAGAGAACAGGTAAAAGTGCTAGTTATTTGGGTGTGAGGTACTGAAATTTGTAAGGGGGTGGGGAACAAAACAGGTAACATTGTCACTTTTAACAAGTGGCTCTGTTGACTGTGCTGATGGATTTGTTGGGAACTGAAACTTTCTTTCTGATTGCATGAGTTAGTCCATGTATGACTGAAGATCTTAAAACTGGTTCTCAGAGTTTTCTTCTCTTTTCCCACCTAAGAATTCCTTTTATATCTGATCAGAGCCCCAAAACATGAAACAATGTAACTTTCTATTGGTGGTGGTGGTGGTGCTGCTGCTGCTGTTACTTAAAAATCTCCTTACATGGAATGACAATCTTTGTGGAATCATACCTCACCATATAAATACAGTTTAAATTATTAACTGGAGGGAAAATTCCCAGAGGTCAAACTTGCTTTATGGTTTAGAAGGGAAGTTTTGAAAAATCTGTGGACCAAAATAACAATTTCTCCTTTCCCTAAAAGGAGCAGGAACACTAAACTAAACCAGTGTAGCCACAGATAGAAATACCACTGTGGTCTCATAGCCAACCATTCAGTGCTACTTTGGAAGCAAATCCTCTGAGAATGGAGCAAGTCAGCTACACAATGTTCTCAACTTCTACCACTGAACAGGGATAGTGGATTCAGATGCTGGAAGGATAAGGAATTCCTCTGAGGAATTCTGTAGCTCAGAAAACTGTCAGAAAGTGGAACTATCACCAATATGTTTGCTTTAGCTTGTACAGCTCTAGCTACAGCATGAAACGTTATAGTGACACAGTTTTATATTAGGCTGCTTCTTTTCTTTCCCTACACCTATTATTCTGGGATTTGTCACTGCCTCTATTCCACTCCTTTTCATAGATGATGACAAGGAAAAAAATCCTTGTTCTTTGAAGAATTAAATTCCCAGGCATCTCCTTGTCTGAGAACCTAGGCAAACGCCCTGGAGTTTTACCTGGTCTTGGGTTTCAGACTAAACTTGCTGGTACCCCTACTTTCCTGATACTTTCCTCTGTTGAAAACTGAATCAGTCATGGCTTAACTCCATTTCTACATTGTGAGATCAATCTGCATAGGCTGTGCCAGACCCACACTCAGACATGGCACATAACATTCATTCTCTATGTTATAATAATAGTCTGATGGTGATAAATGGGCTCTGATGTTTATCTCAAATGCCAGTCCTGTTGCACTGGGCCTCAATGTTGCTTCCTTTTCCTGTTCTCTATCAGAATATTCTCAGCTTGACCAGCTTGAGAATACCAGCAACAAAATTGTTCAACACTACTGAGTTTTATCGCCCCAAAGGAACGAAGGAGTCCACACACCAGAACTGCCACGGGAAGTCTCAGCAAAGGAAAAGAGAATTATTGTAGGATTGAGGGTAAGGACAGGATTTAGGAGATATTTAAATAAAGCAGTGTTTGGGAGTTTCAAAGCAAAGCAGGGTTGTAGATAAATGGTTTTACATCAGACTTGGTCTCTGAAGTAGACCAAGGCTCCCCTTTCTTTAGGAAGTGGGAAGCGAAGGTGAATGTGAACTATGGGACCCATTTATCCCTTACCTGAATCTCCTCACCCAGATTATCAATTGAGGTTTCTTCTCTGTGTCAAAGGGGTTAGACACACCAGGAAAGAGGAGAACACTATTCTCTGTGGCATAAGCTCTAACAGTGAAGTCTCCAATCATCATTGATTTTAGAGAGTATATATTTCAGTGATTAAAGAAGAAGGTTGTTATGAGCTTTAGCATCTTCAAAAGATATGTTGCATCTTGTCAAGATTTGTCCATTTTTCTGGGATGATAAACAGAAAGCTTTTTTTTTTTACTTTCTTTGTCTCAGCTAGTTCTCAGAGATATATTTCTGCTTAGTCCTTTGTCCGGGTGCCTGTGTGTTCTTTAAATATTACCCCTTCAAGATCACACTTAAAGAAGCTTGCATCACTTCCTTTATTCTTGCTTCTCTTTTGCTGATTACTGTCTATACCCTAAACACACATTACCACAGAGTCTGAGTCTTGGTATTTGGAACACAGATTTCCCTGGTCAAATTGGGCACTGTGACACAACTTTTCCACTCTCACTTCTCACTTGCTTTATGTAGACTGAGAGGTCAACCTGCTGTCTCTAAAACATGGCTTCTAGACATTCACCATGGCTGGCCAAGTCCTAGAAGTTAATCATTCCCTTCCTTAAAAATTTGAGTCATCCTGGGGCTGGGAAAGTAGCTCAGTGGTAGAGTGCTTGCTTTGCATGCATGAGGCCCTGGGTTCAATTCCTCAGCACCACATAAGCAAAAAGAAAAAAGCCGGAAGTGTCGCTGTGGCTCAAGTGGTAGAGCACTAGCTTTGAGCTGAAGAGCTGAGGGACAGCACCCAAGCCCAGAATTCAGGCCCCACGACCGGACCAAAAAAAATTTTTTTGAGTCATCCTGAAAGTCAGGTTTTGTGATTTGTGTGGTAGTGGTGGATCTTTAACTTCATGGGTATTTTCTCAGGAGTCTCTGTGATTGTGGTTGCTGAAAATTTAGTTATTCATTTGGAAAGTTTAGTTGTTCATTCCCTAATATTGTGTGTATGTGTGTGTGTGAGTGTGTGTGTGAGTGTGTGTGTGTGTGTGTGTGTGTGTGTGTGTGTGTGTGTATGTGTGTTGAACTCAACAATGTTCTCACTCGGTTTTCTTGCTCCCAGCTAGTGCTCTACCAGCTTTTTACTGGTTAGAGATGGAATCTTATGGATGTTTCTGCCTAGGCTGGAAGCCACGATCTTTCAGCCCTCAGCTTCATGAGTATGAAGACTACAGGCATGAGCCACAGAGTCCTAGCTCTGTTGCCCAGATTCTAAGGTCTCATCCCTTTCATTTTCTACTAATAGCACAGTCATTTCATTTAACAGATGTCGAGGCATTAGTCATGTTGATCATAGTAGAGAACAAAGAGAGATTTCCAGCACCTGATCTGTTCCTTGCTTATCTCTGCAGTTAGAGCCATGATATGTATATTATCTTCCACTGATATATTTGAAGATAATTTAGTTACCTAATTCCCAGTTGGCCAGTCAGTTGATAGATGTTTCTCAAACTATTTAGAGGGAATATCATTTATATATTTTTATTTCAAACTTATTATGGATTGACATTTTCATAAAATACAATAAAAATTAGTTATTAGGCACCAGTAGCTCATGCCTATAATCCTAGCTACTCAGGAGGCTGAGATCTACCAGCCCATGAGACTTTTATCTCCAATTAACTACCAAAAAAGCTGTAGTTGGAGCTGTGGCTCAAGTGGTAGAACACTAGAAACCAAGCTGATGGTTCATTATGGTATCTTTGGAGGCATTGTGGCCTCTCATGAGCCACCAGTGCCTGGCAACTCTAAGATTTCTAAAGCAAGTATATCCCTCATATATACAGTAATTCTTTTATTGATGGAAAAAACTAACTGAAGGCTGATTAAGTTGTGATGGCTCAATAATCTATCCCCTCTTTCTAAGAAAAGAACTATAGATATTTAAGATATTTCATTATAAATAAGAAATATCATAATTTTACTGGACATAAGAAGCACATAGACTGGTTTTGAACCATGATCCATGATCCTCAGATCTTAGCTTCCTGAGCTGCTAAGATTATAGGCATGAGCTTCTGGTGCTCTGTTTGACTTATTTCTTTGAGATAAGAATAACAAAGACAAGGTTGATGTTGGCTAGAAGAGAATAAGGGACAAAATGTATTAATCAAAGGTCAGGACACTGAACAAGAGACCTGTGTACAATGAAAAATATCTGCTCTATCAGTAAATAGTTTCTCCTAGATACTCCAATTTATCACTTGCTACTACTGCTTTCATGGATCTCTGGGTACACAGCAAAACCACAAGTGTAGTCACTGACAGAACTTTTCTAACTCCTTCTAGTTTTAATGCATTAGGATTAAAATGAAAGAAAAACACACATATTTGTTAAAGAATGTGCATAGCCTTACCTAATGACATGGGAGACACTGGTGGACCCCAGACTAATGTGTTTACAGTCTTCTTATGATACACCCTGGAAACCTGTGGAAGTGGAAGGTGGTGCAGAACAAAGAGGAAGATTTAAATGATAAAAAGGAATAGTGAAAAACAGACAATCTTCTACAAAAATGACTTTATTACAAACTCAGTTATTCATAGAAAAAAGTCACTTAAGAACCTTCTTTAGTTCATTGCAAAAAAGCACTTAATACATGAGCTAAGACAAAATATAGAAAAACTAGCCCTAAATATACCTTACCTAGAAAACATAGTCAATTATCATCCATCTGGCCTGTGTGGGATTTTTTTTTTTTTTTTTTTTTTTTTTTTTTTGTCAGTCATGGGACTTGGACTCTGGGTCTGACGAGCTCTTCAGCTCAAGGCTAGCGCTCAACCTCTTGAGCCACAGCACCACTTCTGGTTTTCTTAGTGGTTTATTGGAGATAAGAGTCTCACAAACTTTCCTGCCTGAGCTGGCTTTGAATAGCGATCTTCAGATCACTAGATCTGAAATCTGGCTCTTATAATGAACATTTCTAGTTTTCTTTCAAAAGAGAGTAACAGTTTAAAGAGGATGCAATCATTTTTTGTGAGGAGGCTTGCTACCTTTATGTGAATTTTGTTTGGAGTTTGACATGTGCTAAATATAACTTCTGCTCTCTGAGACTGTCTTTTTTAAAATTTTATTTATTTAATTAATTAATTTTTACTGGTACCAAGGCTTGAACTTAGGTCTTTGAACTTACTCTGCTCTCTTGCTCAACTGGCTTTCTCTCATTTGAAATATACTTCCAACCTAAGTATTTGGTGGTTATTTTGAAGGTGGATTCTTATGGACTCTTCTGCCCTGGCTGGCTTTAAACCTTGATCCTTCAAATCTATTCATAGTTGGGTGAATAGCTAGGATTTTAGACATGAGCTATCAGCACCTAGTCCCATTTGTGTTGTGTGATATTTACTGAGAACTACTTTTTCCTATTCATTAGGCATTATGAATAGGCTAACCAATGAAAATATAGCAAAGTCAGCCTAGTGCTGGTGACTCATGCTCATAATTCTAGCAACTCAGGAGGCTGAGAGCTGAGGATCACGGTTGGAAGTCAGGCCAAGCAGGAAAGTCCTTGGGACTCTTATCTCCAATTAACTACCAGAAAACTTGAAGTGAAACCATGGTTCAAAGTGACAGAGCACTAGCCTCGAGCAAAAAAGGTCAGAGACAGTGCTCAGGCTCTGAATTCAAGCCTCACGACTGGATATATGTATGTGTGTGTGTGTGTGTGTGTGTGTGTGTGTGTGTGTGTGTGTGTGTGTGTGTGTGTGTGTGTGTGTGTGTGTGTGTGTGTGTGTGTGTATATATATATATATATATATGAAATCCAAAAAATGCCCATGACATCTTAGAACCATTGACCCTATGAAAGGAGAGAAAGGGGGATCAGTGTGGAGTTTTCACATAAGAAACTTAAGTTTTGTGGTTAGTCTCTAATGAGGCCCACTGACATAGTTGGTGATGTTCTTTCAAATGACTCTCCTGTATGACAAAGCATTTCAGAATAATGATTAAAAGGCTAAGATAAAATTTGTACTGACCCCAGAATTCCTCTAAAACATCTCTCAATTATCTTTGTTTCTCCTCATTTTCGTTCTTGGCTCTTTCTAGCTCTTTGTTTTGGAAAAATGAGATATCTGGTTTGCCAAAAAAACAATAAGTACAGACTCCTGCACCCTGCTCCCCTGCACCTTGCCCCAAACTTGGCTGAAACTGTGATCCTTGAGGTCTCAGGCTCTTGAGTAGCTAAGATTACAGGCATGAGCTGCCAGCTCCTGGTAAGGAGGGAATTATTAATGAGGAGAATCTCTGATTTAGAAGAAAAGCATATTGAGGATTGGAATGGCCATATCAGTATGGCTAGAATACAAACAGAGTGAAATTATGGAAAAGAAAGATGAGTTAAGGAGGTAGACAAAAGTAATATAGTACAGCTCTTATATTTCAAGTGTTTTAATTTTTAATTTATAAAATAGTAATTTCAAAAAGTTGACCTAAAATAATAATAATAAGTTTGATGATGGAAGCCAGGCATAGTAACTCACACCTAGTATACCAGTGACTCAAGAAGCAAAGATGAGGATTACAATTTGTGATCAGTCCAGGCAAAAAGGAAGTTAGACCCCATCTCAATCAATAAACCAAGTACAATGGCACACATTTGTCATCCCAACTATGTGGGAGATTGTATGTAGAAGAATCATGGCCTGAGACCCAGGAAAATGGTAAACTTTACCTGAAAAATTAATTAAAGCAAAGGAGAGCTGGTGGTATAGAAGAGACCTGTGTTTAAACCCAAGGATCACAATAAAAGAATGGAAAAAACATTTTTGACCTAAAATTAATGAGAATATTTAAAAGCTGTGTAAAGATTAGTGATTTACACATCTGCATTTAACAAGGACAACTTGGATTTCATTCATGTGAATTCTTAAAGATACAGATCATGCCAAGAACAGAAGGCACAATAATATCCAAGAGAACTAGTATAGAGTTAAGTGCAAGAACTGGTGCATAGCCAAGTGAAATGTGTCCAGGTGGAGAATTGCTGCTGTTAGAGGTTTTTCTGATCATTATGCTTCTGCTCATTTACTTCAAATACCCCAGAGCAGCAAAACATTTTCCAATGAAAAGTCAGGAGTCACTTCCCCAGAGGGAAATGGGAAATGAGTCTGTGGGGAGAGAATCATGGAAGGTGAAAGGGCTGACTGATCAAGAAACACTGGAGCTGGGTACCAGTGGCTCACGCCTGTATTCCTAGTTACTCAGGAGACTGAGATCTAAGGATTGCAGTTCAAAGTTAGCCTGAGTGGGAAAGTCTGTTAGACTCTTATCTCTGATTAAACTTCAAAAAAGCTGTAAGTGGAGCTGTGGTTCAAGTGGTAGATTGCTAGCCTTGAGCAAAAAAGCTTAGGGACAGTGCCCAGGCTCTGAGTTCCAGCCCAGGAGCAGCACCAAAAAGAAAAAAAAATAGTACTGGACATTTAGACATGTTAAACTGTAATCTCCTCATACAATGTTTTAAAGTTCAGAAGAATAAAACCAAAATAAATATACTTACTTATTTTTGTGCTGGTTCTGGGACTTGAACTCAAGTCCTCAAAAATATCTCTGAGCTCTTTACTCAAAGCTAGTTGCTCTACCATTTGAGCCATGGCTCCACTTCTGGCTTTTTGGTCATTAATTAGAGATAAGAGTCTCATGGTCTTTGCTGCTTGGGCTGGCTTCAGACCATGATCCTGACATCTCAGCCTCCTGAGTAGCTAGCATTACAGGTATGAGCGTCCAGTGCCCAGCATTATTTATTCTTTAAGAAATTATTTATTAGCATATTTTGTGAGACATTATCTCAGTATTTAGCCTAAACTGATTGAACACTTTATGTGAAGTAGTTCAGACTAACCTTGATCTCATGTTCTTTCTGCCTCAGCCTCCCAAGTGCTGGCATTATAGACATGTGCCACTATGCCAGACCTACAAATTAGACTTATGAAAATACAATACAATTTGTTTTGCCAAAATATACTTTATTACCAAATTACACATGTGAATTTTTTTTTTTTTAAAAAAAACCCTCACAAGTAAAGGTAAGAAGAAAGCATTTGGGAGGAAATGTGTTGCAATTGTGAAAGGTTTTCTCTATCTCTGACTGGACTAGTCTTGTCAATGACAGAATAACTTTACATTCAGATTGAGATGCTCTTTTCTAGGCAGAGTAAGAATGGACACTTGGAACCCTTTCACCCACTGTTGCGGGGCTGAAGGAAGGAAGCTGTATGTAGGAAGCTGGAGATCTGATACTGTAATCTCGCCTAAGTATTAGTCGAGTTTGGCAGGGAAAAAAGTGGGACATAGTGTACCCAGCATTATCCATTCTTATTCACTAGCAATTTTCTCCAAGATGAGAACATTCTGAGATCTCCAGACTGGCAAAGAATCCATTTTTGCGGCAGATTGAAATCAACCTCATGCAAATAACCAAGTTGTGGTCTTGTAAATTCAAAAATAGCCCTACAGAGTCAACTTCAATTTTCAAATGGTTTTGTTTTCACAATAAGAAAGTTCAAAAAGTTATGTTTATCTACTTCCAAACCTCAAGGAATTAATTAGCCTTTTTAGGGAAAGGAGAAACTTTAAAAAAATTGAAAAATAATGTGGATATAAAAAATGTTACAAGTCCCCTCTGCACGGTACTTTCACAATTAAAAAAATGTTACAAGTGCTTGTTTACGTAATATTAGGAAAACAGACTGTGAGCAAGGTCCATAAAAATGGTGAAAGTACATTATGAGTTTATAGAACAGTTACTCGTAATGATCACATGCAAAATAATGATTATTTTTTATATGCCAGTACAGAAGTTTGAACTCAGGGGCTGGGAAGGTGGCTCAGTGGTAGAGCGCTTGCCTTGCATGCTTGAGGCCCTGGGTTTGATTCCTCAGCACCACATAAGCAAAAAGCTGGAAGTGGCGCTGTGGCTCAAGTGGTAGAATGCTAGCCTTGAGCTGAAGAGCTGAGGGACAGCGCCCAGGCCCAGAGTTCAAGCCCACGACTGGACCCCCCCAAAAAAAAGAAAAGAAAAGAAGTTTGAACTCAGGGCCTCACACTCTTGCTCAGCTTTCTTGCTCACAGCTGGCACTCTGGCACTTGAGCCATGCTTTTCAATTCGCTGTCTGCTAGTTAATTTGCTCAGTGAGTCTAGTTTACTCCTCATAATCTGGAACTGGGAAATCCAAGATTAAACTATGTTTAGACTACATAAAACCATCCAGCTCTGTTCTCATATGGTAAAGGGGGAAAGAAAGCACTCGTCCCAGTCATGTAGTGATCTAGTTCTACTACCATTACCTTCAAAGTTAGAATTTTAACACTTAAAGCCATAAGCGGACAAGGCACAGATACCTAGACAATAGCAATGTGAAGCGGAAATGTCCTTTAGCAGGGCATTGGTGGCTCACACCTGTAATCCTAATACTCAGAAGGCTGACATCAGAGGATTTTGGTTCAAAACAAGCCCAGTCAGGAAACTTGCTGAAAGTATTGTCTCCAATTAACCACCAAAATCTAGAAGTGGAGTTGTGACTCAAGTGGTAGAAGGCCAGCCTAAGGTGGAAAAAAACAAAACAAACAAACAAAAAAACAATGAATGGACAGTACCCAGGCCCTGAATTTAAGCCCAAGGAGTGGAAAAACAAAAGATACTTTAAAGAAGATACTTTAAGAAGATTCTTGTTTAATGAAGATACTTCTTTAAAGTGTGTTTATTAAAGAAAAATAGATCTTTACCAATTAGTTGGCAATATACATCTTTTAGTTCATAGCCAATGATTGGATAATACAAATAATGTTTTAAAATTGTCATGTAACTTCTATATGTGCATCAAAATTTTATCATATTTTTATTAACATATGTTAGTTATTAGCATACATTAGCATATATCACAAGAGGGAGTTCCTTATGAAAATTCCACACATATACACAATCTATTCCAATCAATATCAACCCTTCTAGCATTCTCTCTTTTCTCATCTGCCCTTCCTGAAACATGTCAATAGGTTTTATTGTTCTGTTTTCATACGTGCAAATATTAATCTACTTCAACCATATTCATCCTCATTCACCCTCTATATTAGCTCAATCCACTTCAGCCAGAATCCGCACCCTTTTTTAAATTACAATAGCTACAGACATGAATTTGTGAATTTTGAACTTGCATAAACTCAATAATATACATTGTAATAATCTTTTTAAAATAATCAACTGGTCAGAAATTTAGATATGAGAATTTGGCCATTTGAATCTTATTTTTTGATAGTGCTGGGGTTTGAACTTAGGGCTTTGTGCTTGCTAGTCGGGCTTCTTTCCACTTGAGCCATGTGCTCACAGATAAATTTATGTGTATAATCCATTTTGATCGTGTCATCTTCTTCCACTCTCATCTGTCCAACTTCCTTAAGTTTCTGAGTTCGTTTTCAGGTATGTACATGAGTATTATTGCTATACTAACTTATTCGTCTCTCTATTCTCCATTTGCCCCTCCTCTTAACACCCACCTCTTTTCAATCAAGACATGTCTTCATTCCCTAGTATTCATTTTGTTCGAAAGGGTTACACCATGGAAACACACGCCTGTGTTTATCATACATTAATCAGTTTAATCATATATACAAATATGGCTCTGCATGTGTTTTCATATATGCTTAAAATTTAATTTCACTTCCACATATGAGAGGAAAACATGTGTCCTTTGTCTCTCTGAGTTACTTTATTCAATAGAATTTTTCCTAGGTTCACTCATTTCTCTGCAAATGACATAATATTATTTCTGATGGATGAATAAAACTCCCTTGTACAGGTAACTTGATGGGCTGGATAAGGGGTCAAATGATGAGGGGGGAATAATGGGAGGGGAGGCATTGATCAAGAGGCATTATGCTTATAAGTTGACCTGTTGAAGTTAAACCCCTTTGTATAATGACTTAAAATAGAAAATTCTAAATACATACATATTTACATATGCATATGCATATATATATATATCTCCCCACGCACATGCGCGCGCACACACACACACACACACATTTTCTTGATCCATTTGTCAGTTGTAGGGCATCTGGGTTGTTCCCATAACTTGACTATGGTGAATATTACTGCAATGAACATGGGTGTGCAGGTACCTTTATCTCCTGAATTCTAGTCTTATTTATAAATGCCCAACGGTGGTATTGGTGGATCATAATATTGGTCTGGGTTTATTTTAGTGCATTTGTGTGTGTGTGTGGCAGTCTTGGGGCTTGAACTAGGCATCTAGACTCTGTGCCTGAGCTTTTGAGCTTGGTCCCTGAGTCACAGCTCCTCTTCCAGCTTTTTGTAGACTTTCCTGCCGGGGCTTGCTTTGAACCATGATCCTCTCAGCTTTCAGCTTTCTGAATAGCTAGTGTTACAAGCATGAGCAACTAACACCCAGTTCTACTTAGCATTTTGTTTTCTTTTAAGGAGTTTTCATATGAACTTTCATAGTGGTTGTGCTAATTTACATTCCCGCCAACAGTATTTTGGAGCTCCCTGTTCTGACATTCTCACCAGCTTATGTTGTTATTTATATTCTTGATGATGGTCATTCTGATAAGTTAGAGGGAATCTCAGTGCTATTTTGATTTTCATTACCTTTAAAGCCAACGTTTACTATTCCTTCATGTATTTATGGGCCATTTGTCTTCTTCTAAGAAGGATATAATTCATTTGCCCACTTATTAATTGGGTTATTGATTTGGGAGGATTGAGGAGGTTTTTGGTTGAATCTTTATGCTGGTGCTAGGGCTGGAACTCAGAGCATCACTTTCTCACATGGCTTTTTTGATCATGACCATCCTTCCAGTTACAGGGGTAGGAAGTTTTGTTCTGTTTTTTTTTTAGCTCCTTGTCTATTCTGGTCACTAGACCCTTGTCAAATGTATAGGTAATAAAGATCTCCCATTCTGTAGGCTGTCTTTTTTAGCTTAATGACTATTTCCTTCTTGGGGCCTTCTATCCTGATGTAATTTTGTTTGTCAATTCCCTATCCTATGTTTGAGACTCTGGAGGTTCCTTCCTGTGCCAAAAAGTTCTCATATTTTCCCTACTTTTTTTTTATAGTAGGTTCAAGATTTCTGGTCTTAAATTGAGGTTTAATTAGATCCAATTTCAATTGATGTTAATGCAAGGTGAGAGACAGGGATCTAGTTTCCGTCTTCTACATATGGCATCTAGTTTGCCAAGTATCGTTTCTTCAAGAGACTCTTTATTCCACTACCTATCAGATGACTATTGCTATGATGTGTGGGTTAATTTCTGAGTTTCCTATTCTGCTATGCTGTTGCATTAGTCTTCCAGGTATGTTTGTGTGTGTGTGTGTGTGTATGTTTTTCTGTGATTCTTTTTGTATGTTTTGCTTGATTATTTTGTCTATTTGATCTCTTTTTAATTTTTAAAATTTTTAATTTTTTTCTCTAGCTCTATAAATAATAACACAGAGATTTTGATGCACTGAATTAGTAGATTGCTTTTTGCCAACATGACCCTTCTCATGATATTAATTTGGCCAATCCATGAATTCACATGGTCTTTCCATCTTCTGGTGTCTTCTTCAATTATTTTTCTTCAAAGGCTTATAGTTTTAATTGAAGAAACCCTTCATCTCCTTGCTTAAGGTTTTTCCTAGGGATTTTAATTTTTTAAGCCTTTGGGGAATGGGTTTTCTCCTAATTTCTTTCTATCTGGTAGTTGTTGGGATATAGAAAAGCTACTGGTTTGGGGGGTGTTGGTTTTATATCCTACTACTTTGCTGAAGGTTTTAGCTCCAGGAGTTTTGAGGTGGAGTCTTTGGGTCCTTTATATATAGCATTATATCATCTACAGATAAGGATAATTTTGACTTCTTTCTTCCCTATTTGGATTACTTTTCTAAATCCAAAAAGATACCTCCAAAGTTCTTCTTTCTTTTTCTAATAATTTATCTGCTAAAAAACCTAGTCATTTAAGCTGAGCACTGGTGTCTCACACTTGTAATCCTAGCTATTCAGGAGACTGAGATCTGAAGATCATCAGCCCGAGCAGAAAAGTCCATGAGACTCATATGTCCAATTAACCACTAAAAATTCAGACATGAAGCTGTGGCTCAAGTGGTAGAGGACTAGCCTTTAGCAAAAAAAGCTCAGAGACAACACCCAGGATCTGCATTCAAGCCCTAGGACCAGTACAAAAAAAAGTTTAAAAAGAAGATCTAGTCATTTGAATAACAATTCCCTATTGTCTAATTTTTATATTTATATGCATTCTTTATATACATGGTATAATTCAAAGTACTTTTATGTTTGTATTTCCTGAAGCTTTCCTAAATCCAGAAGTTTAATCACATTGGGTTTGATCTTCTGACAAGTTAAAGGTGATCTTCTGTTATATTATCAAGAAGCACATATCTGGTTGTCCATTTTTTGGTAATCTAAGTAGCTATTAATGTGCCTAGATTAATTCATTGGGAGTTATCAAATAGTAAGTTTTATCATTCCCTTTGAATTTATCAACTGTCATTCAGTCTTCACTTTGACAAAATATCTAAGAATATCAATTTAGAAGGGGAAAAGATTTATTTTGGCCATGGTTTTAGACATTTCAGAAGTTTTAGTAAATGATTGCTTGGTTCCATTTTTTTCTTGGCAGGGGCCCATAAAGCAGAATATCATGTTTGAAAAGTATGGGGGTGAGTGAGCTAGGAAGTAAACAATGAGGGAGGGAAAAGATTGGCTTCCAATATCCCTTCAAGGGCATGCACCAATGACTTGATTATTTTTTTCTTTTTTGGTTCTGTGATTTGAACTCTGGGCCTGGGCGCTGTCTCTGAGCTCTTTAGCTCAAGGTGAGCCCTCTACCACTTGAGCCACAGAGCCACTTCCAGTTTTCTCGTGGGTTTTTGGAGTCTCACGGACTTTCCTGCCTCAGCTGGCTTTGAACTGCAATCTTCAGATCTCAGCCTACTGAGTAGCTAGGATTACAAGTGAAAGCCATCAGCACCCAGCTGACTTGAATTATTTTTTCTTTTGTTAGTCCTGGGGCTTGAACTTGGGCTTAGGTGCTGTCCCTGAGCTTTTTCACTCCAGGCTAGTGCTCTATCACTTTGAGCCACAGCTCCATTTGTGGTTTTCTGGTGGTTAATTGAAGAGTCTCAAAGACTTTACTGCCTAGCCTGGCTTTGAACCACGATGCTCAGGTCTCAACCTCCTGAGTATCTAGATTACAGGCATGAGTCGTTGGGGCCAGGCAACTTAACTTCTTTCTACTAGGCTTTATCTCCTAAAGTTTCCACTTTCCAATAAGGTCACAGGCTGACCTCCAGGTTTTCAACACATGACATTTTGGAGGTCACTCTAGCCAAATTAGAACACAATACTTGCATAAAGATAAGTTTACTTTCACCTCTTAATATAGTGCTGGGAAAATGTCACATTCTTTCAATCTGTTTGCAAATTTTCAAGCTAATGATTTGACAGCCTACCATCATCCCAAACTGACCAAATAGTGTTCTATTATATTTTTATAATCATTATAAACTCACAGATTTAAAATTACTGGAAGTCTTTCAGAATGCCTTAATTTCATTTAAGATTACACTGTTTCTTGTTTGGCCAGTGGAAGATTCTTATTCATACTGGTTCTTGAGTCCATTTACAGAATCCTAAAAGTCTTCAATAACTTTCCTACAATTTGAAATGGTAACATGTCCCAGATTCACTTTGGACCTTCCAAGCTTCAGGCCTAGAATCATAATCCATCTGCTAAGAAGCTAGGCTACAATTTATTGTTAGGAACACTAGCTACTTTCTGCATTGTCATTATTGGTAGGTCTGAATAGGGATAAGGCTACGATGTATATGTGTGTGTATGTGTGTGTGTGTATGTTTGTGTGTGTGATTTCTGAGTAAATTCTAACTTCAGATTTAAGACCACTGAATAGGGTTTTCCTATTTTTTTCTGTGTCACATTTGTATATCCCATATTAAAATATAGAATGGGTACAGAGAATCTTGATTCTTAAGGACACATTGATTAAAAGGAGAACAATTCAAAATTACTGATTTGTTTGTTGTACATCACACACATTCCTAGGATAACAATAATATTATAATTACTTGGATAGTTAATAAGAATGGTTGAAGTTATTTTGGGATACGTATTCCTTATTTCTCCTAACTTTTAAAAAGTTTAACTTTATCTGTGCTAAAGCCAGTCAAACAATAATATAGCATTACATACTTGACTCATCCTTTTTGTTTCATTTTTCTCTACATTTGTAGTGCAGTAGCATGTTTGATCTATTCTTGGACAATGTCTCCACAGTTATTTTGGGGGGATGTGTGTGTGTGTTTTAATTATTTTCTGATGTATTCTCCAGGAAAGATTAGAGTTTACAATATTTCTTGTTGCTAATCGTTGTATATGAAACTTTTATACTTGAAAGTTGATTTCAAAGTCTATAAGATTCTTGGTTCACATTTTATTTATTTCCAGTGCTTTTAGTATTATTCTATTTTCTCTAGCATAAAGCATTTCTATCAAAGAGATGATAATATAATTTTCTTTCCTCTATTAAACACTTGCCTCTTTTGCACAGAGGCCTGGTGGACTTTTCTTCATCTTCAAAATCCAGTAATATTATTAGAACATGTCTTCGAGGCCAATATTCTCAGGGGCATAGAACTTTAAATATGAATTTTATGTTATTTTTTAAAAAAATCTATAAACATTTCCTTGAAATACATACAAATGCAGATATAAATTAAAACAATATAATATTCATGGATACTTCATTTCTTTTTATCTTCTTCAGTGATTCTATTGTCAATAATTTAGATCATCTTTGACCATCTTCAATGTATGTCACTTTTTTATGTTTTTTTTTTTAATTGTGAAAATACTGTACAGAGGGGTTACAATTACATGGGCAAGATAATGACTACATTTCTTATCAAGCATTGTAGCCTCCTCTTTGTTTCCCCTTCCCATCTCTTCCCATCCTCCCCTTGCCCCCCCAATCTTCCCCTCCCCGCCCCCGCAAAGTTGTAAAGTTCGCTTTCGACATAACAACTTGTACATCTCATTGTTGCAATGGGTCCACCTGTATTCCTATTTAAACGATTTGTTTTTCCTCTTCCCCTCCACAAATTATACCAACATCAAATACAGTGAAAGCAGGGATTATACTGTGGGGGAGGAATATACAAAGCAACAAAGAAATAAACTTATAAATGTGTTAGAAACAATCGCATGAAAGAAAAAAAAACATTTGAATACATATCTTAGGGTTCATTTCCCTAACATCACCTTATCTGACCTTTTCTGCTTGACTCATACATATACTAGATATTACAAATAAGGGAAACCATGGGGCCTATGTTTCTTTGGGCCTGGCTTACTTCACTTAATATAATTTTTTCCAAGCCTTTCCATCTCCTAATAAATGGGACAATGTCATTCTTTCTGATGGAGGCATAGAATTCCATTGTGTATATAAATGTATGTCACTTTCAATCCCTGCCTCCCTTCTTCTCTGCCTCTCTCCCATTTCCCTATTTCTCTTTCTTTTCTCCTTGTTCCTTCTTTCCTTCCTTCCTGCCTTCCTTCAGTGATGGAGTTTAATTTAGGGCCCATGCTTGCTAGGCAGTCCCTCACTTGGGACATGCCTCCGGCTCTTTTTGCATTAGTTAATTTTTGGACAGCCTCTTCATATAGTCATGAGTTGGCCTGGAAGGTATCCTCTTATTTACAGTTCTTCTGTTGCTGGGATGACAGGTGCATGCCACTAAATCCAGCTACTAGGTCTTACTTTATCTTTTTTTGTCTGGGCTGGCATTGAACTGTGATTCTCTTGATCTCTGTCCCTGAGTAGCTACCAACACAGGCATGAGCTACCATACCCAAGCTCTTCATTTCTTTTACAATTAAAATCATTTCCTCTATTTTTCTCCTATTTCTCTTGAGATATTTGCCATATTTATTTCTTTTCATGTTTACTCTTTGGTCTTTATTTCCAAAATATTGTTTTATTTTATTTCAAGTTCTTTTCCTGATTCCTGATGCTTTACTTTTGAGTTATTCTAATTTTAATTTATGGTTTTTCATCTATTGTATAATTTTGTCTTGGTATTTTAAAATAGAAAGCTATGCTTTTAATTCATTCCTTAACTATGTCTTTTCGGCATGCTTTCATTGTCTAGTAGGCTATTATCTCCTAGCTTGTGATATTTAGCTTTCAGAGTTTCTTTTTTCTTTCTGGGAGTACTGAGGTTAGAACTCAGGGCCTCCTGCTCACTCAGCTTGCTTGCTCAACTGGTTCTGCCACTTTAAGCCAGACCTCCAGTCCTGCTTTTTGTTAGTCATTTGGAGATGCGATCTCATGGACTTTTCTTCCCAGGCTGATTTTGATTTACATTTCAGATCTCAGCCCTCTGACAAGCTAGGAGAGGATTTTAGGTATCAACTAATACCCAGCTCAAAGATTGTGTGTGTGCATTGTTGGTGGGAATGTAAACTTGTTCAACCACTTTGGAAAGCAGTATGGAGGTTCCTCAAAAGACTTCACATAGATCTCCCCTATGATCCAGCAATCCCACTTTTGGGCATTTACCCAAATGTTTACAAACAAGACCACACTAAAGCTACCAGCACAACTATGTTTATTGCAGCATTATTTACCATAGCTAAGATATGGAACCAACCCAGATGCCCCTCAGTAGATGAATGGATCAAGAAAATGTGGTATATATACACAATGGAATTCTATGCCTCCATCAGAAAGAATGACATTTCCCCATTTGTTAGGAAATGGAAAGGCTTGGAAAAAATTATATTAAGTGAAGTAAGCCAGGCCCAAAGAAGCATAGGTCCCATGGTTTCCCTTATTTGCAATATCTAGTATAGGTATGAGTCAAGCAGAAAAGGTCAGATAATGTGATGTTAGGAAAATGAACCCTTAAATATGTATTTTAATGTTTTCGTTTCTTTCATGCATATGTTTCTAACGCATTTATAAGATTATTTCTTTGTTGCTTTGTATGTCCCTCCCCCACAGTGTAACCCCCGCTTTCACTATATTTGATGTCAGTATAACATGTGGAGGAGATGGGGGCAAACAAGTCGTTTAAGGACTCAGGTGGACCTGTTGCAACAATGAGAAGTACAAAATGTCATGTCAAAACCAGCTTTACAATGTCGGTGGGGGGGGGAGGGGGGTATAATTGGGTGGGGGGAGGGGGGAGGCTGGGAAGGGAGGTGAAGGGTAAACAAAGGAGGAGGCTGCAATGCTTGGTAAGAAATGTATGCATTATCCTGCCCATGTAATTGTAGCCCCTCTGTACAGTATGTTCTCAAATAAAATAAAATAATATTTAAAAAAAAGATTGTGTGTGTGTGTGTGTGTGTGTGTGTGTTTAAAACATTTGTTTTATTTAAATTTCATTGTTCTATACTTTAAAAAGGAAACACAATTGAGGGAGCTTTCTGACTACATGGCTTCCTCTTCTTTCTTTTGATGATTTCCTGGCTCTATTTCCCCTCTCATATTTTTTTTCCTACTTTTCAAAGCTTATTCTCTATATGGATCAGTCCTAGGGTTATCTGTGTGAATTTTTAAGGTGATTTTTCTGTTGGAATTCTGTTCCATGTTCTTTAGATGTTATTATGTGCTACTGACATACAACAACAATAATTACTGACTATTTTAGGATTCTCTGGTCCTCCTATCCCCCAGATATCTGGTTGCTTCACTCTGCTTCCTCCAGTCTAGACACTGTAGGCCTTGTGACAGTTGGTGCTTTCTCTCTAGTCACTTTGCATTCTGTGAGTATAACTTGTTGTGCAGTGTGGTAATTAATCTCCAAGGATGGTCACAGCATTTCTTCTAATCTCTATACAGGATATTCTTCTTCTTACACCATGAGATAGAGACTATGTTTTCTTTTAAGTCTGAGATAGCTTTGTGACTGACCTGACCAATAGAAGGTAGAGAAGTGGCATTCTGGACAGCTTTGTATACCCAACCACTAGTTGGTAATTATACCAAGTCATAGGAGAGACCATATAAAGAGCTTCTGAAGCTATCTGAAGATTCTACCCCAAATGAGTCCTTGGATGACTGTAGATCTAACATAAGAGATGATAGAATGCTTGCAGTACAAGTCTCACAGTTCAAAGCATTGGAGTGTTTTGTTTAGTTTGCTGGTTCTGGGGCTTGAACTTAGGACCTAGGTACTATCCCTGAGTCTCTTTATGTTCAAAGCTATTGCTCAGCCACTTGAGCCACAGTGCCACTTCCAGCTTTTTCTGAGTAGTTTATTGGAGATAAGAGTCTCATAGACTTTCCTGCTCAGGCTGGCTATGAACTGTGATCCTCAGATCTCAGCCTCCCAAGTAGCTAAGACTACAGGTGTGAGTGTTTTTAACATATCTCTAGATAAACTAAAACTCCTCATTTTGTTATAAATGTCCATGGTTTTAAATTTTATCTAGTTTCTCCTTTGTTTTTATAGAGAGATTTAGAGAAAATTTAAAACAATGTCTTGTTCTAAACATTCCCAGAATTCACTCTGACATAAGATTATAAGGTTCCTCTAAGATAGACCTCAGTCAAGACCCATGAAACCACCAAGAAGTATAATTCAGACCCAGAGCAGAATACAGGAAATTTATAGCTTCCGCCTATCAATTTTGGCCTTTTCATCGACCCTATATGAAAATAGCCTGCTTTCCCTCATTTCTTGCCCTCTCACCCATGTTGCAGTTGACACTGAATAAGTCAATAAGCCATAGAGTTAATATAAGCTTTCAAATTAGGTGTTCTTATTCTCTTATATCTAGATTGTTAGTAACATCAACTTAAAAATTTATCATAATAATTTTTAAAGGGAATAAATCATGTGGACACATAGCATGACAGTAATGTGGCTCATTTCTAATCATTCACAAAATATTTATTGTACTCATTATAACTTAAAGACTGTCCTAGGACTTGGGATATTTGGTACATGCCAGTAAACAAAAAAAAAACATCCCTACTTTTAAGGAAATTAAAGTCCAGTGACTAATGTTGTTTACATGTTTATTCAGTAGTCACCTTTTGGTTATTTGAGATTGCTCCTGGAAAGGAGCCAAACCCACTTCCACATAAAATAACATATTAGAGGTATCATTTTTTGTTAAGAAAAAGTTACTTAGGAGTGGTACTTTAACACTTCCTATTGCGTAAATAAATGGTACTTCCTGAGGTTAGTAAAAATTTGTAATAATAGTAAGTAGTAAATAGAAAATAGTAAAGAGTAAAAAGTATGTAATATACAGGGGTTGGAAGATGGGAGGAAAAGGAGATGAGTAGTAGAGGGTTGTTAAAAGAGGAAAAGAGAAGAAAAAAAGTCTATATTCCCAACACCAATAATTTCAGAAAAACTAGTATTTTAGTAGGTTTCCCCCATGTACTACCTGGAAATGTACATCAACAGGAAACTTTCTACCCACCTCTGACTCTGCTTTTCCCATCCTTAGGTCTTTCTGGGATCTGTTAGTGGGTGGAAAACCTTGTCATTGTTTATAATGTTCATAAGCATGCATGGATGTGAATGACATATATTTAGAAATCAAAATAAAACTTTAGGAAGATCTTCAATTTAACGGAAACTAGTCTAGTCATTTGGGAACCACAAGAGCTTTTTAGGGAAAACCTATCTCTGCCAGCTGGAGGAAGTGTGGGTGTCTGGGGTCCCCATGACACCTGTGATGTCAGTCACCCCCAGCTTGATGCTGATTGGCTCTGAAAAGTTTTAGTAGAGTTTAAATTCCTGCACCATCAGGGAAGTGTCAGAATAGCAACACAAGAGTGGCTTCATTTCCTCTGTGAGAACTTCAGTCTGATTTTGGAGATTTGGGGAGAGAAAACCTTGTGAACTCAGGAGGGTAAGATATTTTCATCATTTAATTTGTTAAAATGAATTTGCATGCTGTGTGAAAATATTAAATATGTGCAGATGTTGAGAGATCTGCTGTGCACAGAAAGAAGAGGGCAGCTAAATTTTGTGGGGAGAGAGAGAGAGTTGATTCTCATTTTTGTTCCTTGTGCTAACGCCACAGTAAGAAATGATATTACAATGACATGTTTAGCCAATAGATCCAGGTGTTTTTCCTCGGTAATGCTTTAATTAGATCTTTGCAAAGTAGTTTTGTAGGTATGGTGAAAGAAACTAAACCAGGGTGTTAGAACTTCATTGAATATCTAGTAATATTCACTTTGAATTATAAAAATCATTCAAAGAATATACCAAGTTCACTGAAACAAATCAAGGGAATAGTTCTAATGTATCTGTATTGGTTAACTAGATATTCACGTTAGTATAATCCTTTGAATACAGTAAATTCAATAAGTTAGATGTAGTTGTCTTTTAAAACAATTTGCAGTCTGGAAGACTTAGATGTGTATATAACCCTATCCTTATTACATTTATCATATTCTTCACTCGTCCCAGGAAGAGCTATCCCTCACAGTGTCACATGGCCTGTGGTCAGGCCATGCATTCTTGTGACATCTAGAAGATCCCGTGAGTGTGGCAATAAGCTGTCTTCTTCTGGAGGAATGACTTCTTGTTGACCAAGCTTTCTGTTTATCTGAAGCTCACATAGACTATTCTACTTTAAACTTCATTAAAAACATGTGAATCAACATACAATTTTATAAAGGGCATTCGTCCATTGACTGGCTCCAAAATGGTAACATAGACCAATGTGACCATTAGATTAAGAGGATTTAATCTATATTTGGGGCATCTAGAGTTATTTCACTGTGGCTGAAGGCATAAAACATTGGATTGATTGTTACCAATCTCAAAACAGTTAAAACTACAGGAAAGATTAGAATTTTCTGGATGGGTTATTTGTTTAGGTCTCTGAATTCTGGTACAGTTTACAACTTGGTCAAATTCCACTTTATTTTCAGAGTAATAATGAAACAAATACTAACAGATGGAGGCTAGTTTCACATTAGTGAGACTTGTTTATTATTATGATTGTCATTAACACTTTATGATTGTTATACATTACTACATATTCAACACCTAGAACAGTACATTGGCTGCTTTCAACCAATATTTATTAACTGCCAATAAGTAGATATAGTGTTTATTAATATTCTTCAGAATAACAATTCTAAGATTAAAAAAAGTAACATAAATTGTTTTCAAGGGCAAGACAGAGCCTATGGATTTTTCATATTAGTTTTTCTTCATTTGGCCTATTTCTTTGATTTTGGTTTATGTAAAAAAGAAGTCTGTATTTTACAAGTGAATTTTGAGCAAATGAAAGTTTCTTGAGAACACAAGTTTTGGTATAATTAGAAGACTACAATTCATTTTTCTAGATCCAACTATTTAAGTCTTTTCAACTTGAGGAAAACGATTGAGAAAGTTTGAAGATCTCTGATATACTGACTTCTGAATGTGTGGAACTCAATTGAAGGTTGAAGATATTCTTTTGTTACATGGTTGCATAATTCACATGAATGTAGGATGTACAAATGATATTAATCGGAACTTGGTGCTGTTCAGGATTCTTAATCTTCAAGCTTGTAGCTATTTGGTTAATTTACTATTCATACTGAAATGACTGAATAGCTATTTTTACTTTTAGGATAGTAGCTAAAAGTTTATACAAATATGGTGCTCTCATCTGAAAATACACTTCACAAAACTACAATTATAAAAATGTTAATTGAAAACAACATAATTTTAAAATCTGGCTTACCTTAATATTTAAGTGTGGACTGTGACGATATTCTTTGAAAAGAACAAACCCTTTGTTGTAACTCTAGAGTATCTCATATTGTAGTCTGCCAGGTTACTATTTAGGAAATTACTGTTTTAGGTTAGGGAGCTAAACATTATTTCCAGAAGCCTGCACAAGTTAGTACATCTCCACCTGAGATTTCTCCATGAGAAAACCTGAACACTGGAAGTATGTACTTTTTTTGTTGAAATCCCCACAAAGTTTAGAATCATATGCATGAACATCTTTCATCTTCCAATTATTAGAGTTAGTGAAGCTATATGAAATACAAAAGCAATCAGTGGTTATTGACTTTTTACCACGGCTGGAATAATTGTTAGTGTTTAGAGCATCTTGAGACTATTATTCTCTTCAAATTTCACTAGGAAAATTTTGTAATTTGCCTAACCTTAGATTCACCTTTGGAACTGAAACTATTGACAGGTAGCTATTTTGAAGATATCATATTTGACAAAGCTTTACTTGTGAAGAAGTAGTTCTAAGAAGTTAATGTTTTGAGAGTAGGTACTAAAGGAAAGAAATATCTGTAGAGCTAGATTAGGTTTAGGTGATAATGCAGATTTTCAAGTTGGACTAAGCACCTGGGCACTGTCCCTTAGCTCTTTTGCTTAAGGCTGGCACTCTACCACTGTGATGCACTTCTCTTCTTTCTTTTTTTCTGATTAGTTGGGGATGAGTCTCAGGGACTCTTCTGCCCAGTCTGGCTTTAAACCATGATCCTCAGATCTTAGCCTCTTACGTAGCTAGGATTATAGGTGGAAGCCATGAATGCCCAGTCTTAGTTGATAGTAATCAAAGGATTTTTAAAAGAAATTAAAATAATATCAAATCATGCAAACTGATGCTTGCTTACATTTTTTGAAACAAGGTCTCTATCTTTACTCAAACAAGCCTCAAAATCACCATGTTGAAATGGCATAAAGAAAATAACCAGGGCCTGAGTTGGAGCTAGCTACTGTGGGGAGGAGGGGGGTGGAGGGGGTGGAAGAGGGGTGGGGGAGTGTGGGGTGGAGAGGGGAAGGGATGGGAAGGGGAAACAAAGGAGGAGGCTACAGTGCTTGATAAGAAATGTACTCATTACCTTGCCCATGTAATTGTAACTCCTCTGTATGCTATTTTCACAATTAAAAAAAATTAAAAATAAATAAATAAAAATAACACCGATTAAGAATAAATATAAATTAAGAAGAGGGGTAACGTGCTTTGTGTGACTGTTTGGGCTATAAGAAGTAGAAATGCAAAACATTTTTAGTCTCCATATCTTAGTATTTTTATTATTTTCATGAATAAATTGGAAAAAACTAGTTGATCAGATGACTTCTTAAATCAGGTTTCAGATATAATTGAGTATATTAAGATACAGGCAAGACATTCCTACTTTGTAGGTCAAGAGTGAGGAAAGGGATGAGAATGAGAGTGAGAATATTGAAAAGGATGACGTTGATCAAGACATATTGCATTCAAGATATATTGCTTTGTTAAATGGCAACTCCTTTGTAAAACTACTTAAAGATAATAATTTTAAAAAATCACTTGAAGTATTTTTTAAAAATCACACATACAATTAAGTCTAGTGAACTGACTTATTATCCAAAATGGGATTTGCACATTGATATGTGAAAAGAAAATTTTCCCAGTCGCTAATAATATACAACCAAGATAGAAAATCTTTGGCTTAAATCTCTTATCATTAGTAGAATATGTATTTAACACATAAAAAAGACACAAATGTGAATTCTGAAATTAACTCTCAGGATTAAAAAATATATGTGCAAGTCCCAGGATAAGTACTTTAGAGAAATTACCAGTGATTAGCAGTGCAGGGAAAATTGTTTTCTTTAAATTATTTCGATAACTTTTTACATTAATACCTAGTGGTGCCTATTTTTAAATATGGGACAAAAATGTTCTCAAAAATCATGTTTTTGGGGCTGGGAAGGTGGCTCAGTGGTAGAGGGCTTGCCTTGCATGCATGAGGCCCTGGGTTCGATTCCTCAGCACCACATAAGCAAAAAGAAAAAAGCCGGAAGTGGCACTGTGGCTCAAATGGTAGAGTGCTAGCCTTGAGCTGAAGAGCTGAGGGACAGCGCCCAGGCCCAGAGTTCAGGCCCACAACTGGACCCCCCCCCCAAAAAAAAAAATCATGTTTTTGAATTGTGAAATAAAGCTACTTTACAGAAAAAAAGATTTGGATTTGATATTCTTCTCTTGGCATGATTTACAAATATCCCAAACCTGTAATCTCCTCCACATCCTTCAGAACTGTGAATGACACCCGAGGGAACTTAGCATAGTCATCTGAATGACTAAATGTATCATAGTAAATATTAAGAGCTTTTTGGAGCTATCATAGGAAGCCTATCAGTGTTTTTCTTTTGCAGATCAAGAAGAGCAAAAATATCTATTTTGTCTAGACATTTTATACCATTATAATTGCCACTTAGAAGCTTGTGTGTATATGTGCATGTGTGTGTGTTTGAATGTATTTATGTGTGTACAAGTATCCTATCCATGTCAATAAATGTAGTATTTTAGGGAAAATAAATTGGCTAGATTATTCTATTACACACAAGTTGTGGAATTATTATTTAAAAAAGAACAACCAGAAACTTCTCCATATACTATTTTTTTTTACTTTTACCTCATTTACCATATTTATGTGGACCTGAAGAAGTATTTATAGACTCCTCATTGAAAAGTTCTAATTTTTGTTTTAGAAGTTAGGTTTTTATTTATTTTCACAAACAGCTTTATTGAGATGTAACTGCCCTCCCACACATTTCTCCTATTTGCAGTTACCAGCTTAGTGATCATACACATCTTCCTAGGTCTTAGTAATATTCACTA
This sequence comes from Dipodomys merriami, assembly GCF_024711535.1. Lineage (NCBI taxonomy): Eukaryota > Metazoa > Chordata > Mammalia > Rodentia > Heteromyidae > Dipodomys > Dipodomys merriami. The sequence goes on from NW_027206512.1 coordinate 10,597,967, forward strand.
TAATCATATTTAGAATATTTCCATCACTTGTAAAAGAAATTCTGTACTTCTCAGCCAACACCCCTCAACCCTTCATCTTCCCAGCTCTGGGAGACTATTAGTCTACCTTCTGTGTCTATGGATTTGCCTACCCTAGGACATATCATATAAATGGAATCATGCAAATGTGCTTTTTCATGTTTGGCTTCATTCACTCAGCATACGGTGCTCAAGGTTCTTCTACTTGGTGGCACGCATTGTTGCTTTGCTTGTTTTATAGGAGAATAATATTCCATTGTACAGATAAAGCACACTTTTTTCAATCTATCCATGCATCAGTGGATGGATGTTTTTATGGGTTCTATTTTTTAAATTGAAACTTTAAAAAGTTCAAGTGTCTTGATTTATTTAGCATGGAGTTACAAAAGACTCCTGTGTCCTTCATTACAGGTAGAGGCATCACAACCAACTATGAAGACCAGCATCCTATTTATGCTCCTGTGGACTTTATCCTGTGCTCTCCCAGTAAGTATTAGGGGGAGGATTTAATGTGTGTGTGCATACATATACATATACATACATGTGCATATGTGTATATACATGTATTTGCATATACATGTATATACATATATACCTATATATGTATATGTACATGTATGTGTATAAATACCCATTTAATTTTTTTGTTGGTCATGGGGCTTGAACTCTGGGCCAGAGCCCTGTCCCACAGCTCTTCAGGTCAGGTGCTCTACCACTTGAGCCACAGCACCACTTTTCTGCTTATGTGGTACTGAGGACTTGAACCCAGTACCTCATGCATACAAGGCAAGCATTATACCACTGAGCCACCTTCCCAGTCCCCATTCAATTTTTTTATATCTAAACATCACAATTTCTATCAACTATGAACCCACGAGATCAAAGTATGTTTCAGTAAGATGATAATAACAGTTTCTAAGAAACCTGTTTTCTTGAAAATATTATCCAAATTCTCTATAGCTTGACTATTTCTAATTAAATTTTTAGGTGTCCAGGCACCAAAATGCTGAATCTGGAGAAACTGGAGCACTGGTGAGTAGAAATAGGACTTCTTGAAATATTTTAATTCTACTCTTGGTTAGTATTACCTAACTGATTCAGTGGAAAATCTTGAAACTGCTAATGATTCATGACATTAACAATGACATAGTAGGTAGTAAGAATAACCTTGAAGTTTATTAAAAAAATATTGCTGAATTCAAACTTAGTAATATGATTTGGGGAGGAAGAATTTTAGCTTTATTCTTATAGCTAATAGAAGTAACTAAATCTGGCTTGGTTATATGGTTAATAAGTGTGCAAACCAGAGTTTGAATTTCTGTTACTAGCTGCAGAATCTATATCTTACTCAGTGTGAAGTATCTCTCATAGGAAGGGAGCTGGTCTAAAGACTGGCAGTAGTTTTGGGGTTAAAATGTTGTACTAAGAGCATTGTATTCTCTACTTTGTTTCCTGATGGCTTTGCTTAATCCAGCTTGGTCTTAATGCTTCTGGTGGTAGCCAAATAAAATCAGAGATCTATAGGGGTTTTGCACTACCTCTGCCTAGAATATACATTGGTGTTGTATTTAGAATGTTTTTCAGAAAAAAATCTATGGGCCAGTTAGTTTTAAAGCAGCCCACTGAATCTCTCTTTCAATTAACCTCAGACTCATAAATGTCTTGTTCTCAAGTCTAGCCTTAGTATGAGAAAAGTAGCGGTATCTTGGTGCCACCTGTTAATTCCAAATGATGACTGACTAGAGCAGACATTTGTGTCTGCCTGCAGTATCATAGACCAAAGACAAGTGATTATAGCTCCTTTCTCTGGGTTGTCCCAGACTGGTTACATTCTTAGGTGATTCAGAAGAGTGAAACAAGTTCAAACTATGGTTACCACAGTTAAATTTCAGATTTAGAATTTTCTTAAATCTCAGTGCTCTTCAGTGGTTCAAGAAAGGTTTAGCTAGGTGGCAGTTTACATTTGTAATTCTAGCTACTCGGGAGGCTGAGATCTGAAAATTGAAGTTTGAAGCCAGAGCAGGTAGAAAGTCCCTGAGACTCTTATCTCCAATTAATCACCAAAAAGCTGGAAGTAGAGATATGGCTCAAATGGTAGAATGTTGGCCTTGAAAAGGTTATGGGACAGTACTCCAAGCCAACTTCAAAACAAGAAAGAAGAGAAAAAGAGAGAAAGAAGGAAAAAGAAAGGCATTCTTTTTTTTTTGGTTTGTTTTTGGCTTGTGTTTTGGTTTGTTTTGTTTTGGGGGCTTGAATTCAGGACCTGGACACTATCCTTGAGCTCTCTTGCTCAAGGCTAGTGCTCTACAACTTTGAACCAAAGCTCCACTTCCAGTTTTCTGGTAGTTAATTGGAGATGAGTCTCACAGACTTTTCCTGCCAGGGTGGCTTTGAACTGTGATCCTCAGATCTCAGCCTCCTGAGGCGCTAAGATTACAAGTATGAGCCACCAATGCTGGTCAATAACATTCTTCATTTGATTTTGTCTACCACTGGAATTTTATTTTAAATGATTCTAAATATTTTAATGACCCAATTTGCCAATTGATACAATTTTCCTATGAAAAAGTGACTTGTTTCTTTCCTTTATTTCAGGATCAGTTGGCTCAATTAGCAACACCATCCCCGGTAACTGTCTCATTTATCTTTGTCTCATGACTTTAATACATTCCTCATTACCTTTTACTATTTGAAAGGAAACTTAAGCAACTGATGTGTACCATAGTTTTCTCTTTCCTGGGGAATTACTGAAAGAAAATGTTATTTCCTCTCTTTCAGGGAAGCAGTGAGTCATCAGAAGAAAGTAAAGTTAGCTCAGAGGAACAGGTAATTAAACAGGCTTTCTTAGCTTTTACTGGCTGCTTAGGAAATGATGATAGATTAAATTACCTGGCAACAGTTCTAAATATAATATTTCCTAACTATGGGTTATGTTGGCTAAATAGTCCTATAAAATAAAGGAAAATGAGCAAGGACAATTCAGATGTGAACATGGTGTTCATTCCATTTTTACCATTGGAGACATAGTGGTCCCAAATGTCTCTCATAGCTGAAGAGAAACATTCCCACATGTGAACATAGTCATTGACTATATCAGACAAGTATTAGCTCACACAACAATGTTAAAATTGCTTTTACAACTGGAGCAATACATATCAGGCAGAGACAAATACTCTGATTAACAAAATGCTCTCTGAACCTAGAGAAAAACCCCATGCCAAGGATCCTTTTGGGAATAGGAGAGGAGCTTTGAGGCAGCTTTATGAAAACAGCTGCTGCTGCTTCTTCTAACTAGGCCTATGCATGGTTGAGAAGTGAAAAAAAATCAGATTTAGATAATATCCTCTTACTAAGAAATGTGCTTAATTCATTTTCTAAGATTAGATGTTATTACTTTGACTATCATCTATCTATCTGTCTATCTATCTGTCTGTCTGTCTGTCTACCTTCCTACCTATCTGTCTATGTCAGTCTGTCTTTCTGTTTATCATCTATCTATTATCTCTCATCTACTATCTATCTCTGTCATCCATCCATTGATCTATCTTTTGTGCTAGGGCTCAAACCCTTGATCTCACATGTACCAGGCAAAGCTCTCTATCACTGAGCTATATCCCTAGCTCTCCTATCATTGTGATCAAATTCTATCCTGAGGGGCTCGAGAGATTCCAAGGATGCTTTGCTGGACATTGCACTCTATACAATAGCATGGGTTCGAAGATGAATTATTAACCTGTTCATCCCTATTTACTAATGGTTTATCAGAAGAACATTCTACAAATTAAAAAGTAAAATTAGAGAAATGCTGTTGCAGTATGGAGTGAAGTGAGCATCTAGATAGCCCACAGATAGAAAGACTTGCATTACAACTTTTCCTCATTCCTGTTAGGTTCCGGTAGACATGTTAGTGAGCAGTAACATTGATCCTGGGTTGGAGGATGGACATGGGATCTGAGATCAGCATGACATAGCTTCCTCTAGATCAGTTCCCAGAGGACTGACTATGTCTGTTTACCTAAACTCCAGGTAAACGATGACCCCAGTGACAGTGCAGAAACAGTGGAGCACCTGGATTCTGCTGATGGCCAATATATTTATAGACCAGCTGGTGGCCTCGCTAAAAGTGCAGGAACAGGAGGCCATGATAAGGAAGATGATGAAGATGACAGTGGAGATGACACCTTTGGTGACAAGGATTCTGGCCCAGGGCCTGAAGAGGGACAAGAAGGAGGAATCTCCAGGCTTGACAGCGATGAGGATTCTGCTGACACCACACAGTCCCGCGAAGACAGCACCCAAGACACCACCAGTGAGGAGCTGAACAGCAGGCTTGAAGGAGGAGACTCCACCCAGGACAGTGAGAGTGAGGAGACCCATGTTGGAGGCCTCAGTGAAGGAGAGAGTAGCCATGGTGATGGCTCTGAGTTTGATGATGAAGGAATGCAGAGTGATGATCCAGACAGCATGAAGAGTGAGAGAGGCCACTCCAGGATTAGCAGCGCTGGAGTCAGGTCCAAGGGGTCCAAAGAGGTCAGCGAGCAGTTGAGCCCTCGGGACTCAGGCCACATCCCATCAGTAGAGTATCCCAGCAGGAAGTTTTTCAGTAAATCTCGAATTTCTGAGGAAGATGGTAGACATGAGCTGGCTGAGAGCCGTTCTAGAGAGGAAGTCCAGAGTGACTCGGTGGGGGACGCTGACTCCAAGGCAGCTGGCCTCAGCCAATCCCGGGAGGACAGCCAGAATGACTCTCAGGAGGACAGCCCTCAGACTCAGTCTCAAGAAGACAGTCAAGATGTCCAAGATTCCAGCAGTGAGTCCAGCCAAGAAGATGACCTGCCATCTCAGGAAAGTAGCAGTGAATCCCAGGAGGAGGTGGTGAATGAGTCTAGGGGAGACAATCCAGACTACACCAGCCAGACAGAACAGAGAGACAGCAACTCCAGCGAAGAGGCGAGCTTCCATACCTTCTCCAACTCAGAGAGCGAATCCAGAGAGGAGCAAGCAGACAGTGAGTCCACATCATCAGAGGAGAGCCCAGAGTCCAGTGAGGATGACAACAGTTCCAGCCAGGAAGGCTTGCAGTCTCAGAGTGCCTCAGCAGAGAGTCAGAGCCCCGAGAGCCAGTCCGAGGAAGAGGCTGACAGTGACTCTCAGGACAGCAGCAGATCGCAAGAGAGCAGCTCCAGGGAGAGCACATCGAGCAGCGAGGAAGATGGCCAGCCCAAAAACATGGAGGCGGACAGCAGAAAACTCACTGTGGATACGTATCACAACAAACCCATTGGGGACCAAGATGACAATGACTGCCAAGATGGCTACTAGCATCTGCTTTCCTCAGATATGGCTCACACAGAAAGAGGGCTTGAGAATAGGGACAACTATAATTTATTGATATTTTGATCGAAAGGATAACCAGTGGCCATTTCTTTCTGAAAGGAATAGCTGGACGTTACTTGTTTCATAGGGAGTCACTGTCTCATGAGAATTTACATAGTATGGAAGGACAGGAGGACACAGTCAAGAATGGAAGCTTCTGAGCTGAAAGAGCTCCTAAATCATTCATTACCCACTGAATAGTTATTAATATTCTATTAGTCACCAGGCACTGTGCTAGATGCTGGGGAGAGGGGGGGATTAGCGAAGCTCTAGACCTGTTTCTTGCTCCTGAGGAGCTTATAGAGAGAGAGATAGGCAAAACTAAAAAATGGAAGAGGGATAAAGGTGAGAGTAAGAAGCATTGTAGTGAGCCACATAGTAAATGCCATAGCAGGATGAATAAAATATAAGAGAGTACCAAAAGCAGCGATCCATTTTGTCCTGGGGAATTAATGGGCAGCACAGTGGAAAAAGCCATTGGAGTTGGAGAGCTGAGAAAGATTTCTCCAATGAAGATAACAGAATACTATTTATTCTTCAGATAAACAATAATCAATCATATTCTTTGATGTTAATTTTGTAAAAGTACTTTCAACAATGGCACAATGGGGTGTTTTGGATATACAGCCTCTTTCCTCTCCCGTGCTTTGTATGGACCTTCCCTGGCAGATCACCTGGCAATGATCTATTCAAGCTTAAGGGGAGAGAGCTCCCTCCTTACAGAGAGGGTTTTTAGTGATAACTTTTCCAAAATCAGTTTTATGTACAATGTTGGAAAAACTGTTCCCTCTAGTTTTCATATTTGTTACCCACAGAAAAGTTCTGTATATATGATTCAATTAATTCGAAGAGTTACCTCAAAAGAAAGTATTTGTTTTATAATAAAGACAGTAATACCTAGAAAAAAGTGTGCTCTTTTTTTTCTGTTTTCTTTTTTCTTGTCAGGGTGATGTACACAGGAGTTACAGGTGCATAAGTAAGGTAGTAAGGACATTTCTTGTCAAACTTGTTACCCCTTCCCTCATTTTTCTCCTACTTTCCCTCTTCCCCACCCCTCTTTTTTTTTTAGTTAACAGTGGCATTGGTAGGATTTATGTATGGTGAATAAGTCTTTAAAACATTACCAAAGAGTTTAGTAGTGTTCCTTTATTATACATAAAAAGGTTCTCTTAAATTACTTCATAAAAATTTTCTTTGCAATTCAGATAGCATTTTTTCTTTCCTTTGTGTCAGATTTTATGTAGGTTTATTAAAATATGATGTGCTTACATAAAGTCAAATGGTAGTCAATGGCTACTGCCATTGTTGCTATTTGATTGCAATCTTTAAAAAGGATGATCTTTTACATTAGACTATGAATGATAAGACGTTGTTTTTCAAACTATACATTAGGCAACATTTTAATAAAATTGTAGATTATCTACAATATTTCACTAGATACACTTATAGATGAGAGGGAAGAAAAGTTAACTATTGCTGAGGCCATACCAAATGTTCTGGTGTTTGAGTTAAACATTAGTTCTTACTGGTGTTGCAGACTCTAATTTGTACATATTCCGGAAAACACAATGAAATACATTCCTTTGAAGAAAATGACTTCACCTCAGTTCTACTCGCTGAGAAATTTTTGTCAATGCTTATCTTGGAGAACATCTGAATTCCTCTACAAAATATATTACAAGTATCATGATGACTTCTCCATTCATCTCAGTTTTTACACTGCTGTCCTCTGACAAGGTCAAAGTTGTGTTCACCTGGAGAGATTTTACACATATGTAAATGAATTTATATGATTATATAGAGAAATAAACTCATATATATATATATATATACACACAGTATTCTGTAATTTTAATTAAATCTAGGGTTCTCTTTTTTTTTTTTTTAATTTTGGTGCTGGCCCTGGGGCTTGAACTCAGGCCTGGGTGCTGTCCCTGAGTATCTCTGTTCAAGGCTAAAATTCTATCACTTGAGTCACAACTTAACTTCTAGCTTTTTTGGTAGCTACTTGGAGATAAGAGTTTACAGACTTTCTTATCAGACTGTCTTTGAACTGAGCTCCTCAGATCTCAGTTTCCTAAGTAATTAGGACTGCAAATGTAAGCAACTGGAAGCTGGTGTAGGGTTCTCTATTTTTAAGAGGATCCAAGAACATATATGTGTGTATGTGTGTATATGTAAATATAGATGGATATAGAGATAGAGAGGTAGGTGATAGATAGATGAAAGATAGATAGTCCCACAAATATTTAGGTTCTATTGCTTTTGTGTTATTTACCAGGTTCTATTAACCTATAACTTCTTCCAAGGAGAACTAGCTAATGCTGGAACTTCATGGGTGCCTGAGACCTAAGTAATCCATTCTTACTACTCAAATGTCCCATACCATTATAAGCAATTTGACAGGGAGTGCCCTGACCCTGGGGAAGTTGCTCTGTAGTCTGCCGGCCTCTTAAAAAGAGTGTTTCAAAGGCTCTGCCAGAATGTAAACAATAATGGCTTGAGTTCAAATCCATTTTTCCTTTTCCAGAAATTTGAATATTTAGGAAGACAGAAGTCAGAAAGTGGTTAGAAATAGAAAATAATATGAGAGGCAAAAGTAGAATTCCATTCCTAATTAATGTGATGCATAAACTGAGATTGATCTCCTAATGATGAGGGATAAAAACCACAATCTTGCTACATCCTTGGCCCATTAACCTGTTATTGCTACTGGGATTCCAGTAATGTTTTCTCAGTGTATTCTCTGTCACTCAGTTTAAAGCAACCTGAGTAAACTTTTGCTCCTTGAAATATACAAAAGCTCATTGTAGCCAGGTGCTGGTGGCTCACGCCTCTAATCCTAGCTACTCAGAAGGCTAAGATCTTAAGGATCATGGTTCGAAGCCAGCCCCGGCAGAAAAGTCCATGAGACTCTTATCTCCAATAAACTACTCATAAAAGGCTGAAAGTGGCACTCTGGCTCAAATGGTAGAGCACTAGCCTTGAGAAAAAGAAGCTCAGGACCAGTCCCTAGTTCAAGCCCCAGGACTGTTAAAAAAGAAAAACTAAGGGACCCAGATTTTGACTCATGTATTGAGCTAGCCAGTGTTCCAAGGTGCTGGCACACCTCCCAGGCTAACTCACAGGACTTCTAAAAGGAAGCATAAGAAGAATTTCAGTCCTGATCATGAGAGAAATCCTCTAAGGCTGAGGTATGTAGGTTTTCTTTCAAGTTTCCCTAGCTCATTCTGCATATGAGTGTAGAAACTGATGCTTCTTGCTAGTGGAAGTGGGAGAGAAATGTTCAAAGGAAAGCTGGCTGGATTTGGTCTTTAGCTTTGAAGATGTTTCTTCATGAATCCTCATTGAAGTCTGTAGTAGATAGGTCCAACTGAAAAGCAAAATCATAATGGATAACCAGTTTTTAATTTATAACAGTCTTAATAAAAATATTCTTTCTTTATAGTCCAAATATGGATTCTGAATTGGATGTAGATACCGTAGACTGATCATTGTTCCCCATTTCTGCTCTCCTCTTCTTTGCTCAGGTAGAAACTGGATTTGCCATCCTTCCCCACAGCTAGGTCTATGTACCTGCCTAAATCCTGACCAATGCAATGTGAGCAGAAGCCATTGCTCCACCTCTTTCTGTTCCTCTCTTCTCATTGGATAGTAGTTGTAAATACTGAAATAACCTCCTCTTACCAAGAGATACCTTCTTGATTGTACCACAAGAGAAACAACAACTTTGGTTTTAATATACTGTATTTTGGGATCTTTTTATTACAGCAGTGTACTCTACATACTACTATATGAATACATATGTATAGTCGAAAACATGTGACTATGCTACTTTTGGGGTCTAGTACTGGGGTTTGAACTTAAGGCCTGTGAGCTCTCCCAAGATTTTGCTTGGCTAGCATTTTTTACCACTTGAGCCACAACTCCACTTTCAACTTTTTAGTGGTTAATTGGAGATTAGAGTCTCATGGACTTTCTTACCCAGGCTGGCTTCAAACTACCATTCTTAGAACTCAGCCTCTTGAGCATCTATAATTACAGACATGAGCTATCAGTGCCCAGTGTGAATATTCTTTTAATAGTAAAATACTCTAAGTTTTTAAACAAAACTTGAGTAATCTTCCCTCAGAAATGAAGAAAATGTGGTCCCCCAATATCTTTATACATATTAAATTGGCTTTAGCATTATTTAGGTGAAATTACCAGTATGACAGAAAAAATACACAAAAATTCAGTTAAAATCAACGTACTATTTTTTTTAACTGTATTTTTTTTTGTCTTTTCTTTTTTGGTACTGGGGATCGAACCCAGGATGTTGCACTTGCTAGGCAAGCACTTTGCCACTGAGCTACATCCCAGCCCAAAATCAATGTACTATTTAGTCTTTCAAGTATACTGATTAAGAGAATGCTCTTACATATAAATAATGCTCTTACATATAAATTATGTTGAAGGAATAAATGGAAATTACACCATTTAAGGAATCTGCTAGATACTATCTGGTAAATTACTATACTAAAGGCTAAAACTGTTGGTCAGAATTTCAAATTGAGAAATTGGTTGTTTATGTAGTTTTTCTTATTATGACTTACTGTTATGACTGAACGTAAGCAAAAGGAGATAGACAATCTTGATTATATTCCATTAAAATTTGTCCAGTAGTGATGATTTTCAGCTCTTGCTAGAGCTCACCTAAGGAACTCTCAAAACTTGCCATTATCTTGGCTTCATTCCAGGAATTCCAATATAATTAGACTGAGATTGAGCGTTGGCATTGGCACTTTTTTAAAGTCCCAGGTAATTCTAAAGTGTAATCAGCATTGAGAATTTCTGCCATAATAATTCTGGAACATTTTGACCATTATTAGGTCACAGATGTAGGTCTAAATTTGGGGATTAAAAACAAAACCATACTTGCTGGGTGTTGGTGGCTCATGCCACCTAGCTACTACTGGCTACTCAAGAGGCTGAGATGTGAAGTTTACAGTGCAAAGCCAGACCTGAGCAAGGAAAGTTCATGAGATTTTTGCCTCCAATTAACCACCAGAAAACCAGAAGTGGAACTGTGGCTCAAGTGGTAGCACACCAGCCTTGAGCATAAAGCTCAGGGACAGCACCCTGGGCCTGAGTTCAAGCCCCACGACCAACAATAACAACAAAACATTTTTGGCTTCCTATGCCAACAAGTTAACATTTAGGTAAGTGGAACATGTAACTCTCATCAGCTCCCAGATAGTGACTAGTTAAGACATAACTAGTGATTAGAAAGAAGAACATTTTGCTTTTTGGTGAACAGCCTAACCTGAGGTTAGTTATAATGGAATATTTCCGAATATTACTCTCTCTGGCTTTCTATCAGTGTCTGCTTCATCATAAAAATAAGTCTAATCTAAGCCTATATATATTTCCCCTCTGTCTTGTATCACAACACAACAGGTAGAAGAAATTATGGCTGGAAAATAGCTACATATTGAAGGGCTTATAGTCAGAAAGCCTGGCTTTTTGCCTTTTGACACAGATCATAACAGTTACTTTAAACAAATGAATTTATTTATTTATTTACTTTTTGATAAGCAACTGAATTTAAATTTAGAGTTTGCTCAGAAGCCTTATTCTGTTACGAATATGAAAGCGAATGCTATTATTCTTTTGCATAAAACACATCATCCTTTACAAATTATAGGTCTAGAGACTGGCTAGAAGTTCCCAGGAGGAAAGAAGGAGGAAAGTGTACAGGGAGAGTAAGCAACGCCTCACCAGTACTGCTGCAGTCCTCCCTACCTCCTGCCCTAAATGCAACTTCAGAGTGTTCTTGTCCCTTTTGTAGGGGTGGGCTTTTTCCTATCTGCACTCCATCCCCTTAACCCAGATTACAAAGCTAGAGAAAAAATGATTTTGCTTAGGTCTGAAATGACAATTGCTATACTTTAAAATGGCAGCAATACCAGTAAGGGAAAGTTTTGCTTGTCCATTAGACATTCACACTGTTGAAGGACTTCACAGGGCCATTGTCCTCTGTCTGACCTATGTAGGACTTGAGAAGTGTGACTTTCTCTCTCCATTCTTGTCTGCTCCATTCTCAAGAAGAATCAAGAAGAAACTTGATTGAGCCAAATGATCTGAAAGGATGAAAAATGAAAAAAAATAATGAAGAGTAAGAAGAAGACATCAGGTATAGGAGGCAGACAGAAAGGGAAGGTCAAGAGGGGGAGACTGCCTTGTGTTTTTTAAAACTGGATTCAGGATGGGTTAATTTTGGTGCAAAGCAAAGAATTGTCCACTGTTTTCTAGAGATTATGTATGTCTCTAATGAGGTGATGTCAGCATATTTCTATACAGGCACAAGTGGCTCAGGACTATAATCTTACCTACTCAAGAGGCTGAGATCTGAGAGTAGCAGTTGAAATCTAGCTAAGGCAAGAAAGTCCCTAGGACTCTTATTTCCATAATCCATCAAAAAGCCATGACTCATGTGCCAGAGCACCAGTTTCAAGAAGAAAAGCTAAGGGACAGTGCTCAGGCCCTGCTTTCAAGCCCCAGTACCAGCATGTGCATGCACACACACACACACACACACACACACACACACACACACACACACACACACACATACACACACACACACACACACAAAGAGATTTTTTTCTTTTTAAGAATAGATTATATCTTTATAATTTTTCAAATAATAAGGAAAATATTATGGATTATGGTTTGGATATAAAATGTCTTCCATGGGCTCAAATATTGAGGCTTGGTCCTCAGCTGGTGATCCTGTTTTGGCAGATGTGATAAAAAAAAAAAAAAAAACTGTAGGAGACAGGGCCTACCTGGACAGAGTAGGTCATGGGGCATGCCTTTGAAGGTTATATCTGGTCCCCAGTCCCCTCTCCTCTCTCTACTTCTTGTCCTCCAGCAGGGGAAGCCTTTGTCATAAGCTTCAGCCATGCTGATGTTCTGCTCAAGCAAACGCACACTGAACCTTCTGACATCATGGGACGAAGTAAATCATTCTTCCCTTTTAACCTCTATCACGTGTTTTCGTCATAGCTAGAGAGCTGACAGACACAGGCATCATAAAGAAAATGCAAATACTATACTCCAGAAGTTTACTCCATCATAATTTAATATGAAGTTTCATTACAGTTTCATCTGTAATTATACAGTTTGACCTCTTGGCCTTAATAAGTAAGAAAGTGTATTTTTAACAAGTCGTTTAAATAGGGATACAGGTGGACCCATTGCAACAATGAGATGTACGAGTCGTTATGTTGAAAAACATACCTTACAATTTTGGCCCGTGGGGAGGGGGGGCTAGGGGGGAAGGGGGGAATATGGAAAGGGATGGGAAGGGGAAACAAAGGAGGAGGCAACAATGCTTGATAAGAAATGTACTCATTATCTTGCCCATGTAATTGTAACCCCTCTATATGGTATTTTCACAATTTAAAAAAAGTGACTAAAAAAAAAAGAAAGTGTATTTTTAAAGAGTTCTGGTGAAGGTGATTTAAATATTCCCATTCTATTTACATACTTTTTGTGTACAGTATTATGATTTCAAGTTATCATATATTACCCAAATTAATTGTATACCTTTTCTCTTTTTTTCTATAGGTCTTAGTGATGGAGGAATGACTTTTATATAAATATCCTTTGCTAAATGCAATATTGGGTTATCTGTTCTAAATTAACTTTCAAAAAAAGAGCACTGCTACTAAGAATAATAGTGAAAAATATTTTCCTTTGGAAAGATGTATTTGAATGTAGCTACAGAATACCTTCTTCCACCAACTTGAAAAAAAGAATTATGATATCACATATAGCTTTTAACGCCTGCTCTATTGCAAAATACATTTAACCAGGCTATACTTCTTGATTTAAACTGGTAATATGATGGCACCAACTGAGAGTAAAACATAATCAAATAGGACAGTAATTCTTAAATCATAGCCCTCCTAGAGTTTAAGTCTGTTAGTTATAGTTTTAATTAACAACTTAATAACATAATTATGACCTAAAAATAAAATTATTAAGCACAATTGGGATTTGTTTACATCCGCCTTTTAAAGGGATAGGGTTCGTCTTTTTCATTTTTATTATTACTATAACGGAGATGTACAGAGGCATTATAAGTCAAGTAATGAGTACATTTCTTTATGGACAATGTCACCCCAAGGATCTTTTTTGATACAGCTTCAAAGCTAAAGCAAACATTTGGAATAGTCCAATTCGTTAATGTCTCTAATACCCAGCAGGTGGCAGTGTTGCTTGCGGGTCACACACGGAGAATAATCTGTGGGCAGTTCTCACACTAGAGGGAGGCCTTCCTTTATACATCACTAGTAACTTTTAAACCGTTTATTACAGTTAGCTTTATTTTGAACAACAACTCTTTCTCACATGTCACTGTCCCACATAAGCTTACATTGTTTTCCTCTGGTTATTGTAAACCCTTTAGTTCCTTAATCTAAAAATTAAGAGCATCTATCTACTTATCCTAATTTACCTGCCTGTTAGTGAAGTGGCAAAGGAGTTAAGAACATGCCCCTCCAATATTCCCCTCAGGTACCATAATAAATATTGAAGATGAAAAGACACGCTCACCTTTCTTCTGCTTCCTGATAGCAGGAGATGAAATTCTCAAGCCCTCCCCACATCAGAAGGAAAGTAACAACCATATTATAAACAATGCTTGATAAGAAATGTACTCGTTATCTTGCCCATGTAATTGTAACTCTTCTGTACGGTATTCTCACAATAAAAAATAAACAATGCTATGCACATATGCATGTGTGCTCAGGTAGAGAAAAGTAAGATGGGTTCAGGGAGCAGAGAGCACACAACAGCTATTCTAAGTCTAAATCTCTCAACTCATAGGAGATCATTTTTATTTCTACACAACAAAGAAGAAAGAAATGAATAAGAACTCTCCTGTTATTCAATCTCTGTCACCTACAAGATCCCTACCTCCTCCCAGCTTTCTGTCTACTCCCCTCACTTATTTAGAATTGCCAGGCTTTCTGTTTAGGCTGAGCATCTGTGCTCTGTGCTTTGCAACCTCCCCAGAGACCACATCTCATCTTTATTATTATTATAGTATTAAAATATTAAATATTAAATATTAAAATAGGAACTAGGGGTCAATGGCTCACCTATAATCCTAGCTACTCAAGAGGATGAGATCTGAGGGTTGAAGTTGGAACTCAGACAGGGCAGCAAAGTCCATGAGACTCTGATCTCTAATCAATCATTTAAAAAAAAGCTAGCAGTGGAAGTGGGCTCAAGTGGTAGAATGCTAGCCTTGACACAAAAGCTCATAGGAACAGCACTCAGGCCCTGAGTTCAAGCCCCAGGACTAGCAAAAATATATATATTGCCAGTGTTTTCTGTCCAGATAATCCATTGCTTATCTCATTCTTTTACAAGAAAGTTTCCAAAAGACCATTTATTTTTCTTTGGCTTGATTTTTTTAGCGTTCATTTATTTTCAACCCACTGCAATCTGACCCATATTCATCTCTTATCTGTTAGCAGAGTTCCTCATCTCTGATTTTTTATTCTTTCAACAAATTTCTTATTATCTCAAATTTCTCTATTACATTCAGCTTGCTGGGTGCATTGCTTTGGCCCCTTCAAGTGAACTGCTATTGGCAAATTTTAAGATCTTTTCTCATCTGATCTCTCTCTCTCTCTCTCTCTCTCTCTCTCTCTCTCTCTCTCTCTCTCTCTCTCTCTCTCTCTCTCTCTCTCTCTCTCTCTCTCTCTTTCTCTCTCTCTCTCTCTTCATTAGTCAGGGGGACTGAATTGAGAGCCTGGGCACTGTCCCTGAGCTTTATTTGCTCAAGGGTAGTGATCTACCACTTTGAGCCACAGCTCTACTTCTAGTTTTCTGGTTGTTAATTGGTGATTAAGAGTCTCATGGACTTTTCTGCCTGGGCTTCAAACCTCAATGCTCAGATATCAGCCTCCTAAATAGCTAGGATTACAGACCTGAGCCACTGGATCTCGGTGTTGGGAAGTCCCAGGACTCAGTTTTAGTCTTCTCTTCTTCCACATTTGAACTATCTCCTGTCAGTGTCTCAGAGATGGTAAGTGGTCATTAACTGCATTTTGAATGGTTCAATGTCATTCTTTCTGATGGAAGCACAGAATTCCATTATGTATACCACATTTTCTTGATCCATTCATCTACTGAGGGGCATCTGGGCTGGTTCCATATCTTGGCTATGGTAAATAAAGCTGCAATGAACATGGTTCCAGTGGTGGCTTTAGTGTATCCTTGCTTGTGCTCTGTTGGATAAATGTCCAGGAGTGGAATTGCTTATAAGGTAGTTCTATGTTTCATTTTTTGAGGGACCTCCATACTTTCCAGAGTGGTTGAACAAGTTTATATTCCCTCCAACAGTGTAATAGAGTTCCCATTTGGCCATATCCATTGTTAATTTTCTTGATAATGGCCATTCTAACTGGGCTGAGGTGGAATTGCAGTGTTTTGTTGATTTGCATTTCCCTTATGGGCAGAGATGTTGAAGATTTTTTCATAGCTCCATTGGCCATTCTTACTTCTTCTGAGAAGTGTCTCTTTAAGTCATTCTACTGAGCCATCAGAAAGAATGGCATTGGGAGGGGGGGTATGATTGGGTGGGGGGAGGGGGGGCTGGGAAGGGAGGTGTAGGGTAAACAAAGGAGGAGGCTGCAATGCTTGGTAAGAAATGTATGCATTATCCTGCCCATGTAATTGGAACCCCTCTGTACAGTATGTTCTCAAATAAAATAAAATTAAATTAAAAAAAATGGTGGGGGGGCAGTCAATGGGAATTCAGGAAAGAAGACATTTATTTGCATCCCATGGGCTTGTCAGATGTCCTTTGGATTAAAAACAATCACTCAATTAAAAAAAAAAAAGAAAGGGAAAGACTTGGAGAGGGTGTAAAGTGAAGTAAGCCAGATACAGAGAAGCACAGGTTGCACTAGGGGACTAGAAAGTGCCTATAAATCTAGAACTAAGCTCACTAGGTGGCACCCTAGCAGTTATAAATGAATTAACTGAAGTATAGTAGAACTGTGGAGAGTGCAAATAGTATAATTCTTTAGAAGGAGGAAGTCAGGCCCAAAAGACTGAGAACTGGAAAATTGGTACTTGAGTGGGAGTGGGGTAGAAAGAGGGGTAGAAGAATGGAAATGAGTAGAATTCAGGCAAGAATGCATTGCATATGCCAGACAACTGAGAAAAATAAAAGAAGGGGAGGAGGGCGGAGGACATTAAAGGGATGACACAGATCAAGATGCATTGTATACATAAATTGCATTGTTAAGAGGCAAAAAATTCAATACATAACCTAAAAATTAAGAGAAGTGAGGGAAGGGGTGGATGAGAATGTTAAAAGGGGTGACATTGATCAAGAGACCCTGTATTCATAAACTGCTCTGTTGAATGGCAACTCCTTTGTATAACTACCTGGGGAAAATAAAAGTTTATTTTAAAAACTGAAACAAAAATGCATCTTGAATGCACTTTATTAAACATGACTAGCCAAAACATAATTGTCAAGGCCAATTGTTTCATCTCAGTCTCACTGCTTAGCATTTAAAGCTCCATATCTGTATTCTCTTTTCCTGCTTTCCTGGCTACACATTCTCTTCCTGCCTGGCCAGCCCTTACTGGTTTGTGTTACAAGTTCCTTTTCTTCTTAGTCAGGAAGGTCACCATCTGTCTTTGGTTTTATATATTCTTCCTTCATGATCTTATCCACCCATAAACCTATTTCCAGGGTGTCCTCTAGATCCTGTCAACATTCCACAGGCATTCCACACTCGATCTGCTTACCTGAGTTCACAGGTGCAGGCTTGCTCTCCCTCATTTTTTCTTATTTTTATGAGCAAGTCATCATCATTCCTAAGCTGGAAATCTCAAGACCTTCCTCAATTATATATTGCCCTTGTCATTCTCAAATCCAGTTGACATAGTCACATCAGTTTTACATTCCAAATATGTATCAGACCACTCTTATGCTGACATTCCAACCACACACTGGTGACTTTCTCTTGTACACCACATTGAACGCTGCTACCCAAGGGAGCTTTCTAACAGCCAAGTGCTACGGATTGAGTGGGATGGCTTGCACCTGTAATTCCAATTACTTTGGAGGCTGAAATTCAGCAGATCATGGTTCAAGTTTAGCACTGACAAAAGTGTCATAGGACCTGGTGACACAAACCTGTCATCCTAGCTATGCAGGAGACAAAATAAGGAGGATTATAGTCCAGGCTAGCTTGGGAAATAAATGAAATCTTTTTAAAAAATGAAAGAAGGATGTCTAAGGGCATGGCTCACGTAGTAGATACCTACCTAGCACATGGGAGGTCCTGAGTTCAAACAACAATACCACTAAAAGAATCCAACAGTGTATTTTCTTCTCCTTGCTCTCACATTTAATTTTTTCTGGGTATTCTAATGCTATCAAATAAGACCATACATATCCCATGAATGCTGACTGTATCTTTTGCATCAAAATAACACTTTTTTGCTGAGTATATTTAGGGAAGTTACAAGGAATTGTTACAGGACATAGTACTCACTATTGAACTATTGCAGGGAATTTTGTGAAAGACATAATCTTATAATCACCCTTCATTGATCTTGAAACCCTTCTTCTTGGAAGGAAATGCTGTGTCTCTAAAAATACTGTTTTCGTTTTTTTTTTTTAAACCCACAGACTCTAAATGGTCAGCCTGATAATGTTTCTCTCCCTTTTGGCCCATCATAAGGTTTACCTGGAATTTGATGTACTAAACTGTTCTCTTGGCTCTATTTTATTTTCCTACCTAGTTTTCCCCTTTTCTCAGAGGTGTTCTTATCTATTTTCTTCTCATTTGCGTGTTTTTATTTATTTTTATTTTTTATTTTTTTTGGGGGTCCGGTAGTGGAGCCTGAACTCTGGGCCTGGGCGCTGTCCCTCAGCTCTTCAGCTCAAGGCTAGCGCTCTACCACTTGAGCCACAGCGCCACTTCCGGCTTTTTTCTTTTTGCTTATGTAGTGCTGAGGAATCGAACCCATGGCCTCAGACATGCAAGGTAAGCGCTCCACCACTGAGCCACCTTCCCAGCCCCTCATTTGCGTGTTTTTATGTTATTTCAAATCTATAACAA
Source organism: Dipodomys merriami (assembly GCF_024711535.1). Classification (NCBI taxonomy): domain Eukaryota; kingdom Metazoa; phylum Chordata; class Mammalia; order Rodentia; family Heteromyidae; genus Dipodomys; species Dipodomys merriami. Next base: position 10,616,509 of record NW_027206512.1, read on the forward strand.
AGCAGACCTAAATTAAATAAAAGTATGATTATTTCATTGAGTGTGCCTGATTCTTAAGGGAAAATAGACTCCTACATATATGAAGATGAGTATAGGTTTTACCAACAGTGTGCAAAGTACAGGAGGCAGGGAATTGTTTACTTAGAATATCAAGAAACCAAGTTCTCCTCAATTAACGTTTATTCCAGAGTTTGACATTTACCTCCTGAAAAAAAAACTCATGCTCTCATAAAATTTGTAAAGAATTCCTATGTTCCTCGAAAGCTCTTTTAAATCATACTAAACAGCAAGATTACCCCGATGTTTTCAACACCTGTGCAGGGGTCCTGCTACCCTGTGATAGTTGAGTTTAACACTGGGCAGCTCTGGTTAGCTGGTGGAAATTCACCATTACCCTCTGAGATGCACCACAGAAACTTGTTCTTCAGTTATTGGATCACTGTGGTTTAAAAACAATCATAATGAAGATTCCAGGACAAGAGATATACGGTTCAAGTGGTAGAGAGTTTACCTAACAAGCATGAGCCGCTAAGTTCCCAGTACCAAAAAAAAAAAAAAAGAATGAAAAAGAAGCTAGAGAGAATTCCACAGCTTGATTTTTTTTGTTGTTGTTCCCAGGTTAAGATTCTCAAATGATCCTCTTCTATGCTTTGCTAACAAATGAAATAACACATAGAAGCTATGTAAATAGCTGTTTAATGTTTTGGATTTTTTATGTTTTAAAAGAGTTTTTATCATCCTAATAACTTAGTGAGGCAACTGGCTTCATTACACATTAAGAAAAAGCAGATGGAAAAGGAAAAGGAGCTTATTCTGATAGTCCAACCTAATTGCTGTTAGAATGAGGGGTTAAATACTGATCACTACACTGTAACTGAACACAATGGATTCACTCCCTCAGTGAGTGCAAAAACAATACATTCAAGCATGAAAACAGTGAGAGAGGTGTACTACTTGCAGAAAACAAGGAGGGCTCTGGGGATGACCTGCAGAGCCCTGCATTTCTAAACAAGGAAGCAAGGCAGTTCTCCATATTTAACCTGTAGCCGTAGCACCTTCCTACGTAAATGTAGGTCAAGATCATGCTTCTTCCATTATTAAAAATAATAGATAAAGTGGCTTGGGGGCATAATTATCATTGTGCATCATGATGGAACTACAATGACCAAGGTTTATCTCAGGTCAGCTAGAACAGTGGCAGGGTGGTTTGGGCTGGTTGGTAGCAGTTCCATGGGGTCTTCTCTATTTTATCTGAAACAAATAAACCACTTAAAGGGATTTCCACAGCTTTCAGCACTCTGTAAGAATCAGCTTATTTTCAAATTAGATATATAATTTTTGACCTTGTCTAAAAATATATGAAATTTGACAGTTGTCCATTAGGCTCTCCAGCAGTTGCTGCTGATGTTCAGTGAGTTTGTAGTGGTATCTCACTGTGGTTTTAATATATGTTTATCAGTGATCACAGTTTTGGGCATTGTGTTTATTGGACACCTTCTGCCAACTCTTCCAGTTCTTTGACTATTTCATGATTTGTTTGTATTATTGAATTGTAATACTTCCCTCTTTTACTTACATGTATGTACATAGATATATAAACATACATATAAAAGATAAATAAGATTTTATATAATATATATGTATATATAAGTTGTGCATTTTTTATTTTGTGACTATTTTCTCCTTTTTCTATATCTAGAGTATCTTTTAATGGCAATGAGCCTTCAAACCAAGTACTGTAAAGCCCTTCAATTTTATTTTCCATTATAAGCTTCTTTAAACTATTCTAGATTGCTAATGTTTCCACAAGTAGTTTAGAATCAGCTGAGAATCTGATTGTGAGTCCACAGAATCTTTTGTGGAAATTTGATTCCAGCATTGTGCATCTGCTTGACCTCAACACCTTTCTTTCTTTTTTAAGAAAATTATCTTTGGGGCTGGGAAGGTGGCTCAGTGGTAGAGCGCTTGCCTTGCATGCCTGAGGCCCTGGGTTTGATTCCTCAGTACCACATAAGCAGAAAAAGCTGGAAGTAGCACTGTGGCTCAAGTGGTACAGTGCTAGCCTTGAGCTGAAGAGCTGAGGGACAGTGCCCGGCCCAGAGCTCAGGCCCCATGACTGGACAAAGAGAAATAAAGAAAGAAAGAAAATTATCTTTAAGTAGTTGTACAAAGGGGTTCCAATTCAACATGTGAGTTGATGAGTATAATGTATCTTGATACATGTCACCTCTTCCATTATCCTCCCCCATCGGTCTCAACCTCACCCATTTCCTCACATTACTTAGTTCAAGTTTCACATATACTATATATTGAACATTGTATTTGTCTACCAGTTTTTTCTCTATTCATCTGTCCCTTTTCTCCTCCACTTTCCTTCTCATGACATGTTTCAGCTTCCTGGTATTCATTTTGTTAACTGTAACTTAGTTGTTCAAAGGAGTTATATCATTGGAATCCTCCCCTGCACACACCGTACTTTATTCCATTTGTTTGTGTATGCATGTATATGGCCTTGTATATGTTGTCATATATGTTTATAATTTAGATCTAACTTGCTCATGTAAGAAAAAGAATGTGCCTTTTGTCTGTCAACATCTGTATCTTGGAATCAACTAGTGTTTTAGACAGGATGCTTTTATCTTTTTTTTAAAGTTTATTCCTAAGTATTTTATGATTTTTAAGATCAATCATTCTAGAGATGTTGCTTCTTTTGAGTTCTACTTGCAATTTATATTTCTTTTCTTCTTAATCAGACTTCGTTGAGATCTATCAGCTTATGTTTTCAAAGAGGTCAATTTTATTTTTATTTATTTCTTCTTAAATTTATTACTCTCTAGTGACTCTTACTAATCCTAGGTACTCAGGAGGCTAAGATCTGAGGACTGGGGTTTAAAGCCAGCCTGGCCAGAAAGTCCATGACTACCTTATTTCCCATTAATTACTAAAAAACAAAACAAACAAAAGTCAGCCAGAAGTAGAGTCATAGCTCAAGTGGTAGAGAACTAGTCTTGAGCAAAAGCTCAGGGACAGCGCTCAGGCCCCAAATTCAAGCCAAGGACTGGCACAAACACACAAAAAACAATTGATTACTGCTATTATCTTTGATATTTCAGTCTTTCATCTTTCAATTTAAATTACTACTGTTTTCTCTTAAGGTAAAACATCAATCATTGATTTAAAATCGCTCTTCTAATATACACATTTTAAAACTGTGCATTTCATTTGAAGTACTACATCTCAAAATATTTTCTAATTTACTTTTGTGAACTATTTTTACCTATGCTTATTTGTAAGTGATCGCTTAATTTCCAAAAATATAAGTAATTCTCCCTGCTCTGGCTTTTTAAATTTTTAATTTTATGTTGGTCTAACAACATAGTTTGTATTATTTCAGTATTTTACATTTTTAAAAGCTTTTAAAAACTATCCATTATTATTCATTATTGAGTATTCTACAAATGCTGGTTGATAGTGGGGTCCAGCTCTATACTCTTATTCTTTTGTTCCTTTGTACATTTTAACAATTACTGAGGAAGAAGTGTTACATAATCCAACAATTACAGATTTGCCTGTTTCCCCCTTATTGCTTCATTTCCTTTAAACTTCTATTATACATTAATACATTTTAGCATGGTTATATCTTCTTACTGAATTATCTCTGATTACATTCATATATATATATATATATATATATATATATATATATATATATATGGGAGAGAGAGAGAGAGATAAATGGTACACTTTGACATGAGTAATCATTTCATTCCAGATTTCTTCTGATTAATGTGCATGGTGTTTATTTCTCCTATCCTTTTTTTTTTTTTTTTTTTTTTTTTTTTTTTGGTCATGGGGCTTGAACTCTGGGGTTGGACGCTGTCCCTCAGCTCTTCAGCTCAAGGCGAGCGCTCTACCACTTGAGCTACAGCGCCACTTCTGGTTTTCTGGTGGTTTATTGGAGATAGGAGTCTCACCGTCTTTCCTGCCCGTGCTGGCTTTGAATTGCGATCCTCAGATCTCAGCCTCCTGAGTAGCTAGGATTACAGGCGTGAGTCACCAGCATCCGGCTCTTTCCATTTTTTTTAAGCTGTGTTAATGTCAATAGAATCTTCCAAAACATAGTATATAGTTTTCTCTTGCCTCCTTTGCTTTTTGATTGACTAGTTTTGCTTTTACACTTAATGTTGATATAATTAGGTTTAAGTTTCCCATCTTATATCACCCCCCATCCTGTAGTTACTACAGTTTGAATTCTACTTAGCTAAGCACACCCCCAACCCTTTATTTATTTATTTATTTATTTATTTATTGCTGGAAACTAGTCTTGAACTTACCTATAGTCACTCACTTATCTGAGACCACAAGTATGCACCACTATACCCACCTTCCCATATTTGTTTTCTACTCAGCTTATATATTCTTTTTCTCTTTTCCACATTTCCATGATGTTTTATTTATGCAAGTATTTCTTAGTTTATTTTTCCTCTTCTGATTTATCTCATTCTTTTATTTCTTTAATAACCTCAGTACAGATGCAATATGCATTCTTAATCTATCATAGTATACTGCTTCAGTGTATTATAAAAGCCATATTTAAATATACCTTCATTTATCATTTCTCCACTTTGTGCTATTTTCATAATCTTACTTTAACATATTGTAAGTCTCATGAAACACATTATTACTTATGTTTAGTCAATTGTTTTTAATGTTGACCCATTGCTGCAACAATGAGATGTACAAGACCCTATGTCGAAAAACGAACTTTAGGGGCTGGGAAGGTGGCTCAGTGGTAGAGCGCTTGCCTTGCAATGTATGAGGCCCTGGGTTCAGTTCCTCAGCACCACATAAGCAAAAAAGAAAAAAGCCGGAAGTGGCGCTGTGGCTCAAGTGGTAGAGTGCTAGCCTTGAGCTGAAGAGCTGAGAGACAGCACCCAGGCCCAGAGTTCAGGCCCCACAACCAGACCCAAAAAAGAAAAAAGAAAAAAAAGAAAAACGAACTTTACAGTTTAGGCAAGGGGGAGGTGGGTGGGTACAAGGGGGGGATGTAATTGTGGAGATGGGAGGGAAGGAATGGTAGGGAGAAAACAAAGGAGGAGGCAACAATGCTTGATAAGAAATGTACTCATTACCTTGCTCATGTGATTGTAACTCCTCTGTACAGTATTTTCACAATAAAAAACTTATTTAAAAAAGAAAATTTGAAAGTAGAAAAATATGTAATTTCTACATAGTGTAATTTCTCTTAAGCCTGAATGAATCTATGCAATATTTTTTAAATGTAAGTCATCACTTGTTTTCTATAACTATTTTTCATATTTTCTTCATTTATGAAAGTTTGCTTTTAAAATGCAATTTAATAATTTATTTTCTTAAGCATTTTAAAGATGCTATTCCCTTGTATTCTGGTTTGTATTCCTTTTGATGAGAAGTGATTATGCTATTGTTCCATTCTTTCATGTAATGTCTTTTTAATCTGGGTGTTTTGAAGTTTTTATTTTTAATTTGGTCTAAACTTATTATACTAGGATATGCCTAGATGTGGTTTTCTTTGTGTTTGTGTTGTTTGTGGTTCATTTCCCCATCTTGGTCAGAATCAGAAGCTGGGATTTTCAAAACCAAGTTTTTAGATGTTGACTTCTTGCTGAGGAAATCAATGTGTGTCTTCAGAGACATTAGTTTATTAGATACTAGACAATGTTCAATAGTGTTATGTGAATTATTTTATTGTATATGTGAAATATTTTATTGTATTTAGGGATCTGAGGGGATATTACTTTTTATGCTTTAAAATATGCAACACACAATTTCAAACACTATTTTTATACAACTCCATAGCATTTAATTTATATGAATAATTAACACCAAAACTATACTGTACTTTTAGCAAAATCTAAAGACACTGATTCATCACACACACATACATGCAATACATACATATACACACACAAGTCCCTTTAAATGACATATACTTTGTTGTAAAATTTGGTTAGTGTTTACTTTTGAAAATAAAGGGCCTACCCAGGCACTGGCTTAGGCAAAGAAATCTGATAGACTCCTATTTCTAATAAACCAGACAAAAAAAGTTGGAACTATAGGTGTGGCTCAAGTGGTAAAAAGTCAGTCTTGTGGGGTGAGGGTAAACAGAGCCCAAGCCCATAGTTCAAGTCCCAGTTTTCACCTTAGGTAATTATTTTTTTCTGCCAAAGTCTCTCTTCTGAAATTTCTATTCCATATATGTTAGATGTCTTTAAAATATTCCACAGGTCACTGAAGCTCTGTATGTAAAAAATTGTGAAGTCTGTTTGTTTCTTTGTTTACTTCAGTTTGGATAGTTTCTACTCACTTTCTTCCATTGTTTTCTTTTGTAGTTCCAAACTGCTATTAAGTCCAGTCTACAATTTTAAAATTTTCAAATGATGTATTTTTTAGCTTATACTTTTCATTTGCTTCTGTCATCCTTTTAATTTCCATTTTTTTCTCTGATATTTTCTGTTTACTCATTTGTTCACCTTTGTCTTTAAATCTCTGACTTTAACTTTTGTCTACTAATTGTATCATGATATCATGGTAAAACAAATTTTGTGATATCTGTAAGTACTTTTTTCATCTTATGCCTGAAAATGAAATGACATACTGTTGAGATTGAGATTGAGAAGTTTGGCCAGGCATTGGGCGGCTTACATCTGTAATCATATCTACTCAGGAGGCTGAGATCTAAGGAACGTGGTTCAAAGCTAGTCCAGGCAGGAAAGTCCATGAGACTCTTAACTCCAATAAACCACCAGAAAACTGGAAGTGGTGCTGTGGATCAAAGTGGTAGCATGGTAACCTTGAGTACAAAAGCTCAAGGACAGTACCCAGGCCCTGAGTTCAAGTACCGTGACAGACAAAAAAAGGGGGGTAGGGGGAATGTTAGGTTTTACTTGAGAAGAGAATAAATTTATTGGCAGCTCAGCTAAGGCTTGATTTTGAGCTTTGTTAGAGTAGATTTGCTGTAGGTCTATCCTATATATGATGGCCACAGCTCAATTAGTCCTACTGCAAATCATGAGTTATCTGGACCCTCAGTAGTCATTTGTATTCCACTGTCTCTTAACACTGTGTATTCTCAGATATCTCCATGTAGGCCACATTTCAAAGGAATTGCTGCTTCTAAGCCTATCTGAATTTACAAATGTATGCATAGGTATCCAGGCAAGGATTCTAGATGGGTGCTCTGAGACTCCTCTGCCCTGGTTGACCTCAGACCACAATCCTCCTAACTCTGCTTCCAGGGTAGCTGAGATTGCAGAAGTGTGTCACCATACTCAGCTCATGTGGCATGGCACTGTTCTTGCCTAACAATATATATAGTGCTCAAAGATACTTATTAGTTTCCTAGGGTTGCTGTAATAAGTGACCAAAAACCAGTAACAATAAAATTTATTCTTTCACAATTCAGGAGGCCAAAAGTTCAAAATCAATGCACTCCTTGGAGAGAAGAGTGGCTTGACTCTTTGCAGTTTGCAAAGGCTTTGAAAATTCCCAGCTTGTGGCTGCTCCAACTTCTGCCTTCCTGTGACCATGGTTTCTCTTCTCCCTCTGTCCTTTTTTAAAAAGTATAAATATAAAACGTACTGAAATTTAAATATAGTTCTCAAAAGAGTACTGTAAGCAAAATATAATTACTCTTTTGATGTATTTCAAAGTACTAGTACCACTTAAATTTGTTTTAAAAAGTAATACATTTAGCATGGATATCCATTGGCTAATCTAGGATAATCTCAGCGCAAGACACTTAATCACATTTGCAAAGATCCTTTCTCCGAATGTGGCCACATCCTCAGGTTCTGGAAGACATATATTTTGAGGCGCACAAGAAATATTTTTCAAATGAAAAAATACATGAATAAATCCTGTGCTTCTTGGGGCTGGGAAGGTGGCTCATTGGTAGAGCGCTTGCCTTGCATGCATAAGGCCCTGGGTTCAATTCCTCAGCACCACATAAGCAAAAAGAAAAAAAATCCTGTGCTTCTTGCATACATAAAGGATAAGCACAAGAAATACTGCAATTTTAGCATCTTTGCTACCTTCTATTTATAAATCAATTTTGCAAATCATACACAGTTGTTGTATGATGTTAAGATTCTGTTATGGTAATGCCAAGTAAAAATTGTTAAATAAAAGAACACAGTAAGAAAATGTATATAATAATTCTAACTGGATTAGTGTTTTTCATGAGGATTTTTTTTTCAGATTAAAAAAATTTAGATTTCGACCAGTGCCGCTGCTGTCCATCCACAGCCCAGCGTTCGTGGCCCACGCTAGTCCAGTCGCGCGGAGCTGCCCCGAAGCTGGTGTCTGGCCCCGGAACTAAACAGTCACCATGTCGATCAAAAAGGCCAAGACCAAGACTACTTTAAGAAGCGCCCACAGCGTGCAACGTCCAATGTGTTTGCTATGTTTGACCAGTCCCAGATCTAGGAATTCAAAGAAGCCTTCAACATGTTTGACCAGAACAGAGATGGTTTCATCGACAAGGAAGATTTGCATGATATGCTTGCTTCTCTAGGGAAGAATACTACAGATGCATACCTGGATGCCATGATGAATGAGGCTCCAGGCCCCATCAACTTCACTATGTTCCTCACCATGTTTGGTGAGAAGTTAAATGGCACAGATCCTGAGGATGTCATCAGAAATGCCTTCGCTTGCTTTGATGAGGAAGCAACAGGTACCATCCAGGAGGATTACCTGCGGGAGCTGCTGACAACCATGGGCTTTCGCTTCACAGATGAGGAGGTGGATGAGCTGTACCAAGAAGCCCCTATTGACAAAAAGGGCAATTTCAATTACATTGAGTTCACACATAACCTCAAACACGGAGCGAAAGACAAAATGACTGAAAACTTCAGCCTGCACTTCACAGTTACATTATCTTGCTTTACTTAGACACCTCTCCTGCCCTCATAGGACCTGCTGCATGCAACTTAGTCTCACAGCTTTGCTTTGTTTTCCTTCTTTGATGTATTTATTCCAGAACTTTCTGCCATTTAGCACTTGTATTATCAGACTGGAAATGGGGACAAGGTTGTAAATTGTATTGAAAAACAGGTTGCGAATAAAAATCAACAAATATGAAAACCCAGGAAAATATATCCGTATTTCTGGTTTTGCTGGATTTTTACATTTTTATTTAATAAAAATACTATTTTGAAAGAAAAAAGAAAAAAATTTAGATATCACATAAACTCCTTTGTCAAGTAAGAGATAAATGGAGAAGGCAGCATAGAAATAGAAGAAGGGGTCAGAAAGAGTCTTTTCTCTTGGTTCCTTAAAACAAAATCCCTTTCAAGAATCAGAGATTGAAGGAAGACCAGCCGTTTGTTCTTGTAGAGAATTATATTTGTATGTTTCATAAACAGAACAGGTTGGGAAGTTACAGACATAGAAAAAATATAATAAAAAGGTCTAGATTCATTTCTTGTTTGGTTTTAATATAGTCATTTTCTTTTTCTACTTTCAATCTGACCAAAAGATTTAGTGTGAGTAATGCCACAGGAATGTGGTTTCAAAGAGGAAAAATGTTCAAATGTCTGCCTCCCTGTTCCTCTCTTTAAATAAAGAATAATTGGTTGGGTGTCAGAGGCTCTCGCCTATAATCCTAGCTATTCAGGCTGAGATCCCAGGATCTCAGTTCAAAGCCAGCCCAGGCAGAAAAGTCCATGAGACTCTTATCTCCAATAAACCACTCAGAAACAGGGAAGTAGCACTATGGCTCAAATGGTAGAGTGCTTGCCTTGTGATGAAGAGCTGAGGGATAGTGCCCAGGCCCAGAATTCAAGCCCCACGACTGACAAAATAAATAAATAAATAAATAAATAAACACTAATTTACTATTGTGTGTGTGTATATATACATATATATGTATATATAGAGAGAGACACACAAAGATATCCTAGAGATTCCCTTCATTTTGCTGATGTTTCTGCCCTTTCTTATAAAAGTTAATAAATATAAAACATACTGCAATTTAAATATAGTTCTCAAAAGAGAATTGTAAGCAAAATATAATTATTCTTTTGATGTATTTCAGAACACTAGTGCCACTTAAATTTGTTGAAAAAGTAATACATTTAGCTTGTATATGTTTTGGGGCCAGATCCAATGTTTAATTTTTCAATATAATTTCTCCAGAGATGGTTCTTGACTTTTTCTGAGAAACCCATGAGTCTTTATAAATAGAAAATTGGAAGCAGGAGAATTTAACTTCAAGCCTTTAGTTTGGGAAGATGCAAACAGCTAGGGCATGTAGACATTTCAGTAAGACTCTTTAAAGGCCACAGATTGGAGGAGGAAGAAATACAGAACATCTCAGACATGTCTGTTCAACTTTCAGCAGGATTGACAGGCTCCAAATTATATTCTCTTCTTTCCTGTCTTCCCTAAACATGTGTGTAACTTTCTAGTCATGCTGTTTTATTGAATCTTTCCTTCCTCCCTACCTCCCTTTCTCCTTTCTCTCATTTTTCTTTTCTTTTTTCCTTTCTTTCTTCCTTCCTTCTTCTCCTTTCCCTTCCCTCCCTTCCCCCCTTCCCTCCCCTTTCCTCTTATCCCCTTCCTTCCTTCCTTCCTTCCTTCCTTCCTTCCTTCCTTCCTTCCTTCCTTCCTTCCTTCCTTCCTTCCTACCTTCTTTCCTTTTCTTCCTCCTTTCCTTCCTTCCTGAGTCTTGACTTTATGGCCTTGAGTGGATTTTTCATTCATAGATGGCACTCTAGCTTTTTGCTTACTGACTACTGATAAGAGATCTGTCTACCTGGGCTGGCTTTGAACATTGGTCCTCAAATCTCAGCCTCCTGAGTAGCTAGGATTATAGTTGAGTCATGAGAACCAACTGTCTTTTCCTTTCTTTCTTTTTATTTTGTCAAAGTCTGACCTGGTTGGTTCTACTAATAAATCCAAGATTTGGAACATCATTCTTCTTCCAGGACTTCTGGCCAATAGCACTAATTAATAACAATATTATTCCTGGATTTGGTCTTAAACACAATTCTTCAGGTGACTATTTGCTTGCTCAAAAGTTGTACAAGATGATTTTTTTCTGTGTTTTCCCCCTAATTCATAATCTGGGATCCATATAACCTGTGTAGCTCTTGATAAACTCCTTCTTCATGGAGGCAGAATCTTGCTTACTCTATTTTACCTACTATTTTGCTACTCATAGGACTCCTGCTAAGAACCACACTGCTGCCTGGCTCCCCCATCTCCTAGTCTACTTGCTGGATCAGAGTCCTTGGTGCAGAGGGCTGTCTCAATTAGATCTGAGATCACTACACCTCAATTACTACACATTACTGTGTGCTGCATTTAATTGCAAGGCGCCTCTGCATTGGAGCCTGCTATCGCTTGAATTCAGTTTGTACTAAATTTCTATTGAGTGAGATTCTTGAGATCCAGTCACATGTTGTTTCAAGACTGCTGCTATAACACCCACACATTTGACCCAGTTGTTTCCTTTATAATATGCAATTTTGTCAAAATTAAATGCAATGACATTTTTTAAAGTGGAAAGGATTTTATTTGGCAAAGAAAATAGGGACATGAAAATAGGAAAAAGAATTGCTTTATGTATAAATTAAACATCTCACAATAGCTCTTTTAAAAATAACTGTATAAGCCAGGTGCCAGTGGCTCATGCCTGTAATTCTAGCTACTTAGGAGGCTAAAATCTGAGGATTGTGGTTTGAATCCAGCAGAAAGTCTGTGAGACTTTTACCTCCTATTAACCAGAAAAAAACTGAAAGTGGATATATGGTTCAAGTGGTAGAGTGTTATTCTTGAGGGGGAAAAGCTAAGGAAGAGCACCAGGCCCTGAAATCAAGCCCCAGTACTAGTACTCGTGAGCACAGACACACACACACACAATTGTTGCAAAAGATGAGATTCATTATGGAATATTTACATAGGTGAATAATGGACATTGATGGTATTTATCCCTCATCCTCATCCCTGTCTTTGGCTCCCTTGGTCCCTTTCCCTTTGTGCCTCCCTTCAACTAGTTCCCCATTGAAGCTCATGTGTTTTTATTTGTGTTTATAGATTTAGGTTATAAGATGGTTTCTAGAATAAAATAAGCATTTAATAATAGATGTTATATAAATTCTGGTATCACTATCATCATCATCATCATCATCATCATCATCACCACCACCACATCTACAAGGGCCTCAAACCTAATTCAAGAAAGACTTCTGCAATGATCAGAAACCTCTTTTTTTTGTTATGTATCTGAAAAAAAATCACATTTTCAGGAAAGTTTTCTTCAATTTTTACCAAGTATCTGGAAAATCTTTTCTGAAAAGCACTTTCTTTTAAAAGTGTGATTCTGGCTCAGGTGAGGGTGGTTCTCACCTAGCTACTCAGGAGGCCGAGATCTGGAAGATTGAAGTTTGAACCCACCCTGGGGAAGAAAAGGCTAAAACTCTCCAAGATAATCAGCAAAATGTCAGACTAGAGGCATGGCTCAAGAGGTAGTGGTAGAGCACCCACTGAGCAAGCAAGCAGAATTGGCACAATAACCTGAGTTTAAATCCCAGTACTGCCAAAACAAAATGTGTGATTCAGGGAAGTCAAGGGTGAACTTGGTTCAAGTGATAGAGTGTCTGTCTCACAACCATCAGGGCCTGAGTTTAAATCCTAGTATCACTACAAGTGTGAGTTAATCACTTTACATACTCACATTCAGTATTATAAAAAAGAATTATTGGTTGGAGAGGAAAAGCCAAATCAACAGAGCTGGTGGTTTGGTCAGGGCCAGCTAGACCAGGCAAACCTCAAAGGCACACTCTGAACTCTTGGCATGAATGGCTGGACAGGCTGCCAGGCTATTCAAAGGCCATGAAAATAAACAAATGAAAAAGCTACTTCTATTTCCTCTGAGGATTCCCTCATTAGAACTGCATACATCTTCTAAAGGCCAAGAATGAGGAGCTGAAAGACAGAAAAGACTTGGTTAGTAGTTCCCACAAAACAGTTTCTTTGTAGAAGACACTGTTCATTGAGAGAGAGGGATGCTTCAGTTGCACATTCTGTTGGAAAGTGGGTAGCATTGATACATTCATTTGGTCTGTGGTCCTGGCTATACTTGCTACAGGGCTAGAGTCAGCAAAGAGGATTCACCCTTTGGTTGCTGATTGAGAGGCTGATTTTTTGGAGAAATTCCCACCCTACTGAACTGTAGTTGGTGGTTTATAATGTGTCCTGCCAAAAATAGGAACATCCCTTCCTATAGGAGTAAGTTCCTTATTATTACTCAGTTGTAAATTATGCTTTAAGGTAAAAGGAATTTCTGCCCCGTGAATACTGTAAGAGTAACAAATAATTATAGACATGTTTGGAACATTTGCTCGTAACCAGGGAACTTTGCATTATAAAAACTCCCAAGTCTTCTCAGGAGAGGCTGTTGGAATTTTGGGCTCTATGTAATTTGCGAGCAAGACTTAGCAGGTAGTGCTATTTGCAAATGCATTCTTTTCTTTTTTAAGATGGAACCATTTATTTGTTTTTTAAAGCATCATTGATATTTATTTTCATTTGTCAATCTTGCACAAGAGAGTACTGAGTGTACAGTTTTTTATACTTGAGCAATGATTTGGTCTTCTCTTTTGGAAAAATAATCACATAGTGTCCAATACAGATATTAACATTGTCAACATCTAGTCTTACAGCAACACTGGGTCATGAAGTATTTCAGCTCTACTCATTGCATGAAAGGCTATTTAGTGTTATTTTTTCCTAAGCTCAGGAAGGACTATACTTGCAAGGTGACTCAACATCCTGTAGCATCCCACAGTGCATCAGGCCAAGAGGCTCTATTTTCTTTCTTGTATGTGGTACTGTCTATACTGTCTCCCTTCTTTCTAAATCTGCCTTTCCCAGACAGAGTTGGTCTAGAAGTTGTTTGTACTGAGTGGTTTTTTTGGAGGTAGTGGTGGTGGTTAAGAATAGCAAATCCAAGTACATTATTATTATTTTCTGTCTTCAAAAATGTCGGGCAGTATGCATTTACTTGTATGAAGTAAAAATTGTAATTCCTGGTAGAACTATGCCATGAAGGATGGGAAACAGATGCTTTGGTCAGACTCAAGAGTTGAGTATAATACACCATGGAAACACACCCCCACATACTAGAAAACCATTGTATAGTCACCACATTTTCCTGAGCTCATTGACCTAGATGGCTAGTGTCCACCTTCCTTTAGGGTTTTGCTATCATGAGGTTGGCCCCATTTCTGATTTTCACAAGCAACAGAGGAATATTTGAATCTACTTTGTCTAATCCCTCCCACCTGTTTTGATTCCACATGTTGGTGGAAGATGGGTACCATGGAAAGACATTCATTTATTTAAGTAGGACAAAAAGCAAATGCTTGAAGGGAAGATGAAGAGCCAAATGGTCAAATTACAAAGTTGTTGGAATCACAGAAAAGTCCTTTTAAAATTTTCATAGTGTGACATATGTTTTAGGATGAGCTCCCAGAAACATATCTGTAGTAAAGGATTTGAGTACAAATAGCTTGTTGATCAGTCAGTGATCACAGGAAGCAGAGACAGGAGGGGGAACATTTGGAGAGAAAAGGAAAGAGGTGTTCATATGGGTAACATTCTCGGTCCCTCTAAGGAACCCTGGGAAATGGTAGAAAAGCCTCAGGTTGTTCAAGAAGCAAGAATACTGGGCATTTATCTACATTCTCTCACCCTTCACTGGTTGAGAATTATCCATGGAGACATCCATTTCTCAGGACCCTAGACTGGCCTGAGTGTGGGCAGGACACCCTCCTACAGGCATCCTGAAGAAAGAGAGTTGTATTGCTTTTGGTTTCTGTGGAAGTGGTAAGAGTGGTTGGGTAGCAGCAGACAGTGTCTCTCCAGAATGGAGATATGTTCACCCTAGACAATATTATATACTGGGCTAAGTGAGTCAATATTATATACTATTCTAAGTGAATCAATGAGTCACGCAAAACTTTGTTGCCATATCTACATGGTTTCAGCTTATCTTCTTAGAAAACACTGGCTAGTTATGAAGGCAGATAAAGTAAGCTGACAGTGCAGAACTCTTGCAAAACCACTTTAACCAAGTGGTCAAAGCTAACACATTATTATGAATTCGATATCCAAAGGTTAGGTATAGGTGAAGGATATTTTGAAAGTGAGACTTTGTTCTATGACTTCTATCAAATCTCATTATTTTGATTCACTGCAGGAGGGCAGTTTAAATTAGGAAAATGAATGTACTCAAAATTTCATTTCAGTACTCAAGCCATTTAAGAGCCTATTATAGTTTTCTCAAGTTACTTAATTCCTGTTTTGTTGGAATTCACTTGAATGGGAAAGATGAATGAATTCAAACATAACACAGTGGAATAAAGGCCATTAGTGGCTTGTGAAGGAGATCACAGGGAAACCAGGACTCGGGACAGTTTTGATAGTTGAGAGATTTGAATATTTCAGGCTAACAAATCAGTTGTAAGCAAAAGTATGGAGACCAAAAATTCCTTTGAGAGTGCTTTGGTATACCTAAGAGATGGTCATGGTAGAGAATGAATCTGAAGAGTTAGGTTGGGTAACATTGACTTTCATGTTATGAAGAATTCAAATGTTATAAACATTTTAAGAGATGATCCTGGAATTACTTCATTTAAAAAAATTTTAGTTAGTCATAACTTTAGAGAGATGAATATCTTTAAGATATTTGAAGGTAGTACCTTATCTTAAATTTCTAAAAATATTTCCCTTGAAACGTCATTTTTATCCATATTCTTAGACACTACCTAGAAGTGATATATTATCAGAATTCATAATCAAATCCTATGATTCCCTTGTCTTTCCATGCTCAACAGATAATCATCAATTTACTTTTTCCTTTATATATATTAGAATTTAAAAATTGTCACTACATTCCCTGGGAAAACATTTCTAAGACTATATTTCAAATAAAAAGCAATGGATCATCAGAACAAATTTGAGAGGAAATAAAACAAGCAAAATAAATAGGCTCTTAATTGTAGGGTTTTCCAGGGTCTTTGATATGTAAGTATGCATTGTGAAACTCCAAAAAGGTAGAAAGCAGCAGTTTAAATTTTTACATGACAAATATTTACATAGAAAACTACCTAATATATGCTGAAGAAAATCAGTTTTCTATGGTCATAGAAGAAGAGCCCATTTTTGATCCATCCAGGATACATGATACACTTCAAAACACAATGAATCAGATGGCCCACTGGAAGCCGCATGCATTGCAGAATGGTGACAAGGAATTCTTTCATTGCAAACCCTCCTTTAGGGTGTCTTGCAGAACAATGATTAATTTTATTATAGCTTAGATTCTTCCTCTAAACCATTATTTTTTCAATAAAATAAGTACAGTCTACAGGTGCTTATTTTTATAATAACTACTTCTTCTATTTATAGGTATTGTTTAGCTGGGCAATTATACATACCCCTTATAAAGTCACAAAGGTTTATAATGACCAGGAGAATGCAAGGTACTTTCTGTCTTTAGCTGTGCAAATTCAAGTCAGCTGCACCAAACCCCCTTTTACTTTTAAATTCTGTATGACAAAATGGTATGTGTCAGATCAGATTTGCAAGTTTTGAGTATTGAGACCCTCACACAAGACCTAAATCAAGCTGGGAGACTTTACTGTTAACAAGCTTCCCAGACGATTATAATGCAACTTGCTGGCAGTTTAGCAGATTGTAGTGCTCTGTAGAAATTTGTTTCTAGTAGGCAACCAAACTTTGCTCATTAAATATTCATTATCTCTCTCCTCTGCCTGAGAGTGGGGATGAGAGATTGCTAGCAGAAGAAACTTTGTAAGCTGATGGAAACATCGTACTTAGATTATGTCAAGATTCCACAACTATGTGCATTTGTCAACTTGGATTCAACTATACTTTCTTGTATGCAAGTTATACATTAATAAACCTGACTTTCTCCAAAACTTCCTGCAGAGGTAAATTGGTTTACATGGGTGGGCCATTTGAGCAATATTTAATGGCAAAGGGTGGGAAAAATTCTGGATTTGGACACTTTGAATATAAGACTAAAAGGGTTTATCTAGCTGGCTATAGGTCAAGAATGAAGTAAATGTACTAACAGGTGTCCAAGCTACAAGATTACAAATTAGAGAGAACTTTCAATGTGTGTGTGTGTGTTAGTCAGTCCTAGGGCTTGAACTCAGGGCCTAGGCACTGTGCCTGAATTTTTGTGGTCAAGGCTAGCTCTCTCCCAACTTGAGCCACAGCTCTACTTCCAGCTTTTTGGTGGCTAATTGGAGATAAGAATTGCATAGACTTTCCTGCCCAGGCTGGTTTCAAATGGAGATCCTCAGATTTCAACCTCCCATGTATTTAGGATTATAGTTGTGAGCCACTGGCTCTCAGCTCTAACTTTTAATTATTAAAATAATTAGTCAATGTAGGAAGGAAGAGCCACTAAGAATGAGAAAAAGAAATTAAACCTGTAAATGTTTTTTTCTTTTTTTATCTTCTTTCCTGATAGAGATGTTTACTCCTCTCATTTTATATTTTTTGTCATCTGTTTACGACATTTGTAACTAGTTGCAACATTTCTCACAAACATAGAAATACAATGATGCTGGGAAATAGACAAGCTTGACATTATACTCAATTTGTCTTTAATTATTCCTTCATTAGGTCTTTTTTGCTTTTCTTTTCTTTCTTTTTTTCTTTTCTTTTTTTTTTTGTCGGTCGTGGGGCTTGAACTCTGGGCCTGGGCGCTGTCCCTCAGCAATTCAGCTCAAGGTGAGCGTTCTACCACTTGAGCTACAGCGCCACTTCCGGTTTTCTGAGTGTTTATTAGAGATAAGAATTTCAGGGACTTTCCTGCACGAGCTGGCTTTGAACCACGATCCTCAGGTCTCACCTCCTGAGTATCTAGGATTACAAGCGTGAGCCACTGGAGTCCGGCTCTCATTCGGTCTTTTAAAAGAAATTCTTGATTGCCTCAGATGAACTGGTGCTGTTGTAGGTGCTCAGAATACAATGTAGACTACGTTGGAAATTAACAACAACAACTTACTGGGAGATGAAAGGAGCTGTTGTGTGTTTGTGTCCCTTCTAAATTCATATGTTAAAATATGTCCTAACCTGCAAGACTTCTCAACCTTACACCAGGAAACAAGGTCATTGTGGAGCTATTTAGAAACATGAAATCATTCAGGTGGGTCCTGACCCAGTAGGACTGGTACCCACTGGTATCCACCACACCCAATGAAAGAATGGAGGTATAGAACAGGTACTAAACTTTGAACATAAGGACTGCCAGAAGATAAGAGAGAAACATGAAGCAAATTTTCTCTGTTCTGCTTCTAAGAAAGAGTTAGTGCTGCTGAAACAATGTCAGACTTATAACCTCTAGAACTGGGAGATAGTAAGTTTCTGAGGCTCAAGCTGCCCAATTTATCATGTTTTGCTCCCCAAACCCTAAGAAACAAATATGAGGGCAATCAAAAAAAAAAAAAAACAGGAAAAGAGCAAAAGGTTCCAGAAGTCACTTTCCTATCAGTCACTTTCATATAGGGAAAAGAAGTGCAACCATTTCTTCCACCTGATAGAAAAGCTGACTTTGGGATCTTCATCCACCATCCCAGCATTTTGTTGGCATCTCCCTAATAGCTCCCATCAATTTTACAGAATGCCTTCTTTCTGTAGTCATCTACCCACAAAACTGGGAGTGTTTCAAATACCAGGATAACCTGAGAAGCGCTCAATATATAATCATTAAATAAATGGAGACTGCACGCAAATTCAGCAAGAATTTAATGTATGCATGTTTTCTATGTTCTTATTTCATTTGTATAATTAAATCTATAATTCATTCTGAAGCTATGTGTCAGCAGCTGCCTTCCCAGCAGCTCACTGGGAACTAAGGTTTTCCAAGGCCTCAAGAGGCTATGGGAAGAACGCTATCTCTAAGTTTCTTGCTTCCTGTGTAAGATTTGTGAATCTCTGTCTGACAGCTGAAGAAATACACATACAGTAAATTTTCACATGACATCTGGTATAGAGTAAGCCCCTTTAAATGGCCACTCATTGTATTATTGTTCACTTGAACAGAGTAAAAAGGTTATTAAATGATTTCTGCAATGCCGTCTATGTGCCAAGATTACTTGTGACTAAAGTATCACAGAATTGTCCTTGCTACTCCTGGCATTGACTATCTAATGGGAAAAGGCAGAGATCCATGAAATAACCATAAAGTAAAGGAAACAGCGCAGATGTCATCATTGCTCTGAAGGGGAAATACTGGGTACATTGTGGTTTTAGTTGGCTGACGTAGTCAAGAATAGAGTTAGATTGAAGATGTAAGAAAGAATGACGCCCATGAAGAACAGCACTGCAAGCAGAGAGACAATACCATAGGCCTAAAATCGCAGGGGTTTGACCAGTTCAAGGAAGGTAAGGAGATTAAAGGGGGGACAGTAAGTGACAAGAGTGATGCCTTCTAGAGATATGAGTTCCTTTCTCCACTGATTAAAGAATTAAAAGGCAGAAGAGGCCGGGTGCCAATGGCTCACGCTTGTAATCCTAGCTACTCAGGAAGCTGAGATCTGAGGATCATGGTTTGAAACCAGTCCCAGCACAAAAGTCCTTGTGTGACTCTTATCTCCAATTAGCCACTCTAAAACCGGCAGTGGTACTGTGGCTCATGTGGTAGAGCACTAACCTTGAGCACAAAGGAGCTTAGGAACAGCGCCCAGACCCTGAGTTCAAGCCCCACAATCAACAACAACAACAAAAGAGATGGGCAAGTGTTTATAGAAGACAGAGCAAGTTTATTTGAAAATGAAGGGTAAGCAGCAAAACAGATGAGCTCCAAAGATGAGGGGGTCTGTGAAAGGTGGTCATGCCTTATGCAACATCTTGTGATTGGTTCCTCCACCTCAGAGCACCAGCCTCAAAGGGGACATCACAAGGAAGGGCCGTGCACCTTATCCTAGCTACACAAGGTGCATGCTCTTTGTGGACCCGGAGAAGGAAACAACATGGCTATTTTGTGCTATGTCATTGCTTCTGCCATGTGAGCACCAGTCCTAGCCACCATATTCCACCACTCCCTAGCTCTCCCTCATGAGCATGGTTCACGGTGATGGAAAGCTTTGTCACCCTATGTATTATTGGCTCAATGAAACCCATGTGAAGTGTTGGGAGTCAGTTCTGGGAACCATAGGCACAGAGTTTCATGGTGAAAATTCTTTTCTGCAGTGTACACAATGCTGAAGGGGCACAGAAGAAATGTGGAGCACACTCCATGCCCTTCTCCTCCATCAGAGGGAGGCCTGATGGGAACTTGGGATCTAGTGGTTGTTATTAAAATAGAGAGCAGACATGGACTGACGATGAATGGAGACAGAAGGGGCTACCAAGGACCAGGACCAGACTGAGATGGGTCTCTGTTGGTCACTGAAGAGAGTTAGTTTGAGATATACTGAGCACAGCGGCCTTTGAGACATCCAAAGGAAAATGTCCACCAGTCATTTGGGCTCATGGCTCCGTGGTACAGGAATGAGTCAGATAAACACAACGTACCCAGGCATCTGTTGCCTGAGGGAAAGATGTGAGGGAGTGAGTATTTTGTGGTCTGATTGTCCCTCCATCTCTGTCCCGGAATGCAGAGCTAGTCCCTGGGAAAGAGATGGACCAAGTAGCCTAATGTGTCATACTTTCTTCCATTCAACAATTTCTATTTTAGGCCCCCAATCCACTGTGTAACCCAACCTTAGCCACAGTCAGAAATCTAGAAATTTGTACAGAACTCTGTCTACATGGGGAGCTCACCTTTTCGGTGAGGACACAGGATTTTCTGTGTCATCTGATTAGTTACCCAATCCTCAGCCCTCTGTTCACACAAGTTATAATGACAGGTCCCCATGTGTCCACATCTCTTCAGAGATGGCAGCTCTTTTTGTTTCTTGCCCATCACCTATGAGAGATGAAAATTATTCTGCTGCTCCTGTCAGGAGACTCCTGTGTTGGAAGCACAGACTCTCAGCCTCTTTTTTGATCAAGAACTTAGTTGATTTGCTGTTCTTTTCTATTCCCACCCCAGAACTCTACTATAGGAAATGTAGAGCACTGTTCCCAGGAACCTCTTCTGTAATCTTCCTGCCTCACCATATGTAAGCCAGGAAGTGGGAAGGAAGGTGTCGCATTCTATGTATCAGAAACCTTTTGATGATCCTGATAGCACTCAGGGCCTATAACCCAGGAAACACATGAGAACAGGTTCAACTCTCCTTCCCAACCATGATTTCATACTCCTTGATCCAACGTTAGTGCTCTTCAATCCATACATGCAGCATTGGAATGGTTTTCTAACCTGCTTTTTTATCTCTTCTTCTGAGGATTTTGCTTTTGAAATGGAAGCAAGGAACACTTTTAAAAAAATTCTACTTTATATGTTCCTGTCTCCAAGGAAACTATTTCCAAACATCCTAGCTTCTCAATAGGAAAAAAAAGAAGAAAAAGAAAAAGGCAGAATCAATGCTTAAAAAAATGTCTTCATGGGGCTGGGAAGGTGGCCCAGTGGTAGAGTGCTTGCCTTGCATGCATGAGGCCCTGGGTTTGATTCCTCAGCACCACATAAGCAAAAAGAAAAAAAAGCCGGAAGTGGTGCTGTGGATCAAGTGGTAGAGCACTAGACTTGAGCTAAAGAGCTGAGGGACAGCGCCCAGGCCCAAAGTTGAATCCCCATGACCTACAAAAAAAAAATGTCTTCATGCCACATCCAAGAATCCAAGAGACAAAATACTCCTTTACTTCTTGTAGGTGATTTTACAACCAAATAAATTGTATAGGTTATGTTGGGAAAAATATGATGAACAATTAATCTTGTATCTCAGGAAGAAACTGTTTTACATATCCTTCTGACTTCCATTTGCAAAAATTGTAGTTGATATGAAAGCCCATTGAATATGCTATTTTCTTTCTAGATATATCTTGACTGAATTTAATTAGAATCCTATGAGACAAACTTGCTACAACTGCAAAATCTCCTAAAATCATTCTAAACTGGGCATCAGTGACTCATGCCTATAATCCTAACAATATAGGAGGCTGAGATGTGAGTATTGCAGTTCATAACCAGCCTGGGTAGGAAAGTCAGTAAGACTCTATTTCCAATTACTCACCAAAAAGTCAGAAGTGATATTATAGATCAAGTGGTAGAATGCTAGCTTTGAATACCAAAACTTAGAGACAGTGCCTACTCTCTGAGTTCAAGCCCAGGAACAGGCACAAAACAAAACAGTGCATAATAAACCTGTTTCCTTATCCAACAAGGTTTACCAAACTAGACTGTAGCCCTGGACATTGCTGGCTTACACCTATAATCCTAGCCACTTGAGAGGCTGAGACCTGCAGGATCAGTTCAAGGCTAGGTAAGGCAGAAAAGTTCACTCACACTCCTCAATAAAGAACTGGTCTCCATGGCATGTGCTTGTTTTCCCAGCTACTAGGAAGCCTTACATAGATAGATTGCTCTCAGTGCATACCTGGTGAGAAATTAGGACCCTGTCTCAAAAATACCAAGCATAAATCAGAACTGGAGGTGTGGCTTGGTGTTGAGTGCCTGTTTAGTAAATATGAGGGCCTAATGTTCCCCACCAAACAAAACCAAAACAATCCAAGACTATTCCACCCATGTTTTATAATTGTTTTTCAGTTTCCAACAGTCACCAGGAGCTTTTTATTGGTTTTTAACACTAAAGTTGATGTCTGAAAAGAACATAGAAGAATTGAAAACATCACAAAGGTTTGTTACATAATTAGATGAAGAAAAGTACACCTAGTAGATAGGAAGAAAAAGTACTAGGTTGTATGTTATGTTAGTAGAGGTTTACATCTTCTTTTATCTAAACTAATAAAAATGTTAATAATATTTATTTAAGGAAATATTCTGTTTTTCTAAATATACAAGAAAAACACAAACTGATGATTTTAAGATCACCAGAATGTACAGCAGGTCACTTTTTTTAGTTTATGAAGAAAGTCTCCATGTTACTCTTCAGATTTGCTTAAATAGGAACAGCTGTTAACAATGTAAACCTAGATCAGTGATTTTCTTTTAGTTTGTCATAGTGGTACAATATAAATAAAAAATACTTCAGGAAAGAAGGTCAAGACAATAACATACATATAAGAATATAGCATCATTTTCTTGGAACTCTTCAAGCTCCTGTCACTGAATTACTTACTATGCAATGCTATCTGTGGATCACTCTGGTTTTATGTTATCATTATCACTTGAAATGAATTTGCTTTATTAAAAGAGGTAACAAGCTCCTTTGGTAGACATTATATGACTGAGGCCCACTGTACTCTTAATCCCTGTGGCTTGGATACAGCCACGATCTTCTTGGGACCAGGTAGAGACATGATTCCATCAACAAATGAGACTCAGTTTTGAGATTTTTTTAAAATGATAATTGCAAGAAAATTTATTTTCCGTTTTAAAGGCCAACAGTGATGGAGATTTAAACCTGAGGTATTTGGAGCCCTTAGCACCTGAATCAGAATCTAGATTGGAGGAAGCCAACCATGAGAAGAGCAACTCCAGGGCCTCGCCAGAATATTTGAGTCCCTGAATGCAGCCATATATGAAGGGAAGGTGGCACAAAATATACAAATTTTCTGCTCTCCGAATGCATTTTATTTCTAAAATGCATTCTAATTGCAAGTAGCTAAGATCCTATATTCGGTCATTCTGTAAATTCTTTGCTAGAATTAGAGGCTCTAAGTACCACATCCTTAATTATTTCACTTTGTAAAAGAACTCAATACAAGGGAAGATACATTAACCAAACAAAACATACTAATTCTTCAATAATTTAGAATTTACATCTCTACATTCTTATAATACATTTACATTGTTTTCTTCAAATGTCTTGACTTATTTTCTAAGGTTTTTCCTAACATCCAATCTATTTTGACATATCTTCCCAGGCATGGTAATATACTGCTATAATCCCAGCTACTTGGGAGTTTGAGATCAGGAGGATTGTAGTTCAAAGCCAGCCTAGTTAAAAAGTCATGACATAATGGATCACAGTAATAATCCCAGATGTCTAAGAAACATAGGTAGGAGGATAAGGAGGCTAGATCCAGACAAAAACACAAGTTCATCTCCAAAAATAACTCAAGCAAAAATGGCCTGATTCAAGTGGTAGAGTGCCTGCCTTACAAGTGTAATGCTGTAGTTCACCAGAACCACCTAAATACATACTTAAATGAATGAATGAATAAATGCACAAGCAAAAAGAGGAAAAGAAAGATTACTGGACTAATCTATAGGTCAATGTAGCAAATGCTCTATTGTACAAGAAGAGGTAACATTCCTTAAAAAGAGTTGCCTACAGGTAATTTTTAGTTAATGCTGTGCCCAAGCACAGAAAAGATATTGAATGGTAAGTCCAGAGATCTGTTTGCATCTTAATTACAAACTTGGTTACCTCTTTCTGTCACTAGTTCAAATACATATGCTTTTATCTCCAAGAAGAAGCTGTGTTCTCATTATTTCAAAGTCAGAACTAAGTGCCAATGGATAGGTTCTTCTGTGGCATACCATGGAGAGCTCTGTGGGCTTTGCAAAGTTTCCCAAGTCTCTGGCCAGCCACAAAACCAGCACTGCCAAATAGACACAGCATATGTTTCTAAGTTTGCCAAATAAAAGCAGATGCTGCCAGAAGGTTTAAAGCTGTGTTCTAAAGTAAAAAAAGAAAACAGAAGCATGTCACTGAGCCTGACCATAGTAGCCATCAAAGTGAAAGGTATGACTGTCACGTTCTTTTTTTTTTCAGTGCACCTGCCATAGCTTCCACATGTCTGTTATTATTTTATCCCATGTGTAGAATTAATTGACTCCATGAGACAATGTCTTTCTAGCCCAATGATTTATCTCCAGTATTAGAATAGTGATACTGACTTTGAGTCTTGGGCCTTTTCTCTGCACCAATGAAAAAATTATGAGGCAAGGGAAGTGGAGTAGAGGCGAAATGTATTTGAAAGTGAGAGGAAGGTGCCAAAAAATGGTGTGGGTAGCCTCTTGGCTGGCTAATACAAGCCCCCAATCAGGACTTGTGGCCAGGAGGGAGGGCTGCCATTGCCAGATGAGGCCCTGTCTACTTGCTTTTCAGGCATGGAGGAGAAGAGTAGAGACCTCTTTGTGTAAGAGAGTAAAGAAGTGGAGACTAGAAATTGGCTCATGGTTCTCTCTTTAATAGGTCTTTTGGGAGACTCTCAGATGTTCTGGCATCTGATTGGGTCATTGCCTATCTCACCTCAAAGGGAAGAGTTATCTGTCTGCTCTAGGGTCTCCAGAGACTTCACTTTCCTCAGAGCTGGTTTGCAGCT
The DNA here is from genome assembly GCF_024711535.1 of Dipodomys merriami. NCBI lineage: Eukaryota > Metazoa > Chordata > Mammalia > Rodentia > Heteromyidae > Dipodomys > Dipodomys merriami. The sequence goes on from NW_027206512.1 coordinate 10,641,931, forward strand.
TCCCAGAGTCTCCAGGAAGAGAAGGGGGCATTTTGTCCATGGGGCCATTGTCCTTGTTTCCATCTGCCTAGTCTTCCTCCTTTTGTTTGTCCCTCAGTAGGTAGTACAGAATATATAGATCTGTTAATTCCCATGTGTCCTTCTCCATATCTTATTTTAGGCTATCTTCTTGGCTACTACTCCTGGGACTTCAACTCAGGACCTCAGTCTCTCACTCAGTTTTCTTGCTCGTGGCTGAATGCTATACCACTTGATTCATGCCTCCAGTCTGGAATTTCACTGACTAATTAGAGATGGTATCTCACAAGTTTTCTGCTGTGGTTTGTTTCAAACAGTGATCACTCAAGTTTCAGTCTCCTGAACAGCTAGGATTACAGGCATGAGCTACTGGTGTCAGGCTTCTGTAAATCCATTTTATTTCTTTTTTTTTCAAATTTTTTATTGTGATTAAGTGGTTACATAATTTCCCAAATTTCACAGTATTGTGGGATAGTGATGCTCAGTTAAAGTCACAAACACAGTCTAACTTTCCTGGATGTAAATCCATGTTAAAGGAGTGCTTCAAAGCTGAGTGCTGGTTGCTCATGCTTACAGTCCTTGCTACTCAGGAGCTTCATGTTTAAGAATTGTGGTTCCAGCCCTGAGCAGAAGAGGCCATAAGACTCATCTCCAACAAACTACTCTGTAAAGGCTGAAAGCCATGCTGTGGCTCAGGTGTACAGCATTAGTCTTGAGTAAAAGAGGCTTGGCATCCAGGCTCTGAGTTTAAGCCCCAGGACAGGCACACACCCAAACGAAATGTCCTTCAAGAAAGTTATAGCCTAACCACTGTTACAATAGCCAACTTATGGAAATAACCCAGATGGCATACAATGGAAGAATAATTTTTTTAAATGTGATACATATATAAAATATAAACATATGTTTATATATTACTATATGATTTTATAATATATGCAAATATAAAATTATATAAATTCACATGTAATATACACATTATATAATATATAGGCATATATTATATAGAAATCTTACTTATATGATATATAAATATTATATATTATATATAAAATTGTATTCAGCTGCCAGAAATAATGAAATTATATCATCTTTAGGAAATGGACCAATCAGAAAAAAATCATTCTGATCAATAAGTGAGCCTCCCCCCCCCAAAAAAAAGACAAAATTGGGGCTGGGAAGGTGGCTCAGTGGTAGAGCGCTTGCCTTGCATGCATGAGGCCCTGGGTTCGATTCCTCAGCACCACATAAGCAAAAAGAAAAAAGCCAGAAGTGGCGCTGCGGCTCAAGTGGTAGAGCACTAGCCTTGAGCTGAAGAGCTGAGGGACAGCACTCAGGCCCAGAGTTCAGGCCCCACGACCAGACCCCCCCCCAAAAAAAAAACAAAAAAAACAAAAGACAAAATTGCACATGTTTTCTCTCATATGTAGATCTTATAAAGGATTATACTGACTAAAATATAGTATATGAAGGAGTGAAACATGATGATGTAAACCCTTGAAAAATTAAGAGACAACAAATGAATACCAAGAAATTAAAACATGTTTTGAATGGAGAGGGGCTAATGGAAAGGAGTTAAATGAATGAAAAAGAAACAATGAATAAATACAATTTCAATACTCAATGTATGCATGTGAAAAAGGAAGTGGAAAACGATGTAACTTGTAGTGAAAGTGGTATGGGGGAAGAATGATGAAATGGGTGACTGATTACTCCACACATAAATCAACCTGTAAATTTGTAACATCCTCCCATAACTATTAGACAATTTTTTTAACTTTATAGCTTGAAGAATCTCAAATTTACATATTGACATAAAATCAGTATTTTCCCCTCCTCTGTTAACAAATTATCACAAAGCAACAAGGTAAATGCAAAACATCACAAAGAAAGACCTTCAGGGATAACATAGTAAGAAAATCAATTGGTGAAAGGATCCTATTGCTATATATATATATTTAAAAAAACTAGAAAATGTATACCTTACAAGGTTGATATAAGCATCATGCACTATTCTTAGCATAACAGTAAGTTCTTCAGAAAAAGGAAAATGATACTAGAAAGAATTTTTTTGTGTGTTTGCTGGAGTTAGGGCCTGAGCACTGTCCCTGACCCTACTCTACCACTTGAGCCACAGATCTTTAGTGGTTAATTAAAGATAACAATCTCATAGACTTTCCTTCAAATTGTGATCCTCAGATCTCAGCTTCCTAAGCAGCTTGGGTTATAGGTGTGAGCCACCAGCCTTTGACATGGGAAAGATTTTTAAGTATATATGAGGCAATGAAGAATACTGGAAATGCATGAATAGAAGAAAGTATATGTGTAGGATTCTTATTTTAAATTATTCTAAACATAGCATATTGTCTAAAATAAAGAGTAGCAATATATTGTGCTCATAGCATTTACAAAAGTAAAACATATGGTTAAAATAGCAAAAAGGATGAGAAGGAGGAATTATGAGGATTGTAAAGTCCTTATGCTGTATAATATATAAATGCATTAATATATAGTATATTGAGTTATTATATATAATAATTCACAACTAAGTAAAGATATAGACTGTGAGTTTGAGGACAAATATTAAATTTTGAGTAAACAGGATATAGTTTGTTATATAGCAATAATTAATAATAATTTGGTGAAATGGAATAAGAAAAATACTCAAAAATAAGGCAAAAAAGAGGGGGAAAACAGCTGTTTTGGATGACGCAGATTTTACCAATGTTCATATTTTACATCATTAATATAACTTCAACATAGATGGCTTGTAATTATAATCACCCTTTTACCATGAAGGAAATTAGGTACCAAGAGGTCAACACATAAACTTAAGAACGTTAGTGGGCAACAAATTTAAGAATTTTAGTGTGCAATAGATTTACAAATTTTAGAACTCTAAATACACTATTTCAAAAAATGAAGCAAATTTTTAGTATTAAAATTTCCCAAGTTTGCAATGAATGTATTTACTAAGAAAAAAATTATACAGTGCAAGCAATTTTGAGTGTTTCTTTTCTATGAAAACCTTCTTAGGCTATTTCCTCAATGTACTGCTATTCTGTTGAAGCACCATACTAGCCAGGTAAGCAGTAGGTCTTGTTTCAGTCCGACAGGACCAGGTGAACTGTTTCACAGTTACATTATCAGTGACTTCAAACACAAAGGAAAAGCTTATTGAATTCTCTGCTTCCTCAAGTTATTTTATTTTAAGGTAGGTGTGGTGATTCATACTTATAATTCTAGTTATTAAGGCAGAAATCAAGTTTTAGGCCAGTCCAGGTAAAATGTTGGGAAGACCACATTTTACCAAACAAGCTGTGTGCAGTGGTGTGTATCTGTGATCCAAGCAACATGAGTCAAAAAGTTGGGAGATAATAGTACAAGGCCAGCCTGGGCAAAATGGCAAGACTCTAATAAATGGCTAAATGGTCTGGGATGTGATTAAAGTGGTAGAAAACCTGCTTATCAAGGGTGAGCATCTGAGTTCAAACTCCTGTGTGGCAAAAAAAAAAAAAAAAAAAAAGAAGCAAGCAAGAAAGGAAGAAAAGAAAAGAAAGGAAACAAGAAGAAAAGAAAAAAAAGAAAATATCATTTCATTTTGTTTTAGTCTCCATTTTCAAATAAAAGTATACTGTATAATCCTCATGTAATGACTACATACGTCATTAAAGTTTAATTGAAATGTATTTGGCTCTTAAGATACATAATTAGTTTCCCATCTGTTAGCTAAAGTCTTTCAACAGAACTCTACATTTCCCTCCCAATTTACTGGATCATGCAATTTGTAATAATATTGGAATTGCGGATTTATTCTGAAAATGTCGAGGCTGGATCTGAGTCTATTCTGAACATATTGCTTCTAGTAATCCGTTCCATATCAAATATCAGGATGCAGCATGCATAGTGTAATGTAGTGACATCCTCTTGCCGTGCACTATAGTTCCATCATGTCATGACCTTAATATTTTTAGTTCTTGCTTCTCTTAAGAAAACAAAGAGTGCAAAAAATTGCAACATTGGGTGGCCTCTTGAACACAGACCTCAGAGCTGGCCCCAGAAGTTGGGTGTCCACACCATGAGAAAACAAACACATCCCATCATTGTTGACACTAATTATGTACTTCACTTCTTTCTTCTCAGAAGAAAAGCCAAGAATGAAATTGCTATGAAGCAGCTCCTTCTCATCACCAGGGTGGCCTCTGCAACACAGGGTTGAAGTCTAGTTCCAGTGGGGTTGGGATAGCTCACATGGCCAACACTATGCTATTCATAGTGTGTGAAGAAGCAGCATGCACGCTTAGGAAATCTACCATTCCTTGCTCAGCTGAAAATGCTTTACAGGAGTTAAGAAGGAATAGTATGCAGGAAAACAGGCAAGAGGGACTCAAAGACATTACTCAGAATTTCTTCCATCATAGACAATTACCTATGAAATATCACTGAATAACATGTGATGCACAATCAGATTTGTAATTTTTTTCAACAGTACAATTGGCCAAAGTTGAACTACTAATTATAAAGTATAGTGCTGGTCAGTCACCAACACAGTGAGTCTGAGTTATAGTTAGCAAGCCCATTTAATTTTCACACATTTGGCTCTCTCTCAGTTTCTTGGTAACACACTTGATATTTAGATTTTTATTTCCATAACTGGCTTCATGGGTTTATGATTTGTGCACTCACACAGGAACCTATACTTAGACTTTCCCTACACCTGGCTTAATTCACTGTCTTTGTCTGGAAATATTAACTGATCATTAAATAAAAGTATTCATTTCAAACTGCAAAATGTATATTATAATTTTAGTTCTACATATGCCATTCATCGCCATTTATTTCTCAGCTTGTTCTACTTGGTGGGGGAGAGAGATGCTATTCGTTGAATATCAAAATTCTAATACACCAAATTACATGAAAAGTGACAGCATTTAATTATCAAGGTCTAATTTATGGAATTTATGAAGAAGTTATGCCATGAACCATTTTGTAGCATGCAATATAGAAACTGAATGTTTTAAATAACTGCTGGCAAAACAAAGAAAACTGGGCAAAATATTTTTACAGTTAAGGGTTACTAATATTCTCAGAGTATTAGAAAAATTAATGCTAATCAAAATCACTAAGCAAAGACATAAAAGAAATGACAAAACATCCAATAGAGACATTTTTCTTCTGTCTATAGAACACTAACAAACACCAACAAAGTTTTTCTTTGTGCTTCATCACAAAGATAAACTTAAACCTACCACTTTAAGCTGACCTGTGGCTCACACTTGTAGATAGGGCTACTCAGGAGGCTGAGATATGAGGATCACAGTTCAAAGCAGTTTGAGCAGGAAAGTCTGTGAGACTCTTATCTCCAATAAACCACCAGAAAACTAGAAGTGGTGCTGTGGCTTAAGTGGCAGAGAGCTGGCCTTGAGCAAAAGAGCTGAGGGACAGTGCCCAGGCCCAGAGTTCAAGCCCCACAACCGACAAAAACAAACAACGAAACCCTACCACTTTAGAAATTTTACTGCTTACAGTTAACACAATTAGTGATTAATAACTTGATAATTAGTGATAACTAATGAGTGAGATGCCTGCCAAATTTGTGTGTGTGTGTGTGTGTGTGTATGTGTGTGTGTGTGTGTGTGTACTCGTCTTAGGGTTTGAAATCAAGACCTAGACACTGTCTCTGAGCTTTGTTGCTCAAGTTAGCACTCTCCCACTTGAAGCACAGCTCCACTTCCAGCTTTTTTGGATGACTAATTAGAGATAAGAGTCTCAAGGACTTTACTGCCTAAGCTGGCTTTAAACTCTGATCCTTAGATTTCATCTTCCTAAGTAGCTACAATTAGAGATGTGAGCCAGCTGCCTTTCAAAACTTTAAGCATGAAAATATGAAGAAGTATGCTCCTGATTAATTTTTGAAACAAAGTGGAAATTAACATTAAGAAATCTGTAAGGAACAGCAATATAATTCTGAATAAAAATGGGAATCAGAAGACAATTTGTAGTTGTGATAGATTTTATTTTTGAAGAAAAGAGAGAAAAGGAACAAATTATTTAAAAATTAGAAAAAAATTAGCAATTAGCTGTAGTTAATATGCAAAATCAGTATACATAGTATATGCATAATACACAATATACAATATTCATATTATTCAATATCCATAATATATATCTTAATATACATATGTGAGGGCATCTCAATATATATAATTAAAATAAGCAGCAAGTCCAAAAGGGTTCAAGGTGAGTTCCGGCCGTAAAATTTACCAATTCAAGTAAGAAAATTAGTTGCAATGCACCCTGATTCATTTTGAAGATAGCCTAAAGATTGGCTAGGTGTCAGTGACTCATGCCTGTAATCCTAGCTACTCAGGAAGCTGAGATCTGAGGATTGTGGTTCAAAGCCAGCCTGGGCAGAAAGGTCCGTGAGACTCTTATCTCCAATTAAACATCACAAGACTGGAAGTGGTGCTGTGGCTTAAGTGGTAGAGCTGAGGGATAGTGCCCAGGCCCAGAGGTCAAGCCCCACGACTGACAAAAATAAATAAATAAATAATAAATAAATCTTAAAAAATAAGTCATATTCTAAGAAAATATGACATAGTTATTAAAGGCTTTGGCAAATTATACATCATCCATGATTTGGTTTATACCTAGAAAATCTAAACATTGTAGGAAAAAAACCCAAAATGAATAAGAAAAATAGCTCCTTTCTCTCTAGCAAAATTAACTACAAATAAAAATGGGAAAACACTACATTCCAAATAGCAATGAGCTATATAAAAATGCAGATTTAAATATAAACATACAGGCAGTAAAGTACCTGAATAAACATAAAAATCATATTAAAGTACATAAAACAATAAATAAACAAATGTAAGTGAGTGATATTGTTGGATGTAAAGGTCAAATTTAGTAAAGTCAATAATCTCAATATTTGTACATAGATGTAGGTTGTGACAGGGAGTGGGGTAAATAAGTAATTAAGATGACCTTAAATTTCTATAGGAGAATAACTGTTTAGGAATGGCCAAGAAAAGCTTTAGAAACAGCTAAGTGTGGAAATATCTATCATATTAGACACCAGGATGTATTATAAAATTATAACAATCAGGATGATGGAATAGAATAACTATTCCAAATATAGATCCCAGAACACACAATTCTAATTGATGCCAAAGGTGACATTTAATTCTGTAGGAAAGTTGTAACAAATGGTTTTGAAATAAGCAATGTACATGTTATTGGTGTGTGTTAATTGTACATAATAAGAGGCTTTATACACGCATCCAATGTACTTTGGTCACTTTCACCCTTCTGGAACCCCTCTATTATCCCCTATCTCCTTCTTTTCCCTTTCCTTTTCCCTTCCCCAATAGTCCCTTCACGATCTTGTTTGTTATTTCTCCTGTCTCCGTGCCATAACCTCTACAAATGAGAGAACACACTGGATACTTGTCTTTGTGAAATTGACTTATTTCACTTAACATCATGGTCTCCATTTCAATCCACTGTTCAGCAAACATGATTTCATGTTGAGTGAAACTCCATTATATATTAATATCACATTAAAAATTCATTAAAATAAATTATACAAAGGTGCTTTATTGTGATATTTATATACATGCACGTCATGTCTTTTGATCAGATTCACCCTGTTTGTATTACTTTTTCTTAGCTTCTCTCCTTTCCCCTTTTAAATAATTTTTCATAGTTGTATTATGCAATTTTAATGCATACAGATAATTTTCTTCAATTATATTCATCTCTCATTGCTCTCTTCTTATTCTTAACACTTCCTTTAATGGGTTCTCTTATCAGGGGTCCCATTTTATAATGATATATTATTATTATTATGTTTTAAAGTTTAGAACTACATATGAGCAAAAAATGTGCATATGAGCTGCATATGAACTGAGGTATTTGTCTTTCTGAGATTGGCTTACTTCACAAAACCTGATTCTCTTCAGTTCCATTTTTTTGCAAATGTAATTTAATTTTTGTGTATTTCTAAAGAATACCCCACTGGATATATGTACCATTTCTTGATGTATTTATCCATTGATGGGCACTTGGGAAAAGTGTGTCAATAAACATGGATGTGAATATTCCAATAGTAAGCTGATTTGGGTTATTGGAGTATATACCCAAGAACAGTATAGCTGAAACAATGGGAGTACTATTTTTAATTTTATAAGAAAACTTTATATAGAGCCAAAACTTTATATAGACTACATTTACATTCCCACCAGCAGTAGATAGTCATTTCTCTCACATCTCATCACTTAGGTTATTTGTTTTCTAGATGCCAGCCATTCTGAGTTAGGTGAGGTAAAAATCTCAATATGTGTCTAGTGTGTGTGTGTGTGTGTGTGTGTGTGTGTGTGTGTGTGTGTGTGTGTGTGTGTTTCTGTGTGTGTGTGTGTGTGTGTGTGTGTGTGTGTGTGTGTGTGTGTGTGTGCAAGCGCACGCGCTGCTTTGGGGGATTGAACTCAAGGCTTGAGTGCTGTCCCTAAGCTTTTTTGCTCAAGGCTAGCTAGCACTCTACCACTTGAACCATAACTCTAGTTCTAGTTTTTAGTGGTTAGTTGGAGGTGAGTCATATGTACTTTCCTGGCCTAGCAAGCTTCAAACTACAATCCTCAGATCTTAGCCTCCTCAGTAGCTAGGATTATAGGCATTAGCTGCCAGCACTCAGCTCAATGTAGGTGTTTTTGGTTTAGGTTTGTTTTTTGTTTTTAAGTTTATTTATTTTGCCAGTCCTAGGGCTTGAACTCAGGATCTGGGCACTGTCCTTGAGCTTCTTTTGCTCAAGGCTAGTGCTCTACAACTAGAGCCACAGCTCCATTTCTGACTTTTGGGGTAATTTATTGGAATTAAGAGTCTCATGGACATTCCTGCCCAGTCTGGCTTTGAACAGCAATCCTCAGACCTCAGCCTCATGAATAGGTAGGACTATAGGTGTGAACCACTGATGTTTGGCTTCAGTGTAGTTTTGATTTGCCTTTCTTTAGTGGTTAAGAATGTAGAACATTTGTCATGTATTTCTAAGCTAGTTACACTTCTTCATTTGAAAAGTTTTTCTGTTCTTTGGTGCATATATTGATTAGAGCACAAAAGAAGCTCTTCTGTCCTTCAAGAAGCTTGGACTTCACTTGCTATACACAAAATACTTAACCAATAAGGGCTTCCCAATGCTGTTCTGAGGGAGGTTTTCTGTTTGGCTTATTTGTAGTTTGTGGGGTCCAACAACAAGGATTCTGCTTCATTATGTCTTCAGTTGGCCCTACAATCTGGATTTTAGCAGAGCAGAGCCAAAAGATGGAGAAAGAACACATTTTAATGACATCTTCTGAGTTCCTGTGTCAGTGCTAACTGAAGTCAGACTACCTCTGGATTTCAGGATTCAAAGCATTTAGCCTGGGTGCTGGAATAGCATCCATTCTGGGTTGTACCCATTGGAACAAACCAGTGAATGGAAATTAGTGTTTTCTTGAGTGCAGTGAGTTTCCAAGTGAATTATTAAATCTGAAAAAAATTATATTAAGTGAAGTAAGCCAGGCCCAAAGAAACATAGATTTCTTTTATTTTCTAAGCTATTAGAGTTCTGTTTAGAAAGACTTATATATAACTATGCATTGAAGTGCTTGTGTTTTCCTCTAGTAGTTTCAAGATTTGAATCTTATATTAAGGTCTTTATCCATTCAAAATTGATTTTTGTATAGGACAAAAGACAGTGATCTGGTTTCAGTTTTCTATGTGTGTATATTTTTCTAGTACCACTTTTTAAAGATGCTGTTTTGCAAGATATGCTTTTGGCCTCTTTGGCAAGAATTAACTGGCTGTAGTTGTGAGAGATTATTTCTGGGTCTTTTATTCCACTGGTCTTTGCGTCTGTTTTTCTGCCAGTACTATATGTTTTAGCTCCTCTGGTTCTGCAGTACAATTTGCAGTCTATATTGTGATACCTCAGGTATTTCTGGGTTTGCTCAGTATTTTGTTATTTGAGGATCTTTCCTGTTTCCTTATAAATTGGAAGGCCACATATTGTATTTCTGTGGAGAACGTCACTGGAATTTTTGATGGGGATTTATTGCATTTGTGTACCAGTTTAAGTAGCATAGTCATGTTCATAATGTTTATTCTGCTGATGTTTTAATATGGAAGGTCTTTCCATCTTCTAGTATCTTTTGCAGTTTCTTACTTCAGTGCTTAGTAGTTTGTATTGTAGAGGTCCTTAGCATCTGTAGATAACCTTACGGCTAGTATTGTAATTTATTATTTTAAACTTTGTGAATGAACTTTATTTCCTCATTTCTTTTTCAGTGAGTTCAATATTGGCACATCCTTAACAAATAAAATTTGATTATGAGTTATCTCATGTAAAATTTAAAATTAAGATGAATGAATCAAATAAAGAAAAAGAATACAATTTTTATAGAAAAATCTGAGACTTTATGTCAATCATCGATGATGGAGTGCATTTTTACTAAGATCTGAAAAAGGAAAAACCAGTTTATGTTTTAAATAAAAAAGGAAAAACAACATATTTGGGAACAACTATAAAAATAAATACTGTTTTATAGTTATTCAGCAGCAAAAATACAATGAAGAAAGATCTTACAGAACTGCTGATAAAAAATGGATTTGGTCACAGGTTCTCTGAAAACAGTGGACAACAATCTGTATATTTTCTGGCTTAATTAGATTCCTAGCCATATAAATCAACCAATATAGCTGGATCATGTAGGAGTTATAGTTTAGCATTTTAATTTGATTCAGTCCCATTTGTCTATAGTTTCTTTTATTTCCTAAGCTATTAGAGTTCTGTTTAGAAAGTCTTATATATAACTATGCATTGAAGTGCTTGTGTTTTCCTCTAGTAATTTCAAGATTTGAATCTTACATTAAAGTCCATTCAAAATTGATTTTTGTATAGGACAAAAGACAGTGATCTGGTTTCAGTCTTCTTTGTGTGTATATTTTTCTAGTAGCACTTTTTAAAGTGTAGTTTAAGTGGTCCAGTGACTGCCTGGCAAGCAGGAGGACTTGAGTTTAAATACAAGTAACTCCCACAAAAGATATTAGTTCAATGTCTTTGCATAAACTGTAGAACAGCTAACAAAATATATAATCATCTTTGCAATATTAATGTATACAGAAAGCAGATCTTTTAAACTAAAATTATTGCACTCAAAATATGCCTTCTGGGATATAGATTTCTCATCAATCCTTCTCTAAAAAACCACGCCTTTATACAATTGCCCCAAGCCCAAAATACCACTAGGACCTAACATAATATTTATGGTTTCCAGATACTGCTGTATTTAGATTCACAGCCAAATTGTAGTGTACCAGAAAGGGAGAACTATGTCTCTCTGACTTAAAACTGGTCTGAGCATGTATTTCCCATAATTCCCATAGTTCATCTCATTCTAAGTCATACTGTCTGGGAAAGTAAGGGGATATATCCACTAACTCTTGAGAGACATGTGTAACTAGGACCAATAACAATCTTGTGCTGTTATATATTAACTTCTAGAAGCAGTACTACTGCCACCCTTCCAACTCTGCCAGGGCCTCTCTGGCTAAATGAAAGACTGGCTCATTGTGGCCCAACATATCCATAGTGTTCGGTTAATTAGTTAACCTTGTCTGAGTAGACCCTTTTATCCCCATCAGTCTTATATCAAAGTGAATCTACTCTTTTGACACGTAGGGATGAATTCCCACAGAAAGTTAGGCTCAGATTTGACATCTTCTATCTACACAGACTCCTTTGCTATCATATTTTAGATCGGAGCTGATGCTTTTATTTGCAAATTCTTTTTTTTTTTTAGGTGTGGTCTTGGGGCCTGAACTCTGGGCCTGGGCGCTGTCCCTCAGCTCTTCAGCTCAAGGCTAGCGCTCTACCACTTGAGCCACAGCACCACTTCCAGCTTTTTGCTTTTTGCTTATGTGGTGCTGAGGAATTGAACCCAGGGCCTCATGCATGCAAGGCAAGTGCTCTACCACTGAGCCACCTTCCCAGCCCCTGCAAATTCTTTTGTATCCACAATATGAAAGCTCTAGCTGACCATTATTAAATGAATAGCTAGTCCAAAGAGAAAACTGCCTCCCCAAATAGTATTTTCTATGCCACTCACCTACTGGATAAGCCAAGGGAATGTTATTTTCCCCACCCCTCAATTTACATAAAATAAACCCATCTTCTATACAAGCACTATATGTTTTTTAAATAAGTTTTTGTTGTAAAAATACCTTACAGAGGGGTTACAGTTACATGAGCAAGGTAATGAGTACATTTCCTATCAAGTATTGTTGCTTCCTCCTTTGTTTTTCCCCTACCATCCCTGCCCTTCCACCTCCACAACTACACTCCCCCACCCAAATTGTCAAGTTCTTTTTTAACATAGTGTCTTGTACATCTCATTGCTACAATGGGTCAAACTGTATTCTTATTTAAACATTTTGTTTTTCCCTTCCCCTTCCCAAATTAGACCAACATCAAATATAGTGAAAACAGGGGTTATACCATGGGGGAGTGGGGAACATACAAAGCAATAAAAAAACCATATGGTCTGTTATAAATACGTTAGAAAGGGGGGAGGCTGGGAAGGGAGGTGAAGGGTAAACAAAGGAGGAGGCTGCAATGCTTGGTAAGAAATGTATGCATTATCCTGCCCATGTAATTGTAGCCCCTCTGTACAGTATGTTCTCAAATAAAATAAAATAATATTTTTTAAAAAAATTACAAAAAAAATAAATAAATACGTTAGAAACAATAGCAGGAAAGAAAAAAAACACTTGTGTCCCTATCTTGGGGTTCATTTTGCTTAACTTCATCTTATCTGCTCATATGTACATAGCTTTTGACTTTTCTACTTGTCCCAGACATACACTAGTTATTGCAAATAAGGGAAACCATAAGACCTATGTTTCTTTGGGCCTGGCTTACTTCACTTAATATAATTTTTTCCAACTCTTTCCATTTCCTAACAAATGGGCCAATGTCATTCTTTCTGATGGAGGCATAGAATTCTATTGTGTATATATACCACATTTTCTTGATCCATTCATGTACTTGAAGGGCATCTGGGTTGGTTCCATATCTTATCTATGGTAAATAATGCTGCAATAAACACAGTTGACAAGCACTATATATACTTCCTAGTGTCCCCTTCCTAAGCCATTATCTCCAACACAAGATTTTCTTGGGGAATTCCTTGTTATATATCAATTTACTATTTTAATTCTTTCAGTAAGAAAAGGTAGATTGTGCAAGTAATGCAAGGAGAGATTGGGGCAAGTGGAAAAGTCAATTCTCATTTACTAACCTAGTATCTCTAATTAGATTCCTGAAGTCTCCTCTTTTCTTATCATTTCTGTCCTTCGATCTTCCTAATAGAGGTTTTGTATGTGCATGTGTGTGCCTTTGTGTACTGGGGCTTGAACTCAGGATGTGTGCTCTTTTTTAGCTTTTTCATTCAAAGTTGGTTCTCTATTACTTGAGCCACAGCTCCACTTCCAATTTTTTGCTACTTAATTGGAGATAAGAGTCTCACAGACTTTCCTGCCCAGACTGACTTCAAACCTTGAGCCTGAGACCTCAGCCTCCTGAGTAGCTAAGATTATATGCATGCACCATCAGTGCCCATGTCCTAATACAGTGATAAGTCCAATAGTTTGAATCCTTCCTTTCTACACTTCAACAGCTTTACTCTGATTTGTTTATCTGTTCACTTTACAGCCCACTGTTTTTGGGTTTATGGGTACATAAATGCACAAGTGTCATTCAACTCATGAATCTATCTAAGGTACAAAAAAAAAAGAAAAAATGTTCATCCAAACTGAGATTAAGTGAAGGAACAAAGAACTTTGTGAAGGAAGTAGTTTGTAGATACTAAAACAGGGAGGACCAGATATACTGAGGAGAAAGAGAGAAAGAACAGCTGCCTCTGATCCTCCATCGGCATTGCATCTCCACTTGCGTTTCCTTCTAAAAGAATAGCTTAACGAAATTTGTTCCTTGACGACAGACCTATAGCCACCTTATCTTCGATAAGGGAGCTTAAAAAAACTAGAATGGAAGAAAGACAGCCTCTTCAGTAAATGGTGCTGGCAAAATTGGTTAACACCTGTAGAAAACTAAAGCTAGATCCTTATATATCACCCTGCACCAGAATCAACTCCACATGTATCAAAGACCTCGGAGTCAAAGCAGACACTCTGAAAACATTACAGGAATGAATACAAGACACTCTAGGACTCCATGACACAAGCTGAATTTTCTTAATGAAGACCCAGAAACACAACATATCAAAGAAAGGGTGGACAAATGGGACTGCATGAAATTGCAGAGCTTCTGCATGGCAAAGGACATAGCTAGCAAGATCAATAGAAAGCCCATGGATTAGGAGAAGATCTTCATTAGCCATACAATAGACAAGGGTCTCATATCTAAAATATACTTGGAACTCAAAAAATTAAATCCCCCAATAACAAATCCTCAAAGAAACAACTGCCCAATAAATAAGTGGGCTAAAGAGTTAAAGAGAAACTTCTCTGAGAGGAAATAAGAATGGCCAATAGACATATGAAGAAATGCTCAAACTCTCTAGCCATAAAACAAATGCAAATCAAAACAACATTGAAATACCACCTCACCCCACTTAGAATGACTAGAATCAAGAACTCTAATAACAACAGATTCTGAAGGGGATGTGGACAGAAGAGAACCTTACTGCATTGTTGGTGGGAGTGTAAACTTGTTCAACCACTTTGGAAAGCAGTATGGAAGTTCCTCAAAAGACTCCACATAGAGCTCCCCTATGACCCAGCAATCCCACTTTTGGGCATTTACCCAAACGATCACAAACAAGGCCATACTAAAGCTGCTAGCACAACAATGTTTATTGCAGCATTATTTACCATAGCTAAGATATGGAACCAACCCAGATGCCCCTCAGTACATAAATGGATCAAGAAAATGTGGTTTATATACACAATGGAATTCTATGCCTCCATCAGAAAGAATGACATTACCCCATTTGTTAGGAAATAGAAAGACTTGGAAAAAAATTATTTTACGTGAAGAAAGCCAGGCCCAAAGAAACAGGTCCCATGGTTTCCCTTATTTGCTATAACTAGTATATGTCTGGGACAAGCAGAAAAGGTAAGGTAAGACAATGTTAAGCGAAATGAACCCCAAGATAGGGATACAGGTGGTTTTTTCTTCCTTGCTATTGTTTCTAGCATGTTTATAAGGTACCATGTGATTTTTTTTGTTGCTTTGTATGTTCCTCCCCCAGGATATAATGCCTGTTTTCACTGTATTTGATGTTGGTATAATTTGGGGAGGAGAAGGGAAAAAACAAAAGGTTTAAATAGGGATGCAGGTGGACCCATTGCAATAATGAAATGTACAAGACAGTATGCCTAAAAATGAACTTTACAATTTAGGGGGGTAGGAGAGTGGGGGGGTCAGGGTACGGGGTGTAGTTGTGGAGGTGGGAGGGAAGGGATGGTAGGAGAAAAACAAAGAAAGAAGCAATAATGCTGGATATGAAATGTACTCATTACCTTGCTCATGTAACTGTAACCCCTCTGTACAGTATTTTCACAATAAAAAACTTCATTAAAAAAAGGAGAAGAAATCTAATAACAACAGATGCTAGAGGGGATGTGGCCAGAAGGGAACCCTACTGCTTTGTTGGTGGGAGTGTAAAGTTGTTCAACCATTTTGAAATGCAGTATGGAGGTTCCTCAAAAGACTCCACATAGAGCTCCTCTATGACCCAGCAATCCCACTTTTGGGCATTTACCCAAATGATCACAAACAAGGCCATACTAAAGCTACCAGCAAGACTATGTTTATTGAAGCATTATTCACCATAGCTAAGATATGGAACCAACCCAGTCAGTAGATGAATGGATCAAGTAAATGTGGTATATATATACAATGGAATTCTATGCCTCCATCAGAAAGAATAACATTTCTATATTTGTTAGGAAATGGAAAGACTTGGAAAAAATTGTATTAAGTGGAGTAAGCCAGGCCCAAAGAAACGTAGGCCCCATGGTTTCCTTATTTGCAATAACTAGTATACGTCTGAGACAAGCAGAAAAGGTCAAACGCTATGTGCTTATGGCCATAGAAGATGATGTTAAGTGAAATGAACCCCAAGATAGAAACACAAGTGGTTTTTTTCTTTCTTGCTATTGTTTTTAATGTATTTATAATGTACTATGTGATTTTCTTGTTTCTTTTGTAGGTTCTTCCCCACTGTATAATCCCTGTTTTCACTGTATTTGATGCCCTGCATCCTGTATACACGTTTTTCTAATTTGGGGAGAGGAAGGGAAATAACAAAATGCTGAAATAAGGATACAGATTGACCCATTGTAAATGAGATGTACAAGACACTATGTTGAAAACAAATTTTACAGCTTGAGGGGGGAGGACTTGGCAAGCGGGGGAGGGAAGAGATGCTAGGGGAAAAACACAGGAGGAGGTAACAATGCTGGCTAAGAAATGTACTCATTACCTTACTCATGTAACTGTAACCCCTCTGTACAGTACTTTTACAATTTAAAAAAAAACCATTAAAAAAAGAAGCTTACTGGGCTGGGAAGGTGGCTCAGTGGTAGAGCGCTTGCCTTGCATGCATGAGGCCCTGGGTTCGATTCCTCAGCACTACATAAGCAAAAAGAAAAAAGCCAAAAGTGGCACTGTGACTCAAGTGGTAGAGCGCTAGCCTTGAGTTGAAGAGCTGAGGGACAGCGCCCAGGCCCAGAGTTCAGGCCCATGACCGGACCCAAAAAAAGAAAAAAAAAAAAAAAGAAGAAGCTTACCTTAGTACACATGGTACACTCCATTTCCAACACTGTTCTATATCATCAATAAAAGTTCATTGATGCAAATTAAGTTGATTTCATGATCCAGTAATAAAAAAAAGAAATTTGTTCTTTCAAACCTGGGTAAATTTGTTCAAAGTACATTGTGTGCATATATGGCAATAGCCTAAGGGAACCCACTCACGACAAATGTAAATTAAAAAATAAAAAAAGAGACCAATGATTTCTCTCAAAATGTAGTATACTCAATAATTTGGTTTGCACACTGACCAATCTGATCACACCCAAGGTCAACTTAATGAAGTACATGGTTCCCATTGGCCACCATGTTCTCAACTAACTCACTGATTTGCACTGTTATATAATTTTTAAATGTGTGACTCTTTAAACATGGGAGTATTCGAATGTGCATTTTATCACTAGATTTCAAGATTCAGGTTTGTTCTTCATTTCTTTTAATATCCTTGGAGTCCATAATTCTGTGACCATTTTCATAGAAGATGATCTCTGCATATTATTGAATGAATAAACAAAAAATGAATGAACAGCGACGACTCACTCTTTATGAGTGTGTGGGAAGATGATACTAGGTAAATCCTTAGAGCCCTCAAAAAGAATAAGTAATAAGAGATGGAGAAACCTAAATGAGAGAAATACTGATAAGTGTGTCTTCTCTTTGGGGAGGACCAGGAGAATGGCAAGCAGAAAGAACCATTGCTGAAATCAAAATTCTGGCCAGCCAGAGCTCTGCACTTTAGAATCTTCCCATGATCCAACTCTCTGACCTCTCATTGACATTCATAATGTACCAAAATAAAATCAACCAGAAGTATTTAATTATATTTGCATTTTAAAGACAGGAAATTTATTTGCAGAGTCAATGATTGTTTTACCAGTAACTTTACTACCTACAATCTAAAAGACATCACATTAGGTTATTTTTTTTGTTTGCCTTGATTATTTCTGGAATTGTGGCTGCTCTTTAGAATAGCTCCAGGGTGGAAATGTGTTCATATTCTGCATTATCAAAACAACTACCACAGTCTTCCCATTCAAAGATGGCAAATATAAAAGGTGACTTCTGTTTCACTAAGCTAAGAAAAATAATATTTGGGGCAGAAAATAAGAGGAATGAAGCCTCAATATACTTGCAAGGAATGCCTAAATGTAGTCCAACCCATTGCTCCTAAAAGTTCTGGCCTCTTAAGAAAAATATGGTGCCACACCTTCATTTGACTAAATATAAGCCAGCCATTTACAACTCCTGCTTACATTTTCAACCACATTTTAAGCACAAAACTTTGTGGTTCATGAGTTAACAAGATGTCACCAAAGAAAATATAGGTGTTCCTCTTGAGATGTTTGAAAATGCCTGATTGCAGGAATCCCCATGTCCCCACCCCCCACAAAGTGACCCTTTGGGTTTGAAAGGCATTGGTTTGGTGGTTGGGCGGTTGCAGGCTGAACTGTCCCGCAAGCCAGTTGTCCTTTCTCTATGGTCTGTGAATGATACTTCTGAAGGCCTGGTGGCCAATATTTTGCTCATCACCCCCCTCATTTTCTCACTAAGATGTTTAATTAGTGAAAAGACAGCATGTATTTATAGATAAAGTAAAACAGCAAAGGCAAAAATGTTCTAAATATATGCATGACAAGTCATATTTATACACACACATGTATACATACCTTAAGTTCACACCCTTGTGAGTAGGAAAGCCATATAGTTGTGTTTAGGATGAAAGTAAACTGACACATGAACAATGAATTCTTGGAGATGTTCCACAACAATGAGAGTACATATACAAAAATTATATAAATAACCTATAATGTTACATTTAAGTAATTTAGGATCTAAGAAAAATATTTATTGAAGGACTATAACAGCTGAAATGGTACATGTGCATCGACTGTGTACACACTTTCTCAGTAGGACCATAAAATAGGTGTGAACATTCCCATCTTAGAAATGTGGAGACTGAAGCTTTGGGAAGTTAGACTAAAGCTTCAATGCTCATAAAAAGTCTGAACAGAACTTCTAATTTTTTCTAAATTTGCTTTTTGGTCTTTTTTGGATAATAAAAAGGTGATGACAGAATGAAAGTTAATTAGGGAATATTTTGATGACAAAACTAATGCTCTCTACTCTGATTTGGTTGCCAAAATCTTGACTAAAAATTCTCCAACCAGCTGGGAGCCAGTGGTTCATTCTTATAATTCTAGCTACTCAGAAGGCAGAGATCTGAATACCACAGTGTGAAGCTAGCCCAGGCAAGAAAGTCTGTGAAGTTCTCATCTCTAAATAACCACAAAAAGGCCAAAAGCTGTGGTTCAAGTGGTAGAGCTCTGTCCTTCATCAAAAAGCTCAGGGACAGTGTCCTGAGTTCAAGCCAAGCACACACACACACACACACACACACACACACACACACACACACACACACACACACACACACACACACACACACACACACACACTATTTTTCCAACTAGAAGTCAGTGAAGGCTGAAAGGAAAGGCGCTAGAATTAGGGGAACAAGAGCAAAAACAATGGATCTATAGAAGACTAGAGCATCTAGAAGCTTGTTAGTTTCACATATTTAATTTAGGGCATGTGGTCCTGGGGATGAGTCTCATAATTTATTACTGCCAAACAAGCTCTCTACCACCAAGCTACATTCAAAGACTGGGCCTGGAACTTTTTCTTTATTTTGCATGTTTTTGTTTTTATTGTGTTTCGTTACTTCCTGAATTTGCACATTTCTGACTGGTCTAATGTCTTGCTGAAGAGGTCTTTTTCTTATCTGATAGCGTCAAATTATCTTCTGTTTTGTAAATCTAAAATGTCTTCATTTCATCTTCATTTAAGAAGTGAATTTTTACTCAAAATAGAATTGTCATTTCACTGGTACTTTCATTCAGCATCTTAACGATGCATTTATTGGTCCTGCATTCTATCATTTCTCTTGGGAAGTCACATATGGCATCGTGTTGTGCTGATTTTTTCTTTGAAAATAATGTAGCTTTCATCCACTTACTGAATAGACTATATCTTTGTCATCAGCTCTTGTGATTTTTACTGTAATACGCTTTGGTTTACTTTTAACTCACTCTGGCTTGGAATTTCTAGATGTTTTCTTTCTTAAATTAGCATATAAAATCATATTGATGGAGTAATGTTTTATGTGTTTTTGATCAGTAAATTAGCCATATTTATTTTATTTTAATCTTTAGTTGTACAAAGGGATTTCAATTCCACATGTCAATTTATAAGTACAGTGCAACTTGATCAGTGTCAGGGGATAATGTTTTGAAGCGAGTATAGATTGCATATTTGTGTTCAGATCAAGGTAAGCACATCCCTCTCCTCAGGCATTTATCATTGCTTTGTGATAATAATTTTTAAAACTTTTTGAGATTTTAAAATTATACAGCACACAATTGTTATCTATAACCTTCCCTGTACAGCAGACTTCAGAACTTCTTTGTTCTATCTAATTTTAATTTTGTGCCCACTGACCAACCTCTCATCTTTCCCTGTCCCCCTACTCCCCTTAGCCCCTGCTAACCACCACTCTACTTCCAACTTCTTTTTAGATCTGAAATCACATGGTACTTGATATTCTATGCTAGTTTTATTTCACTTACCATAATGTACTTTACTTCCTACTATGATGTCACAAAGGATAGGATGTCCATTTTTATGGCTAGATAATATTCTATTGTATATATGCATAATTTTTATCTGTTCACAACAGTTGGTGGACATGTAGGTTGATTCCATCTCTTAGCTATTATGAATAGAATGGGATTAAATATATAAACATAGGTGTGCAGATATCTCTGCTATTCTGATTTCACTTCCTATGATTTCTTGAATCTGTGGCTTTGTGTTTTTTATTAGTTTTGGAAATTTGTCAGTCATTTCATTTTCACGTATTGTTTCTATTCCATCTGCTTTCCCTTTAAAAATTTTTAAATTTTGTTGTCAAGGTGATGTACAGATGGGTTACAGCTACATATGTAAGGTAGTGGGGTACATTTCTTGTGGACCATTGTTACCCCCTCCTTTGTTTTTCTTCCACTTTCCCTCCCCTGCAAGTTGTAAATCTCTTTCCAACATATTGTCTTGTATCTCTGTTGCATATAATAAGACATATTTATCGATCTCACATGTCCCTTATACCCTTATACCCTTTTTTGTATAATCTATGTCCTTTATTCACTGTTTCTGGTCAAATATTTCCTAATCTCTTCCTTTCCTGCTCTCTTTCTTTTTTCTTTTCCTTCCTTCCTTCCTTCCTTTCTTTGTTTCTTCCTTTTCCTTTCTTTTCCTTCCTCCCTTTTCTTTCTTTCTTTCCTTCTTTCTTATTCTTTCTTTCTACTTTCTTTGTGTGTGTGTTGGTACTGGGACAAATTTAGGGCCTTTTGTTCTCCTTTTTCTTCTTTGCTCATAGCTGGAGTTCTACCACATGAGACACACCCCCAGTCTGGCTTTTTTGTTGGCTTATTTGAGATTGATTATGTAGGACTTTTCTTCTCTGGCTGTCTTCATACATCAGTCTTACAGGTCTCAGCCTCCACCAGCACCAGGCTAACGTATATTCATTTTCACTAGTATTCTCTTAGGCTGTGTTAAATTAATCTACTGAGATTTTCATTTCTATTGTAATTCTATTCTTGAATTTCTAATTGCTTTTTTTCAATACATGTATCCTCTTACAAAATTCTGTGAACTTTCTTGAGTATATTATTAATAGTTAAAGTTCATGTCTAGCAACTATAGTATCTGAGTCACTTATGAATCTGGTTCTATTTATGTTTTTTCTTGGTCCTGTTTCTTTATATGACTGGTAAATTTATTTAGCTATTAGACACAGGTTAAAAAAACTACAGAAGCTCTAAATTTCATTATGTTACCTCCTTAGAGAGGGCAAATAGATAGTCAAATTGTTTAAGGGAAAACACTTTTATCTGGAGGTAGACAATCATGTTCAGACCATTGTTACAAAGAAGTCATCAGGCCACTTCCTTGTCCAAAGACCTCTGCTTTATATGCTAGTTTTTTCCTTCCAACTTAGAGGTCTTATAGTAGAATTCAGAGGCACTATGGAGCTTCAGACAGAGGTCTCATTCTCATTTTAAGTTTGAAGGTATTGATTTCTAATTCACTTGACTAATATTTTCAATTGTGTTATTTGAAAATTTTTAAATGATGTAGTCATCCTGATCATATATTATTCTGTGTTGTTTTATCTTTTTACAATGTCAAAGTAAGTATGATCCTGTGATTTCTACTGAAAACAAGTTTTTAGGAGAAACACTTCTCCATATATTTATATATTAATTTGACATAGTATTTAGGGGGCTATCTAGGCAGGGTTATTTATTACAGAATTATTCAAAAGACGTGGAAGACCTGAAAATGAGAAGTTTTTGATCAGAGAACAAAATCTGTGTTCTATTGACTACTTACAAGAAGTTCTACGGCAGGTATGGCCATATGCTGTTTTGAAATGATTTACATTAATTTAAAGTTTTTTGGAGAGTGAGTTGATAGGATTGAGAACTTAAAAAGGTTATAATTCCCAATGTAGTTATTTCATTTCTAGAAATAATTACTGAGAAAAGAAATTTAATCAAAGATATAAATGTGAATAGAATTCATAACATTATATATAACAATATTTTTAAACAACTTTAACTCAGCAATAAGAATAAGGCAATTAGGACTGTGGAAGAATATTATATGGCAATGGAGGTTGAAGTTTCAAAATAGTTTTAATAGAGAGGCACTGGAGATATGCTTATGTACAAAACAGGACTGAAAGGTACAGAAGCTATTTCAACTACATCTGAAAGTAAAAGAGTAGAATGTTGTGGACATAACGCTTAGCACTGGCTAACCAGTTGTTGATTTTGAGAATGATTTGAGAATGTTGACAGCCACTGTTTCCCTGTGGACCAGCAACAACTATGTAGTTTTTTTTTCTAATTTAAAGGATAGCTTAAATGAGGGAGGGGGGGTACTACTGTTTAAAAACAAATGTACTCCTTACCTCAATTATGTAACTGCAACCACTCTGTACACATCACCTGAACAATAAATTTAAATTTAAAAATAAAAAAGACAGGAAGTGGTGATGTGGATTAAGTGGTAGAGCACTTGCCTTGACTGAAGAGCTGAGAGACAGCTCCCAGGCCGAGTTCAAGCCCCATAACTGACAAAAAATAATAATAATTAAATTCACATGAAAGTTTTGGTCTGGGAAGGTGGCTCAGTGGTAGAATGCTTGCCTTGTATACATGAGGTCCTGGGTTTGATTCCTTAGCACCACATAAATAGAAAAAGCCAGAAATGACACTGTGGTTCAAGTGGTAGAGCACTAGCTCTGAGCTGAAGGGCTGAGGGACTGCACCCAGCCTAGAATTCAAGCCCCATGACCAACAAAAAATAAAAAAAATAAAGATATCCACCTTGAAAAAATTACATTAAAAACAAATAAATAAAGGCTAGCTTGCCCAGTGCTGGTGGCTCACAACTGTAATCCTAGCTACTCAGGAGGTTGATCTGAGGATCGTAGTTCAAAGTCAGCCCAAGCAGAAAAGTCCTTGAGACTTGAAACTCCAATTTACCACCCAAATATCAGAAGAGCTGTGGCTTAAAGTGGTAGAGTACTAGCCTTGAGCAAAAAAGCTCAGGGACAGCACCCAGGCCCTGAGTGCAAGTTCTATGACCAACAACAACAACAAAAAGGATAACTTAGTCAAAAATCCCACCAAAAAGTAAAGACAGAGTTAGAAGCTATTTAAAAGCAAAACATTTCTGGCCATAAAGGAAATTCAAATAAAATTAACACTGAGTTTTCGTAACACTCTAATTAGACTGACTGTCATCAAGAATATGAAGTCAGGCATTGATTGTTCATGCCTGTCATCCTTGCTACTCAGGAGGCTGAGATTTGAAGATCATAGTTCAAAACCATTCCAGGCAGGAAAGTCTATGAGATTATTCAATGAACCTGGAAAAAAAAAACCACAGAAGTGCAGTAGTACAACAACCTTGAACAAAAAAGCACAGGGACAGCTCCCAGGTCCTGAGTTCAAACCTCAGTAGAACACACACACACACACACACACACACACACACACACACACACACACACACACACACACGAATATGAGTAAAAATAAATTCTGCCAAGGATGTGGTAAAAAAAAACAACCTTAATGTACTGTTGGTAGGATTGTAAATTAGTGCAAAACTAGGCAGTACAGAGATTCCTAAAAGGCAAAAAATAGAACTACCCTAGAATCCAGTATACCACTTTTAGGCATTTATCTGAAAGACTGTAAGACAGAATACAATGAAGGCACTTGTATGCTTATGTTCATTGTAGCACTATTCTTAATAGCCAATTTATGGAAATTGCTCAGATGTCCTACCATTAATGACTGAATCAAGAAAATGTGATATGTACATACAATAGAATTTTGTTCATTCATCAGGAAGAATATTATGCCTTTTGCAGAGAAATTGATGACCTGGAAAAATTATATTGATGACATACCAGGGTCAGAGAGACAAGGGGTACATGTGGAAGCCATCTAAAATATAAAAATATTTGAAAACACATACAGAGATACACAAACGTTCAAATCAAACAGACAAACACATAGTATATGCAGGGGTAGGTTTCCCTGGTATAACCCCTTTGAACAACTGACAGGCAGCTAAAATACGTTTTGACTAACGGTATGGAAACTAACAGAAGTGTAGAAAGGAAGGGTGGGCAATACAGCCTTAATACTCAATATACATACATGAAAACTGAATTAGGAAACTTGAGATGAGTGGGGACAAGAGAGATGGAATATGGGGAGAATGATGGGAGGGATATTTCTAATCTAAATGCATTTTCCACATAAATGGACATACTAAATCAAAACCCTATGCAAAGCTATTTGAAGAAAGCAATTTAAAAAACAGAATATTAACTTTCTTCCATGTACTTCATTTCATTTACATTTTCCCTCTAAAGTTAGTATGGATTAATTGTATAGTCAGAACAAAATCAAAAGTTTAAAGATATATAGTACATATAGTATAAAGATCTATAGTATGTATAGTACATATTTTCAATTGTATACAAAATGTGGATGCAGCCGGGCACCGGTGGCTCATGCCTGTAATCCTAGCTACTTAGGAAACTGAGATCTGAGTATCGTGGTTCAAAGCCAGCCTGGGCAGGAATGTCAGTAATACTCTTATCTCTAGTTAACCACCAGAAAACAAGATGTGGCACTGTAGTAGAGCACTAGCCTTGAGCTGAGAACTCAGGGAGAGGGCCCAGGCCCAGAGTTCAAGATCCACAACCTACAAAAAAAAAATGTGGAAGCAATGGACCTCTAGCAAGAAGACTTGAAATATGGGTAAACTTGGGCTGGACTAAAAATGAATAAGTATCCTATCTTTCATATATTTCAAATATGAGTGGGCTTATCTGTGCATCTGAGTAGAGCTACACATACTAAGTCATGCCCAGGTGTACTAGAGCTACCTAATCCTAGCTACTCAGGAGGCTGAGATCTGAGGAGCATGGCTCAAAGCCACATGAGACTCCTCTCCAATTACCAACAAAAACAAAGCAAAACAAAACAAAAACTCAAAAGCCAGAAATAGAGCTGTGTCTCCAGGATACAATACTAGCCTTAAGCACAAAAGCTAAGGGACAATGCTCAGGCCTTGAATTCAAGCTCCCAGGACCAACACTGGTGTGTGCGCACACACACACACACACACACAATTTTAAAGTGTGAACAATACATTTGGTCTAGGAATTAACCAAATGATGACTTTTGTCAGAAAACAAAGTCTCTAGAGGAAGTATAATTTCCAGGTACTTAAAGAAGAACTTTAAGATACAGTTAGATAGCAAAGACTTTCCGATGATCATTTGAACTTAATCCTTGAGAGAAATAGCACCCATTAAGATCCCTGTGAACCAAAAAACAATGATTTAGATTTTGGCATCAGAATATATAAGAATGTTTCTTGATAATCAATACCTCAGCACTCCTTTGAGCCATGTCTTCTTGGGATAGTTAGGACATGAAACCAGAAGAGAATTTTCAGAGATATATTTCATCTGATCTCCACATACCCACATTAGCATGCTGTCAAGTTCTCCTCATTTTGAGGTTCAGTAACAATAAGCATGTGGACTGTTAATACTTTACATCTACATGATATCAATCTACAAGGTAAATTCCTCCGAATTTAGATTGAAATTGGCCTACCCTTACAAAATTTTGGGCTTTGTCATTGTTGAAATCACTGCTGTTGATTCTCCAAGAGTTGTAATCAATGCTGGATTTGTTTAACAGTAACATTAAGCGTATGTACTTGCAATACAACAGCCATGAAGATACCAGAATCAGTTCTCTTATTTTCAATTTTGTTTATAATATATTGATATGAATGTCTTTGACAAGGCCAGTTGTAAAATATCATACTTACTTTATAGTTTGAAGAGGGGGAACATCAGACAAGAATCCAATGTATATCATACAATATTAAGAAGAGTGAAGGAAGGGGGAAGGGGTGGGTAGAGGAAGATTGAGTAACAATGTTGAAAGGGGTAACATTGATCCAGATAAGTTGTATTCATAAGCTTCTTTGTTAAATGGCAACTTCTTTGTACAACTAAAGATAATAATACAAACTTGAAAAAGCATTTTAAAATGCATAAGGGATACCTTAATTGTTTCAAGAGACCTACCAAAGACTTCTTTGTGTTACCTTTACTGCCTTCTTTGTTTAGTGATGTGCTTAGTTTCTTTATTCTATTCATCTTGTTCTGCCTCCATCTTTCTTCTTAACATACCCTTGTTGTTGCTAGCATTGAACTTGTAATTACTTTCCCACAAGCCAATGGACTACACAGTGATCCCCAAGATCTAACGCCTCCTTGTGATTATCTCTATTAGCCTTCTCTGCAGTCCCTTAGGTTTGAGTTCTCTCAAATATCCTATTATTTTGTGAGGTATCCCTCTAGCCTTGAAGAGTCTTTACTTCCAATTTTAAAACCATTGGAAACTTCTCTCTCATGGTGGTCAACACTGCTTCCACCACAGAGGCCAATTCTAGCCTCTCAAGTCATGCGGCTTCTCACTGTTTGATACAGTAACACCAACAGAAGCAAAAAGTCTACAGTTTACCTTTATAAAGTATGCACTTGAATGTGGAACAGAGCTTTTGAGCTATTACAGGAAAACATAATTACAAGGAGGACTTGGCTCTGGTTTTGAATCAGCCTGAAATTGCAGGCAGATCCCTTGACCCCCACCCTAGAAGTAAAGCCACAAGACCCAGGGAAGATTTCATCTCCCAATGCCAGGTCATCAGCTTGAAAGCAAAATAAGGAGTCCCATGTGTTTTCAATGTTAGCTAGCTTTTTAGAAGCTGATCAAATATTTTGATATTTTAACGGCTCTCTAATCAGCCACTCTGTAATGGTACTTGCTATTTTTTCTATATTAAGTGATAATAAATCTGGCCTTTTATATCTATAAATTAAACTTTATATGCCTATCAAGGAATGACTATTTCTGGATGTATATATTTCTATCTAAAATTAAAATATATATGTTTCAAATATAAAAATCTTCTAAAAAGAGACTTTTCCAGGCATCAGGTGAAAAGGATTTCGATGTGATGTAGTTGACCAAGAGAAGCTGGTGTTTTCCAATCTGTAAAATTTCTTTCTTAACCCGATCCCTTTTATTTCTGAGATAGTTCTATCACTTAATTCTATGTCTTTTTATTTCACTTAACTTTATTATAGCGCTTAAACACCAAGAGAAAACAGGTCATCTCATCCTTTGCCTCCAAATCTGGCTACCTGTATATTCAGAGTACACAAATGCATAGGTAACCATTTTGACTTTGAAAATGTCTCTAAGAAATGTTGTTTTAGTTATTTAAAACTTGTCATCTAAATAACTGATACTTTAACTTTAAATAGAGGACATAATTTGCATCCCTATCTCATGTACTGGTATGGTAAAACACCCTATCCTTGGCAACAAGCTCAGATACTGAGGAATCATTTAGTCATCACCAACTATTTAGTTAGTTCTTTACATATGTGCAGTAATGATAACAATGTGGAGAGTCATTTGGGAATAGAGAAAAGTAATGAAACAAAATAGAAATTTTCAAAGAAAAGACCCTAAAACTAGAAATATTTGACCCCAGTGTCTATATAAAGCCAGGGTACAAAAAAAAAAAAAGACATGGAAGTAGTGCTGTGGCTCAAGTGGTAGAGCACTACCCTTGAGCTGAAGAGCTGAAGGACAGATCCCAGGCCCAGAATTCAAGCCCCATGACTGTCAAATAAAAAAAGAAGTGTGTGTGTATGTGTGTGTGTGTGTGTGTGTGTGTGTGTGTGTGTGTGTGTGTGTGTGTGTGCATGAAAGAGAGACAGACAGACAGAGAGACACAGAGACAGAGACACAGAGAGAGACAGAGATAGAGACAGTCCACAAATAAAATGCCCTCGGTCAATGGCAGCCCTAAGGACCCACAGTGGGTACATTTAAGAAAAAAAAATAACAATATGGTTCCCAGTAAATGTCCCCTAAGCGACCAGCTGGCTTCAAACACCCAATGAGTGTTGAAACCTTTCATGGTGGATGCAATAGAGTGAGCCATGGCATATAAAATTACAACACAAACCTAAGTAAAGGCTGGCAGTGATTTGCGTGCTGAGGAAACACAAACTATGATTACTGTAGACCGCTGCAGAAGGTCTCAGGCAATGGGAAACCTAAATCACACCAAAAATATAACGAGCTAGTAACTAAAAGACTATGTTTTTCAATTGTGGAATCCCTGAAATGATTTCTGAGAATAGATTTCTCAGTTGTTCACCCAAAGATGTTTTATATACAAAAAAGTATTAGACCTTTTAACAAAACCAAAGGAACACTAATAAACATTTAGGCCAATAATAAATTTACTGAAAAAATCAAGTAATACTATGAAACTTTCTTTTGTGTCTTTAAAAAAAAGTGTTTCTGACTGTTACATAAAGAGTAGATCAAAATTATTTTTCACTAATTTTCTTTCTTTTTCTTGTTTTGTTTTTTGTTGGTCTTGAGGCTTGAACTCTGGGCTTGGGCACTATCCCTCAGCTCTTCAGCTCAAGGTGAGCATGAGGCACAGCGCCACTTCTGATTTTCTAGTGATTTATTGGAGATAAGAGTCTCATGGAGTTTCCTGCCCGGGCTGGCTTTGAACCCTGATCCTCAGATCTCAGCCTCACGAGTAGCTAGGATTACAGGCGTGAGCCACCAGCACCCGGCTTCTTTCTTTTTCTTAACCATGGTTGTTACTCAATGAGGAAGAAACCTGCGTTTTCTAGAAGGTTATGTGTCTAAGCCAATACAGTGAATTATTTGTTACTGTCCTATGTCCCTGAAAAAAATGTCAGTCTTTGTTGTCAGAATAAGAGATTTTCATACATATTTCTTTAATGTAGGAATTGAGTGTAGAAAATTTCAACATTTAAAAAAAATTCAACCATTTTATTCTATGAACAAGATTAATAGTGTTTTGTTTTGTGATACTGGAATTTGAACTCCGAATCTTGAGCTTGTTATGCTCTACTACTTAAATCATGCTACAGCTATTTTTACTTCCGTTTCTTTTTCAGAGAGAGTCCTGCACTTTTTGCCCTGGTCAGGTTTATACCATGATCCTCCTACCTCTGCCTCCCAAGTAATTGGGATTACAGGCGTGTGCCACTTCATCACTTTTAATTTTTGAGATAAGGTCTCACTAACTTTTTTCTCTAAGATAGTCTCAAACTGTGATTTTTCTATAGTTGCTTCCCAAGTAACTGGGATTACATACACGAAGCATCATACCCAGGCCACAATTACATATTTGTTTACAGCCTAAACTTTCCTCTCCAATAAGTCATTCTTATCAATATCTTACAAAAACCTTACTTAGTTTGTTATAGACCAAATGTGTCCCCTCAAATATGTATACTGAAACTCTAATCTCAATATAATAACATTTGGAGATAAAGGCTTTAGAAGATTATTAGGCTAGATTAGGTCATGTGGGTAAGAGACTTGATGGAATTGATGCTTTCATATGAAAGAAGTAACATAGATTCCATCTCTCTCCACAATGTGAGGATGCAGTAATTCTGGAAGAAGACCAACAAAAGGGAAAGGTTGGATAAGAGACAGTAATGAGATATGAATATAATCATGTACATTATAATGATGTAGGAAGATGCCATAATGAAGGTAGTTTTTTTTTCATTTTTTACCAGCATATATTAAGTTGTACATAGGGAAGCTATTTTTCTATACCAGCTCAAACTGACTAAAACAGCAATAAAGATAAACGTGCCAAGTAATGGAGGAATAAATTTTTTTTAAATTTGTTTTGAAAAAAATCTATTTCTTTGGCCAAGGTCTTTGCAGAAAACTCATTCTATAATTGCTGCCCATATTGTACCAATCTAGAAGAAATTCTAAGAAGCTTAAACCATAATCATATATATAATAAATAAATATGTTGTAATAAATATTATGTGTTTATATGTTTCCTATATATTTCTGATTAAGTTTAATTTATAAATCATGCATTGTAAGAGATTAATCACAAAATAAAATTTCTAAAATATCTTTAATAAAATACTGTCTTCCTCAGAATAGTTTCTGTTTATCCTGTACTCATCATTCTTCTTGTGGTGATGTTACATGACATAGTCCCTATCTGATGTGATGAGGTGAGGGAAATACCTTAGGCATTTTTTTTTTTTTTTTGTCGGTCATGGGACCTGAACTCTGGGCCTGGGCGCTATCCCTCAGCTCTTCAGCTCAAGGTTAACGCTCTACCATTTGAGCCACAGCACCACTTCCGGCTTTTGTCTGCTTATGTGGTGCTGAGGAATCGAACCCAGGGCCTCATGCATGCAAGGCAAGCGCTCTACCACTGAGCCACCTTCCCAGCCCATACCTTAGGCATTTTGATGTAGCTTTCGGCTACAGTCTGTCACCTGTATACAAGTATTGTGGCAGTGTAGCAGTCTTATAGTCCACCTGGAAGTAGAGATACGACTAAATGCCTAACAAGCAGGTAATATCTACAGTGTGGATACTCTGAATGAAAGATTAAGTCATGCCTTGGGCATGAAGGAATGAGACAGTATGAGATTTCATCATGTTACTCCGAATGGTTGCAATTTAAACTAATGAGTTGTTTGTTTCTGGAAATTCCCAATTAAATATTTTCAGGCAGGGTTAATGGTGAATAATTGCAATCATGGAAAGCAGCACTCTAGGTGGGACTCAAACTACTTATAACAAGATGAGTTAGTAGCAATACTAACATCCATCCATTCTCAAAGAGAACAATATTGCACCATTGGATAAAAACCTCAAAAAAATATGTCTCTCCATAGTTTAACCCTATACATTGATTTATACACAATTAACTATTATTTTAAGACTATGAATGCTTCCTCTGTGTTGAGTGGCTGGGATAATGTGACAACTATTCCCTATACTCAATAACTCACAAGCTGTCTAGAGAGCATAGGTGCTCAGCCAGTTATGCTGGAAGAAGTGTCATAGGTGTGCCATGGAAACACATAGAGTGGTACCCAACCCAGCCATGTTGGGATGAGGCAGGGAAAGCTTCCTGCAGCACGGGAGTTCAGTGCTGAGTCCTGAATGACTAATCAGTTACATAAAAGTAGCACTTGTAAAGTCCCTAAGAAAAACACGTGCGTACAGGTGGATCCATTGCAACAATGAGATGTACAAGTCGTTATGTGGAAAAATGAACTTTACAACCGTGGTGGGGGGGGAGAACTGGGTGGGGGCTAGGGGGAGGATGGGAAAAGATGGGAAGGGGAAACAAAGGAGGAGGCTACAATGTTTGATAAGAAATGTACTCATTATCTTGCCTATGTAATTGTAACCCCTCTGTACAGTATTTTCACAATTAAAAAAATTTTTAAAGAAAAGAAAAACACGTGTGTTACAGGGAAGGACATGAATATTTTGGTATAGTTAAAGAGGAGAATGTAAGGGATGGGACTAGAGTCACACAATGAAAGAGTCAATAAAGTAATTTTTATGCAAGTCTGGAAAGTTTAAATTTTTCTTGGTGCATTAGGATCATGAGACATTTTAAGTAGAGATTTAAAATTTGTTACTGATGTTTTAGAAAGTTTACTTTGGGGGCTGGGAAGGTAGCTCAGTGGTAGAGTGCTTGCCTTGCAGGCATGAGGCCCTGGGTTCGATTCCTCAGCACCACATAAGCAGAAAAGGTTGGAAGTGACACTATGGACCAAATGGTAGAGCGCTTGCCTTGAGCTGAAGAGCTGAGGGAGAGCTCCCAGGCCCAGAGTTCAGGCCCCACGACCAACCAAAAGAAGAACAAGAAAAAAAAGAAAAAGAAAGTTTACTTTGGCCCACATGAGAAAATAGATGGACGATAATATTGAAAAATGGTTCTATATTAGTTTACATTCAGCAATAATACTTCACAAGAAGCAAGGTTTGAGGGGTGCAGAACTGACATCCCCACATGGAAGGAGCGGGTGTAGAGCCTGGCACTCTGTTTTCTAACTTGAGTAGCAAAATGAAGAACACAAGGGGAAAAGAGCCAGGAATTAGATGCAACTTTATAACTCCTAAGTGGATATTTCCATTGTAAACTTGACAAGTGGTCCTAAAGGGAAGAAGGAACGCAGTAACCTATGTAATTAAAACACGAGAGTGAAAGGGATTGCCCAGAGACATTGCCAGGCAATGACATGAGGGGATGGTCAGGTACAAGACTGAAAATGCAAACATGTTACAGATAGGAAGAAACAGAATGCAGAAGAGCATAAAAGATAAAGAACATAGGCAGGAGGGAAGAAGAAAAGCTGAATATCATGTGTTGGGGAGAAAGATGGGACTTTGAAGGAGGAACAAATAATAGTATGAACTGCATAGAAACCATAAGAAAGTAATAGAAAAGTGTCTTCTCTAGTTTACAAGCAAGAACTCCTTGGTTAACAAGAAAGAAGTGATGAATCATAATTTTTATGAGACTAATTCCACAAAGGACAAAGGCCATCTTGAAGCTAAGCTAAAGTGAATAAGATCATGAAGAAAATGCATCATTAAATGTTAGCAACTTTCAAGACACTTGGCTGTGAAAAGGAAGGTATATATGAATAGCTAGATAGAAATGTATATGGGTAAAAGTCTTTTATTTGTGGAAGAGATTTGAAAATGTAATTATAAGGAAATAAAACCAGTAGGGAGAAACTAATGATACAGATACTCCAAGAGTTGATCTTCATTCACTACTCTTGATTCATGACAGTTTGGGAAGAGAGACAAATTCAGACAGCTCTCCTTTGGAGACAGGAACCTCTTCAAGAAGAACAATCTATAAGATCTCTCAAAAATACCATTGTTTGCTAACATAACTTCTTTTTGAAGAAAGGGAAAGAATCAATTGGGGTAACTCATTAGTGCTCACCTAATGTTCAGTTCTATGAGAACTCCCTAGGCTCATGTAAATAGCTATAGATGTGGTTTTCCTGTCTCCACACAAACCCATTTAAATAGAACTTGCTCTCTAGAACATTACAATAAGAACCAGATGACACAGATGCACACGTCCACCACCACCACCATTACCGCACAAGGACATGGCATTCTAGTAAGAGCACATCATGGTCTTAAATAAGAATTTATGTGAGGTACAAGCATAGTCTTTGTTATTTCTGGCTTATGCAATATGTAAGAGTTAGCCAGGATGTTGGATGGCATTAGCAAGAGCATTACTTCCCCTTAGCATAAACATACGAGGCCTGGGAGGAAAGAAGGGGCACATCTTTGATTGTACTGTAAATTCTGAAGATGGAAATTGTCTTTTAGCCAGGAGCCGGTGGCTCGTGCCTGTAATCTTAAAGCTGAGATCTGAAGATTGTGGTTTGAAGCAAGCCTGGGCAGGAATGTCCATATGACTCTTATCTCCAATTAGCTACCCCTCACCTCAAAAATCCAAGCTTTGAGTTCAAGCCTCAAGACACTCACACACACACACACACACACACACACACACACACACACACACAGTATCTTGTCTCTTGTAGCCCCTAGCAGCCAGGCTTTGAAGAGCTGAAAGGGTAACAGCCATTGACCAACTATATAAGGTCTTGGATTGTGAGACTTATACATGGACAAACAGGATAGTGTAGATGGAAGGCAGAATTCATGCTGGAAGTTGGACAGTTGAAGGGGTACAAACCTTTGTAGACAGGTTAAGAAGGGATCTAGTGGTGGCTGGCCAAAAATCAGGGAGGACAAAGACTGGAAGCTGGAAGAGCAGTGCACAGTTGAGGGTTGGTGTTCATATAGAAGTTGCCTCTGTGTTTCAGAGAGAATGAGCTAGGTTTGGAGTTTACTAGAAAAATTCTACAGGATTTAGAAATAAATATAACATTGGCACAGACAAGATTTTTAGCATTTTTGAAGGACATTCGAGCATATTAAACTTTTAAATAAAAGCTGCAGAAAGATTTTACAGGCAAAATGTTTAAAGGTATTTATCTATATTTTTGGCATCTTAAAGCATACTTTAGCAGGTAGTAAAGAATAAATTATATTAAAAATAAGATAATAAGAGTTTTATCTAAAGTCAAAGCTAGCAGGAAGGCAATTTAGGGGATGGGGGGAAATATTCAAAATCTATGTATCTCATAAGGGACTAATTTCCAAAATATTTGGGGAACTTCTAAAAGTAAAAGCAACACCCAACAGACCAAAAATAGCTAAAGACCCAATTGAAAAATAGACTATAGACTTGAGTTGACCTTGGTCTAAAAATATGCAAATAGCCACAAAATAATATGAAAAGATGTTCAATAGAAGTAGTCATCATGAAAATTCAAACCCAGATAACAATGAGATAGCATCGCATCTCTATTAGTACAAAAACAAATATAAAATGTTAGGAGAATGTGGTGATAGTAGATTCTTCGTACATTGTTGTAGGACTGTGAATGTTGCAGTCTCTGTAGAAAATAGCTTGAAAATCCATCAAAAATTTAAAAACACATTGATATAGCCCAGAAATCCTACTTTGGGTTATTTGTGGGAAGAATTTACCCGAGGATCTTGAGGAACTATTAGCCCTCCTGTGTACTGTTCACCACAGTCCCAAGGAGAAGCAACCTAAATACCCACCAACAAATGGATAGATAAAGAAAAACATTATTCAGCCTTCAAAAGAAGGAAATTTTTGCTCATAAGAGAGTGAGGATAAAACTCAAAGACATTGTGCTAAATGAAACAAATCAATTACAGAACAAATACTACATGAGATTTAAGAAATAGGCAAGCTTAGGGTCAAAATAGTCAATGGTGAGGGTCTAGGAAGGGAGAGATATGGTGAATCACCCATCAATAATTACTAAGTTTCAGTCATACAAAATGAGTAAACTGTAGAGATCTACTGTTTAGCAGTACACCTTTAGTTAACAGTACTGTGTAAGACAGGAAGAGAGATCTAGCTGGACATGGTAGCTCAAGCCTGTAATCCTAACTACTTTGGAAGAGGGTCATGGTTCAAGGTCAAGCCAAACAAAGGTTTACAAGACTCCATTTCAACCAATGGCTTGGTGCAGTGGTAGAGGCCTATCATTCCAAACTGTGAAGGAAGGGCTGGGAAGGTGGCTCAGTGGTAGAGTGCTTGCCTTGCATGCATGAGGCCCTGGGTTCGATTCCTCAGCACCACATAAGCAGAAAAAAAAAGCAGGAAGTGGTGCTGTGGCTCAAGTGGTAGAGCACTAGCCTTGAGCTGAAGAGCTGAGGGACAGCGCCCAGGCCCAGAGGTTCAGGCCCACGACTGGACCTCCCCCCCCCCAAAAAAAAAGCAATCCAAACTATGAAGGAAAGCACAATGGCTGGAAATAGTCATGCACACTTTACACCCCAGCAATAAAGGAAAGCACAAATAGAATACAGTTCAAGCTAGCCTAAGAATAAAAGAGGACCTTATCTTGAAGATAACCGATGCAAAACTGCTGGTGGAGTGACTCAAGTGGTCAAGTGTCTGCTTAGCAAGCATAAAGCCCTGAGTTCAATCCTCAGTCCTATCCAAAAAAATAAATGAATAATGTTAAGTGTTCTTACAATAATAAAACAATGTTAAAAATTAGTAATTAACAAAATAAAACTATCAATGGAAAACACCTGTCTTGCTCAACACTGGTGGCTCATGACTGTCATCCTATTTGGGAAGCTAAGATTGGGAGGTTCATGGTTCCAGGCCACCTTAGGCAGAAAAAAATGTAAGACTCTATCTCAGTGGAAGAAAGGAAGTGCGGTGGTGTGTCTACCATCCCAGCTTTTATGAGAAGCTTAAAATAGGAGAATCACAGTCCAGGGTGTGCCCTACATTCAAACGCTAGTACCAAAAATTTCCTAAATTGTCAGGCGCCAGTGGCTCACGCCTGTAATCCTAGCTACTCAGGAGGCTGGGATCTGAGGATCTTGGTTCAAAGCCAGCCCGGGCAAAAAAATCCATGAGATTCTTATCTCCAATTAACCACAAGAAAACTGGAAGTGGTGCTGTGGCTCAAGTGGTAGAGCCCTAGCCTTGAGCTGCAAAGCTAAGGGACAGAGCCCAGGCTCAGAGTTCAAAATACATGACTGACAAATAAATCCCAAACTGAAAACCTGCTTATATTATTTTTCTGCTTCAATCTTTTGATATTCTCAATTTCCACGATAGTTCTACAGAGGATGACTTACAGCTCTATTATCTGTTTTTGTCTGTCTGATTAATCTCACCTACACTACTTCCACTGACTATATTCCAGCCAGCCTATGTAAGTACTGAAATTGTCTGAGTTTATCAGCAAATACGTGTGTATGGGTATGTACACACAGATATAGAGAGAAAAATTAAAAGTAAAATCCTAATACCCACAAGGATTAACTGTATAAGCTCTCAAGGTCTGACATGCTGGTAAAGGAGGGTGGAGGTAGAAGAATCTGTGTCTGAGCCCAACCGATCTTGGCAAAATTAGCAAGAGACCCTCTCTAACAATAAACTAAAAGCAAAAGGTCTGGAGTCATGGTTCAAGTAGTAGAGTGCCCTGAGTTCCATCTCCAGTACCAAAAAATAAAGAGGAGAAAGAAAGATAGGGAAAGGGGAGGAAGAGAGGGAGGGAGAGAGGGAGAAAGGAGGGAGAAAGGGAAGGAGGGAGGGAGAAAACAAGGAAGGAAGGAAGGAAGGAAGGAAGGAAGGAAGGAAGGAAGGAAGGAAGGAGGAAGGGAGGGAGGGAAGGAAGGAGGGAGGGAGAGAGGGAGGGAAGCAGGCAGAGTCTAACAAAATGACAGGAAACTGGTAGTTAAACAGTGGAGAGTCCAGGGGAGGGGTGTAAACCAATGAAGAAAATAAATGATGGGAAATAAAGTCATAATATTCAATGCTTATCTTATGAAATTAAATAGAGGGGTTGGGCTGGGAGGGATGGGGAGAATGATAAAAAGGGTAACATCGATCAAGATGCATTATACTTATAAACTGATTTGTTGAATGTAAACTCCTTTGTTCAACTACTTAAAGAGAGAGAAAGAAAGACAGAAAGACAGAAAGGAAGGAAGGAAGGAAGGAAGGAAGGAAGGAAGGAAGGAAGGAAGGAAGGAAGGAAGGAAGGAAGAAAGGAAGGAAGGAAGGAGGGAGGGAGGGAGGGAGGGAGGGAGGGAGGAAGGAAGGAAGGAAGGAAGGAAGGAAAAGAAAAAAAAGAAAGAAAGCCACAAAAATAGATGACCTGAAGAAGTTCATTTTATAAAATCAGATAAAATCTGCCTTGGTAGGCTCAGCTTTCTTGCATACCTGGCACTCTACAACTTGAACCATACCTTTAGTCAGGCATTTTTATGATTAATTGGAGATAGTGTCTCACAGACATTTTTGCCCTGGCTAGCTTTCAACTGTGATCCCCCAGGTCTTACTCTCTGAGTAGCCACTATTACAGTTGTGAACTACTGGTGCCAGACAAAATTTAACTCTTACACTCTGTATTGTGATTTAATAAATATATCTTGTAAGTCTGACTGATTTAATGACACTAGTTTTGTGAGTCACCTAAGCAATTTCAAGAAATAAAAATAGTTATTAAAATATTATTGTAGACAAAGATTTTCTCTTAGTATTTTATTTCATCTCGTTATGAAATTTCTAAATAGTTTAATCTTTTGCTATTTATTTTAATTCAGGTCCAGCATATTATTATATATATTCTGAACTGAAACTATTCATCTTCATCTAAACCTTCAATTAAATTCCACAATGCAAACTTCTTGGCACTAAGACCACGTCTGATGTTTGTTCAACTGAGCCTGTGTTTTGAAAAAGTGTTGAAGTTTGGGAGTTTTCTGGTGAGAATCCACATTCTGACATCACCTTTTCTAGGTCAGTGATTGGTTGCTGAAAGGCAAACAAGGGTTTATAGCCAGCATGAGCAAGTTGAATGAGTGAGTGACACAGAGAGAGAAACAATCTGTGCCACTCACTCTTGTCAGCCAACTTCCTCGTTCCAGGACTACCATAAGGTAAGATTTACTGTGTTCATTAGCTCACACATCTCTGGACCTGGCTTTGACTTTTTCATTAAACATGACCTTACTGCATTGTGGTTATGTGATAATATTTGCTTGCTATTTAACTAGTGCCTTTGATATTAGATTCTTTCCAGAAAGCTAAGCTTGTTAACCTTGGTATGTAAAAAGCTCAATATTAAAGATATGGAATTGAAAATTCTGTTTCATTTTTATTTATGTCTATCATAAGCAATCGTTTTCTCATTGTGATGCATTCAAGATTAATTGACAAATACTTTTGCATTTCCAAATATTCCTAGCTATATGCAACTTCTCCATAAAATATATGTAGCTTGCACTTCAATTATAATGCTTCTCAATATATTATATATTGGAGCTCAACCCTAAATCTATCCTATCCTAAAATCAATGTGGAAAAATAGCACTAGACAAAGAAAATCTGGGGTAATTTATAGCCTCCTAAAAACAAGTTTGTGATTAGATTCTCAAAATTATCCTTTTAGGAATGTTTGGGTTGTTTCCTTAGTAATCACTACAGAGGTATTTGCTTTTTGATGAATCACAAAGTAAATAAGATTAATAGGCCGCCAGGTCCCATCTACATGAACCATTTTGGTACTTTTAAAAATATACTTGTCATATTTTCTTCTAGTTTTATGATGACTTATTACAAGAAATTTCTGTTGTCACACCTCTTTCTGAGCACTTATGTTTTTAAGCCCTTTAAATATCAAAAGTGTCCCTGTCAAAAATAAATCCCAGTCATTTTTATAGAGCTGAAAAATAAATCTTCCTGTTTGCTGATGGGGTATAGAACAAAAGAGAGCATTTTCAAAGCACTCCATATTTAAGCTTCTTGAACATGTGTACTCCCTACAGGAACAAACCTCCTTTACTCCTGTGGTTATGGAACACAATTTAACTGAGATAGAGATGACTATGATGGGGTGTGTAGGCATCACAATCAAAAGACCACTTGGCCACACTGCTAGACTGTAACTTTGGATCTGAGACAGTTTCTCCAGGCATCTCTTTGCAATGTTTACTTTAGGATTATAGCTACTCTTTCTCCATGCAATGAATTTTCTGTGAGGACAAAATATAAAATCTACCTTCAGGGAACAATGCCTGAAATGAGTTTTGTGCATTTGAATATTACTTTTTGAGGGGCTTTTTTATTGTAAAGATACTGTACGGAGGGGTTACAGTTACATGAGTAAGATAATGAGTACAATTGCTATCGAGCATTGTTATCCCTTTTGTTTTTCCCCTACCATCCCTTTTTACGGAGGAAATTGCTTCTGAAATGTTGCCAACTTGTCTCTGTATGAGACTACTCTGTTACAGTTAAATGCAAGTGTGCTTCAACTCAAAATGATAGATAAGTTTAATAATAAACCTTTCTCTTTCTTTCTCTCTTTCTCTCTCTCTCTCTCTCTCTCTCTCTCTCTCTCTCTCTCTCTCTCTCTCTCTCTCACACACACACACACACACACACACACACACACGATATTCACAGGAAAATATGTTGGTTTTTTTTCCTATCTCCTACCCTTTATTTTAAAAATGAGTGGTTAGTTTAAAACCTATGCCTAGAAGTTAGAAACTTCTTAATCATTCCACAGAAATAATACTTAAATGTCCTGAAGTATAGTTTGGTTTTGAATTACAAACCAACAGCTCATGCTTACAGGAACAATTCAATAATCCTCTTTGCAGTACTGGCATTCCCTTATAAGTACTATTGAGAGGCTCCCTCATCTTAGAATGAAGAACTTTTTGTTTTTTTGCCAAAACTGGGGCTTGAACTCAGCATTGTCCCTTAGCTTTTTTGCTCAAGGACAGCACTCTACCCAGGTGATCCACACCTCCACTTCCAGTTTTTTGCTGGTTATTTGGAGATAAGAGTCTCACAGACTTTCTTATCAAGCTGTGATCATCAGATCTCAGCCTCTGGAGTAACTAGGATTATAGGTATGAGCACAGGTTCATGGAATATTTTTGAATGTTCAAAGCCCCTTATAATAATGTATTCTGTGATAAATTACTGCAAAACAAGCTAAAATCAAATATGGAACTCGAGATTATTCAAACTGATGGTTAAAGTCAAGCTTTAACAATTATATGAAAGATAGTTTTCCTTTATGCAGTGCTAGGAATTGAACCTACAATCTTGCACATATGTAAGTGCTCTACTATTGAGCTACAACTATTGTCCAGAAATTTAGTTTCAATGAAGCTAAATGATAATTAAAATTGAAACCAAATTAAATACTTTATCTTTGAATATGAGCAAAAAGTCATCTACTTAGTTTTTAATATTTATTAGTCTTACTATGCTATTAATTACAGAAGTAATCACCAAAATGAAGACTGCTTTAATACTGCTCAGCATTCTGGGAATGGCCTGCGCATTCTCAGTAAGTTCATTGTTAAAATCTTGGAGTGTTTTTCATTTTGTTTTTTATGGAAATGAAAATACATGTAATAATTAAATTTTCTTTTAAACAGATGAAAAATTTGCACCGAAGAATCAAATTAGAAGATTCTGAAGAAAATGGGGTAATTAACTTTGGCATACGTCTCTGACCCACACTTACTCTAGAATTATTGTACATAAAACATGAATATCTAATGCTAATTTTGTCTACACAGGTCTTTAAATACAGGCCACGATATTATCTTTACAAACATGCCTTCTTCTATCCTCCACTGAAGCGATTTGCAATTCAGGTAAGCAGTAAACTTAACATTTTAACATTATGGTTGAATGTGGATATAATTTAATATGAAAACACCTCTATTCAACTTTCAGTTAAATTCAGACAGAACAATTACTTACAGAAAAATCTGCACGTGGTAAAAAATGTTTTGAGTACAATAAAATAAAGCTCATATCTAATTTTTCTTTTGAAATAGAAAAACAGAGAGTAAAATTATCTAGGGTCAATCAAGAGTAACAATAAGGTAAATATTATGACACATTGAGTTTAAGTGTTTTAATTGATTTATTTTTTTAAAGGGGGGGCCTTTTGGCTGGGTTAATCATAAATACTGAAGAGGCTAAGATCTGATGATAGCAGTTCAAAGTTATCCTGGGCAGAAAATTTCATGAGACGCGTCTCCAACTAACCACCAAAAAGCTGGAAGTAAGCTGTGGCTTAAGTGGTTGAGCACTAACCTTGAGAGAAAAAGCTTTAGGAGTAGTATGTAACCTGAGTTGAATCCTTAGTATTGGCACAAAAATTAAAAAATGGACCCATTTTATCAAATGCTTACAATTAAGCCAGTGATAAGTTTGCTGATTTTCACAAGTATAGTTGATTCAGTACTATAACAGACTTAGTTCTACATCTTAATTCAGAGTCTTCTTATTGATAGGAGGAAATTTACTTCATAAACATCAGAGACTTAAAACAACTAAAATCTTGCTGAAGAGTAACCAAGATAAGTGACTTAAGCCACAGGTCATAC
Organism: Dipodomys merriami; assembly: GCF_024711535.1. NCBI lineage: Eukaryota > Metazoa > Chordata > Mammalia > Rodentia > Heteromyidae > Dipodomys > Dipodomys merriami. Next base: position 10,683,943 of record NW_027206512.1, read on the forward strand.
CATGGGGCATAATTATAATATAACTAAGACCTAAAAACTGAAAAAAGAGAGAAAAATTCAGGAAGTGCACTAAAAAGCTTGTGAGAAAGGGGAAACATCCCTTAAATTTGTAAACCAAAGGAAAGTAACTAGAACTAAAAATAAGTGTTGCCATTTTTGCTGGGCTACTTGTGAAGAGGGCTTTTGGAAACTAGAGGGTATCGTGTCACTTTAAGTACACAGCAAACCAGAAGTGCACTATTTTTTTCAGAAGTTCAGTATTTTTATGACTATATAGTTTGGATTCAGAATACCAGTTATGCACAGTTTGACCCAGGTTTCCTGAGACACTAAAGCCATCAGGACCCTGAAAATGCTGGTCAGCAGAGTGGCTTGGCAATGCATATTACCATATACCCAACTCACCCATAGCTAGCTGACACAATAGCAGGAAATGATCATCTTCATGTATTTCTAGCACCATCATAATTATGGGGAATTTGTGTGGCCACAGAAATAAGAACATAAATGATACAAGAGTTGTGGGTTTGGGGAATTGTCTTTCATTCCTTGGCTCCTCTCAGGCCCAGAAATAAACAGTAGTCATTTGAAAGTTATTTTCTTTCTTAAACAGAAATGATAATAAAATGGTCCACTGAAAAATTCCACAGTGGCCAAGTGTTGGTATCTCATGCCTGCATTCCTAGCTACTCAGGAGGCTGAGATCTGAGGATTGCAATCGGTGGAGCAAGAAAGTTCAAGAGACTCTTATCTCCAATAAACTACTCAAAAAGCCAGAAGTGAAGCTGTGGTTCAAGTGGTTGAGTGCTATACTTGAGTGAAAAAGCTCAGGGACAATGACCAGACCCCGAGTTCAAGCCCCAGGACAGGCACAAAAAGTAAAAACATTCCAGTGAAATAATACTGGGAGAAATTAGTTTACAGACCCAAAGTTCATACATGTTCATGTGAAAAATTTTCACAAATTATGTGCAGAGAGGCCTATCTCAACTAATGTAAAACTTTTAAGATCATTATTTTAAGCTGAACACATATTCACAACTCAGCTGTCTAAAATAATTTGATTCTCTGAAGTACCTTTACTTAGGTATTTAGTGTTCATCCCCAAATGCACTAAGCTATATTGACTTTAAAATTTATGCTTTATTCGGATGAATCTGCTTATAGATCACCATATCTAAAATACCAATTTATATGAACTATATGAATTACAAAGCTATTGACTGTCTGCAGTAGCTTAGCTATTTACTAGGCTATATAAAAATAAAAATAAATCTAACATTCTAAGTTGTTTAAATTTTGAAAATATGTTTCAGATGAGTTTAATTAGTATATGAACTTTCAGAGGTCATATATCTGACTCAGCTAGAATACAAATGTATTGGCTTTTCAGAATTTTATTAAAGAAGTTTTCCATGTATCTATCTAGCCGTCTGTCTATCTATCTAATCTACATATGCATAGATACATTCTATATTCTATATATTCTTCTATGTGTATTTATATATATACACTGTATATTTTTCTTCTATACTATCTATATATTCTTCACCTATAACCAGTAAGGCCTAGTGACAAATAGACAATAAGACATAAATGGAAAACAAAAGGAAAAAATTCATATGTTGTAATATCAATGCATTCCATACAATATATGAATGATACTGACTACAGATACTGCATGAAGACTGATATGGTTGAATTAGGGAGAACACTTAGAGTTGAAGCAGAAAGTGAAACAGCTAAAACTCTTCCACTAAGAAAACAGCTCTGGTTATGTAAATATACTCTTCTCTATATTTAATTAAACTCACAAATAGAAATAGCTCTAATATAAATATCTGCCTTAGTCACCCTCTGGTCAAGGGAAGGCATAACCATTAAAGTCATAGTAGTAGAGGGCAGGTCTAATTATTGTCTTTTCCAGTGGAGGTTATTCTTAGCTCAAGGTGATTTTTCCTTTCCACAGTAGATGATGTGGCCATCTGAAGAATTAGACCAAAAGAGACAGCCCAAAGTGAGACTGGGAATTGAGTGTTTTCTTTTTCTTTTCTTTCTTTTTTTTTTTTTTTTTAATTTGTCAGTCATGGGGTTTTAACTCTGGGCTTGGGCGCTGTCCCTCAGCTCTTCAGCTCAAGGCTGGCACTCTACCACTTGAGCCACAACACCACTTCTGGTTTTCTGAGTGGTTTATTGGAGATAAGCGTCTAATGGACTTTCCTGCCAGGCTGGCTTTGAACCACTATCCTGAGATCTCAGCCTCCTGAAGAGCTAGGATTATAGGCGTGAGCCACCAGCGCCCGGCTGACTTGAGAGTTTTCTTCGACCTGATTTCTCACCCAGGGACTACAGTTCTAATACTCTCTAAACACAGACTTAAAGTTAAATCTTCAGGACAGGAAATGGCAAAATCTGAGAGGTCCATTTGACACCTGATCGATCCATCAGAAGTGGATGCAAAAACATTGTGTTTGTTGGAAAAATGAATCTGCTGTTTGGAAGATCCCCCTAACAGAAGTTGAGATTTACATTTCATTTCAAACATTAGCAACGTTTCGGTCTGGGATGTTGCTCAATGTTGGAGGGCTTGTCAAGCATACACAAAACCCTGAATTCAATATAGCGCAACCCAAAAGAACAGTGAAGCTCATTCACATATAATTATATTTTGAGATACAGAATTCTTGGTTTAGTCTTATTCAGTGCTAAGCTCTTTAGAAGAATAGTACACTCTAACGGTCCATTTTTTTCTTACGGAATTTTATCTTCTCTATATAAATTAACCTAATTTTAAAAATTAACTTTAAAGATGCTAAGTAGGAAAATTTAATTTCTTTCAATCAAATTGTAATTTAGAATAATTGAAAGTCTCATTATTTAAAAGAATATTCTCATAACAACTTATGTCATCATTTAATAAGCAAAATAAAACAAATTATTGGGTCCAAGATCTGCTTTGCTCTAACTTGGAAAAACCACAACATTTTGGACTTGTTTTCTTTTTTTAGTGCTAGTACTAAGGCTTGAACTCAGAGCCTAGGTATTGTCCCTTAGCTTTTTCATTCAAGCCACTGCTCCACTTCCTGCTTTTTGCTGGTTAATTGGAGATAAGAACAGACTTTCTTGCCCAGGCTGGCTTTGAACCAGTCCCCAGATCTCAAGCCTCCTGAATTTTAGGATTACAGGGGCACCTAGCTTCATTTTGGGATTTTTTATTTCTTCTCTTTAAAAATTAAACTATTGGACAAATAATCCCTTCATTCTTTTAGAATTAAACAATTCTGCACTTCAAGTTTTTTATATACACAGTGACTTTTGCTGTTTTGGGTTTTTTGCAGGCCTTGGGGCTTGAATTTTGGGTCTCAAGTTCTCTCTCAACTTTTCTAGTCAAAGCTGATACTCTACACTTAAGCCACACATCCAGTTCTCTCTTTTTGCTAATTAGAGATAAGAATTTCTCAGATTTGTCAGGACTGGTTTCAACCCTAATCCTCCAATCTTAGGCCTCCAAGTAGCTAAGATTACAGGTTTGAGCCCCAGGTGCCCACTTTACACACAAAATGTTCCAACATATTGTTAATGCTTTGGGGATTGAAAGTGAAATATTGGATTCACATTCTTTTTTGTAGTCCTTGGCTTTGAACTCAGGGTCTTGTTCTTGCTAGGCAGGTGTTTTATTACTTGAGCCATGCCTTCGAGCAATTCACATAGTGGTTACAAAATTCCTCTTTGTCTCCTACCTCATCCCAAATTCATCCATGTCCTCACACCTTTCTCACATAATCATGAGGCCTGATCTAAGTACAGAAATCAATCAAGCTCATACTACTAAGTAGTTTAATCAGATATCTGTGTGTATTTTATATTAAACAAAGATTTTAATTGTTGTTGAGAATATATACACATTTACAAAGGTATATATGTTCACACATCTATGTGTATATCTTTTATAGGGAAGAGGTGACTCTTCCGAAGAAAATGGAGATGGTGACAGTTCGGATGAGGAGGAAGAAGGAGAGGTAAGGGATCCTGCAGACTTCTCATAACGAGTTCAGCAGCACAAAAAGACCAAATGGAATCTTGCTCATTGTAATCTAGATTCAGCAAGTAGCTATTGCTGCCTTTCCAGAGGTCTACAGCCTTTTATTTTGGTCAAAGTGGCAGGTTATTTAAACTGAAGCCAACTAAATAACCTGTTGAAAACACTATTGCATCGTGGGATTAGGGTTACTGCTAAGACTTGTATAAAAAAAGGGGGGTATCTTCATTTTAAGTGGGAAAGATATGAAGTCTATTCAAACACAAGAGAAAGCACTGCTTATACATAGGTAGCTAAAACATGAAGGCAAAAGAAAAATAAATAACAACCCTAAACTAAGTGTAATATTTCAACATTAAAACTTACAAATTTCACCTTTCTCAGTGGATATGTATAAAAGCCCATTTCTATCCTCTCCAGTAGTTTTATCTACCTTCCATAAACTACAGAATAGAATTGTTCTTTTAAATGGGAATTTCATGTTTTGTTTTTTGTCTAAAACAAAATTCATATTCTTTCAGAAATAAAAATAGGCAAAGTATATAAATATCTTCTTGTTAAACGTAGTCATTGACTAAAATTCACTTCCATATCTTGGAAATTGTGCTATTCTGCTTATAACTGAAACTCTTATCTAAGGAAACATACAAATTTGGGTGCATTTTCCTGGAGAGTCAATTATAGTTGGCTGGTTTGAGAACTGTCTAAATTTAAGTGTTCTTGGGTGGTTATTTATGAATAGAAAATGACAGTCAAAATGGATCATGTATAAGTGTTGACAATGTTGCTGAAAAAGTGATGTGGGAACTTGAAAGGCAACATATTAGTTTGTTTTTTTAAGGTAACATTTCCATAACTGCACTAGTAACTTGAAGGAAGGCCTTTACAAGAATGCTAAACCAGTACCAGGAAATGTTATATCTACCATGGAAATTTTGACTGGAGTACTAGGTAGCAATTGTTCATAAGAATTAAGCTGGGATTGTCCCCATGTAACTACAGCTATTTGCTCTAGAGTAATTGTAAAACTGCTTTTACAACTCAATTTCCCAATTCGATTAAACACTTTTTGGCAATGATTCTTCACTGGTGTTTGGGAGTTTGAAAAAAAAAAACACAAAACACATGAGCTTCCCTTGAAGCACTCATGAAATTATATGTACTCAAAATTGTGTCAATCAGCTCTGAACATTTATGATCCTTTCAGCAACTTTCACCTCATCACCCAGGTGGCCATAAGTTAGAATTTGCCTTTGGAGAAAGAACTGTGCTGGGTCTTCTGAATCTCCTCATACCTTTTAATTCTTTCTCTACTTACGGTGCTAAGTAAAATTTGTGGTTTAACTTGAAGCTTCCTTCAAAGACCATTCATTCAGAGTAAACTAGAAGCCAGGCACCTCATGCCTATAATCCTAGCTCCTCAGAAGGCTGAGATCTGAGGATAGCGTTCAAAGCCAGCCCGGGCAGGAAAGTCTGTGAGACTCTTATCTTCAATAAGCCACTCAGAAAATCGGAAATGGCGCTGTGATTCAAGTGGTAGAGTGCTAGCCTTGAGCTCAAGAGCTGAGGGGACAACTCCCAGGCCCAGAGTTCAAGGCTTATGATCAAAAAAAAAAGAACAAATTTTAGAAATCTTCTATTGCCAAGAGATTCTGGAAATACTTTATTTCTTCTTTATAATTTAATTGATAATTTAAGTTAAATATTGAGTCCCATAAAAAAAGGGGGCTTAGGCATATTTTCCATTTGGCAACTGTACATTTTCTCTACCTCTAAACTACTCAGCAATGCTTAAAAAGTTTTTTTTTATTAAATCAGGTAATAAAATTACCATCAGGGGATAACGCACTGAAATTCCAGAAACTAAATCCATAGTGAAATCAGCACTCATGAAAAAGCAGCCCCTGCATTCTGTTTAGTCCCTGTCCCCAGAAGAGGCATCTTGATTTGACTTTTAACATACAGCTTACTTTGGCCATGTTTGTACACTAGATCTGTAGGCTTACATAGCATGGACTCTCTTACAAGTGACTTCTGCTCTCAATGGCAGAGATGTATCCACCGTGTTTTGTAGTTGGAGACTGTTCAATCTTACTGGTGGTATATTGTGATGTGAATGTGCCATATTCACATCATACTGATGAACATGCAGATAGTTTCCAAGTTAGGGCTGTTATGAACATTCTAGAACTTCCTCTTGTAAAAACACTCATTGATTTCCCTAAACCATTCAACTTAAAAGTGAAATTGCTGAGTCAAAAGATGTGTGCAAGTTCAATGATAGTAGATGCATGCAACCAAATGGTTTGAAACCTAATATCTATAAATACAGTGGCCTAGTTCCTTTTTAAATGATTGATATAAAGCATCCTTACATAAGACAAAAATGAGTACTGTAGGAGTATGTAAAAAATTGAGAGACTGAGTCTTTTCCTGTGATTAACTTGACATTTATTTGACCTTATACAAATCATTTCTCCCACTGAACTTCATACCCTTTTCTGTGAAGTGAGGGAGTAAGATCTAACTAATTCGGTTTCTTCCTGTGAGAATCTTCCCAAGGCCGCTAATACTTTCTCCTGCAACTACTGTAAAGTTTGAATCTGTTGGAGTAAGCTGCAAAATTAAGAAAAATAAACAATATAGTATGTGTGGGATATTGGGCATAATTAGAGTGGCAATTATTTTGAGTTGGATTGTGTTAGCACCAAGACCTTTCAATGAAATGGTAGAATGTATAAAGTTGATAATAAAAGCATTCTGCTATGAAAATTTTGTTTCAATAAGACAAGCTAAGTCTGTGCTTTCTTGTTTGTTTAAAATCTTAATGTTAACACCACAGTCTTCTAAACATACATTTAAATGTGGCTTACTGTTTTCTAGTACTTAAAGCAAATAAATTCTATGGTAAGAAATTCTGACATTTAATATTAGCTACAAATTACACTGGGAGATAAACTCAGTCTACTATGTATCAAAAGCAAAAGAACACCATGAAATAAAAGCAAAACAATAAAATACTGACAACTACAATAAGTGTTGATTTGAGGATGGTTAATTTTTTGAAACATCTTCATGCAATAATATAACTACTGGGAATGCTTTGGAGTGTTTAATATTTTCCTTGGGCAAAGGAAAATTGATCATATGCTATATGAAGTAGAAAATAGAAATAGCTAAGATAGACTTTACTGTGATATATAGAATTAAATAATTTTGATTGATTCTTAAAATTACATGTTATGGATGTTATACAGAAGGCAGCATGCCCAGCATGCTGTACCATGCAGTTATCCAAACTCCAACAGATCTTAACCTATATGCTGGTCACATAAACTTCTTGCTATTATCTTCACCAGGAGACTTCAAATGAGGAAGAGAACAATGAAGATTCTGATGGAAATGAAGATGAAGAATCTGAAGCAGAGAATACCACCCTCTCTACTGGGACACCGGGCTATGGGCAAGAGATCACATCTGGAACAGAAAGCATGGGGTTAGCTGCAATCCAGCTTCCCAAAAAGGTAATAATTCCTCCATAATGTTAATTCTGTTTTCATTTCTCTCCTGAAGTCTGAAGTTAGGCTAACTCCATGCATTTAGAATTTTATGTTGTCTTCATTAAATCATGGAAGAAGCAAGAAAAAATATAAAATGGAGAGAGGAAGGGTGGATGAATATTTTAAAATGAATATGAAATCTGAAGGGATAGGGCTAGAGCTAATAGAGATGAGGCAGAATGATTTTTTTTAAAAAGGTGACATAGGACTGCAAAGTTGGCTTAGTGGCAGAGTGCTTGCCTACCATGCATGAGGCCCTGGGTTTGATTCCTCAGCACCACATAAGCAGAAAAAAGCCAGAAGTGGCGCTGTGGTTCAAGTGGTAGGGTGCTAGTCTTGAGCAGAAGAGCTGAGGGACAACACCCAGGCCCAAAGTTCAGTCACCACGACTGACACAAAAAAAAAAAAAAAAAAAAGGTGACATGGATTAAGATGCATTGTACTCATAAACTGACATTTTGAAATTAAACCCTTCTGTACAACTACTTAAAGATAATATTTAAAAATTAGAGCAAATAAATAGAAATAGCTTTGAGCACAAAGCTTAGGAAGAGCATTTGGGCCCTGAGTTTAAGCCCCAGGACCAGCACAAAACAAAACAAAAACTGCAAAGGCTCTTCTTCTGATCAAAACCCTCCCCTTATGTGAATTCAGTTGACTTCATTCAAGATAGCATCGAGAACAAGGCTATGAGTATCAAGTACTGTTCTGGAGAAAGTGATGGCCTGAAAATTTGACGCTTTTCAACCCTTTCCTTTCAGGCTGTGGACACAGAAAACAAGTTCACCAAAGTGAAGGAAAGTGAGGAAGAAGATGAAGAGGAGGAGGAAGAGGAAGAAAATGAAGAAAGTGAAGCAGAAGTGGATGAAAATGAACAAGAAATAAATGGCACCAGCACCAACAGCACAGAAGTGGACAGTAGCCATTATAGCAGCCGTGGCGACAATGATGCAGGTGGTGCAGAAAGAAGTGTCAGTACAGTCAGTGCAGGAGGAACCACAACCACTAGTTCTGTTTTTCAGAGAACAACATCTGTAAATGGTGGGTTAGTACCCACAACCCCCCCACAGGAGGCCTATGGAGCCACCTCTCCACCCCTTGGGAAAACCACCACAGCTGATTATGAAGGGGAGTATGAACAAATAGGTAACACTGAATATGACAATGGGTATGAAGTCTATGACACTGCAAATGGGGAACCCCGTGGAGACAATTACCGAGCCTATGAGGATGAATACAGTTACTACAAAGGGCAAAGTTATGGTGGCTATGAAGGTCAAGATTACTACTACCATCAGTGAAGGCCTAGCCTGGGATGAAGTCTCCATTCTTGCATAGCTTCTGGCTACCATTTTTCAAAGTTCAACTCAGGAAGGTGCAATATAACAAATGTGCATATTATAATGTGGGATGGTGCTACAGTTCCAAAGAGCTTTTCTCTTGTTTCTGTCAGTAGACTAATTTTTGTTGCTTTCTTTTCCTTGGTATGTTGTTCCTGAAAGGTCAATGCAAATCAGGACCATTTATCAAGCAGTAAAACAATCATGAGATAGAATTAGATTAAATGCTTGAAGTTGCAGCTCTAAGAATGACGTTTTAACACGTGTGCACTAATGCTAACTGCCTAAACATATCCTTGTATAACAAGTGTTTCTAAAAAGAGATTCATTGAGATTAATGACACTGCATACAGCAAATCTGTCATTCATTAATCACTTTACCTACCAATACTGTATAATAGGTGTCATTCCAATTCTCTTGTATTTGTTTATCATCTGTATATTTTATCTATGGGTTTTAATCACAAATAAAAGTGCAATTCTTCTCAACTGTGTTCTAATTTAAGAAGAAGAGTGAAAGATTCACCATGAATACAGGTGAACCAAATGGCTGTGAAGAGACAACTAAACTACAGGAGAAAAGCTATGTGTACTATGGTTTTAGAACTATATCTGGACCCAGGTGGCTCTAGTCTTAATCCTAGCTGCCCAGGAAGCTGAGATCTGAGGGTTGTGTTTAGAAGCTATCCCCGGCAGGAAAGTAAGAAAACTATAAATATTTTCTCCCCAGTGCCTGCATAACTAAGATTTTTGTCCTACTTGTGGGCAGTGAGCCACACACATTGAGAGAACAAGAGACTTTTTGTAGACTTGCCAGATTTAACAAATATACCCAAGGTAGTTAAATTTGTTTAACAATGAATGATTTTTAACACCACCATGCCCCATGAAAAATTGGCCTTTGCATACTACGTGACTATTAATCTAATACTCAACTTTAATTGATTGTTCTGTGCTTTTACTGGCAAATTTACCACTACATAAATTGATATTAGATGGGGCACAATGTGGAATGAGGGAGGTAAAACCACTAACCCCCCTCACAACACCAAGATGGATGATAGCAGCCTCAACAATTTACGCCTTTAACCTAAACCTGAAAGCCAGTTAACGTGGGAGTGGCGAAGGAAATGTAGGCAGGGAGGAAATGTGAAAAGTGCCAAAGTGAATATATATAGACTCAATGTGCAGACATTAAGCAAGTGAAAATGAAGATCCTTCCTTGTCCTAGGAGGAATTTTAATTTGACAGCTGTACTTAAGTGGTATTATAGGCATCATCTACTTACTATTCCTTTTAATTCTGAAAATTACCAAGCCTTCAAAAGTATGAAGACTAAAATACAAGCCCTCTTATTGTACATTGTACCCATATCAGCACATTTAATGCTCTCCTTCTGCTCTATGTACCTGTGTGTATATGCCTATATGTGTATGCTTGTGTGTGCAACTTTTGTGTGTGACTGTGTATGTATGTCTGTGTATACAACGCTGTGTATAACTGTGTGTGTCTGTGTGTGCCTATGTTGTGTGGCCATGCTGTGCCTGTGTGACTGTACCTATGTGAATGTGACTATACATATGTACCAGTGTATATACCTGTGTATCTGCATGTGAGCTTGTATGTGTATGTAATGTTTACCTGTCTCTGTGCCTATGTATGTATATACTTCTTCACTAAACTACTAAAGAGCAGGTTGCAGACATTGGTGCTTTACTCCTAAATATTTCAGCATTCAGCAAAAGAATAAAAAATTAACTGGGTACCATGGCACAGACTGGCAGGAGGATTGTGAGTCTGAAGGCAGCTTGCACTACATACTGAGACCCTGATTAGGAAAGGAAAAGGCAAAAGGGAAAGGGAAAGGAAAGGAAAAGATTCGTCTACATAGCCATGATACTGCTTTCCTTGTCTTTCTCAAGAAATTTAACATGCATATAATAATTCTAACATGAGGCATATGTTTTCAATTTTCCTATTGTCACATTGAATTTTTTTATGCTGGTCCTCAGGCTTGAACTCAGGCCCTAGGCACACTGAGCTTTTTTTGCTCAAGGCTGCCACGCCATCACTTTGAACTACAGTTCTACTTCCAGGTTCTCTGATGGTTAATTGGAAATAAGAGTCTTGTAGACTTTCCTGCATAGGCTAGTTTCAAACTGATCTGATCCTCAGATCTCAGCCTACTGAGTAGCTAGGATTATAAGCATGAGCCACTATGGATCATGGCTTGTCACATGCAGTTTTACAGATGAAAGGCACAGAGATACAAGCTAGGGTTAAACGAGGGCAGACTGACCTAGGCTCTGGACTCTTTTCCCATCATGCATTTCTCAATGATATGCAATACAGGAAAAGACTCTGGTGCATTGCCCAGTGAGCCTGATCCTGCATTACAACTTGCTTAGAACCAGTCATATTTTATGACTTTAATCCTATTTTCAAATATTTGAAAGTCCAGGATCCTCTCTCATTTTTGTTGTACCTTTCTATACAGGCAGCTTTGTACGGCACATAAGTCCTGGAGTAAGACAAGAAGCATGACAAGAATACGTCAATTTACTTCCCTTCTCTCCCCAAAAGAGTCAGGGTGGGGGAATGGTTTATTTTTGTTTCATTTTTGTTTTTCTTCAAGAAAGAAAGCTTGCTTTCTTGTTTTGATGATCATAATAAAAAATACAACAATGACAGCAAAAATTCAAACAAAAGGAGATCTCACCACCACACTTTTACAACTTGGAAAGCAACCTGTTTAAGCAAAGGGCACACTGAACTACAGTAAGGCAGAGCCTCTTCTCTGTGATAAACGTTCAGTGACCACATGGCTAAACCAGATATCGGGGAAGAAAGGCCTAGAAGGCTAGTGCAAACACCTTTTTGTCAAGTAAATCACATGCATTTTATAAGTTGATTAGGAAAAAGCAAAATGCAGAAACAGGGCACTCTGGCATGAAGACTCGGGACAGGCAGGGCAGGGGTTGAAGTTTTAGAAGCAGAGTATGCCTCAGCTTGGGAGAGGGGACTGAACATGTGAACGAAGACAGAACCTCAGACATGAACTGGAGAGGCCCAGTGGCTGTCCCATGGCCTCCAGGGTACCCCACTTCCAAGCTCTCCCACAAAGGAGCTCCTCAGAGGCCCTATGGAGGCTGGTGCCCAGAGTCCCAGAAAGAGAGGTTGTTGGTGGAACTGGTAAGCAACCTGTTCAGCCTCCCCTTTCTCTTTTCTTTTTTATTTCTGATTCTGGGGATTGAACCCAGTACCTCACAAAGGCTAAGCATGTGCTCTATCCCTCAGACCATGCTCCCAGTTCTTGTATTTCCTATTTTGTTTTCGAAACAGGGTCTCTCTGCTAACTTAGCCTAGGCTGGCCTTGAACTCAGGATCCTGCCTCTGCCTCCTGAATAATTGGGATTCAATGTGTGGCTTGCGTACCTGGCTTCAGCCTCTGCTTGGGTTTCTCTTATCCAGGATGGGACCACTTAAAATCCCGGGGGAACTGTTTCATCTGACACACATCCTCATATCTCTCTGCCCTTCTCTTCTCCCTTTCCTTGCTCTGTCTTAATGCTATGTACTGTAATGGAATTAACAAGGCACTAGAACAGCCTTTGTGATCATTTATACCATACTTATTTCCTTGCCAAAATACATCTCTGTAGAGGGAAAATTTTTGACAAGATTGAGGTTTTGTGATCAATACTGTTTATTACACAACTATGGAATATTTACTATTTATTTTATTGTCACAAACTGCTTCAAATTGCATCATATAGACTCAAATCTTAGATTTTAAGAAGGCCTTTAAAGTCTGTGGTGTGTAACGTTCAGACGCTACTCCTCTTTTTGTTTGTGGTACTGGGGCTTGAACTCAAAACTTTGCACTTGCTAGGTAGGTACTTAAGCCATGACCCCAACCCTTTTTATTTTTTTAATAGGTTCTTCCATCTGGTCAGGGATCTTCCTGATACCTGTGATGACAGATATGTACTACTGTGCCTGGCTTTTATTGGTTGAGATGAGTCTGGAAACCTTTTGCAGGGGCTAGCTTAAAATTCTGGTCTTCCTAATTTCACTTCCTGAGTAGCTTAGTTTAAATAAGGGAGCCACACCACATCTCCAAGAAGCAACTCTTCTATATAAGAAAAGCCCTCAGTCATTTCTCTTATGGTTGCTTTCTCAGCTTTTGACCTAAGTGGTATGGGTTCCCACAGCTCACTATCCTAAAGGCTTTAAGCAAGATGCTTTCTTTCTTTTCACAGTAGAGAATGCTTCCCTAATGTTACTCCAAGTACCTAGAGTCTCCCTTAACCTGATAGGTCACTGTGGTTTTGATTTGCATTTTCCTAATGGCCAATGAAACTTAGCATTTTCTCTGTATTATAGATCATTTGAGTTTCTTCTTTGGACAAATGTCTATTCAGAAGATTTACACATTTTAAAACTGAATTTGCTTTTTGTTGTTTGCTTTTTGGTTTGTTTCTTGTGTATTCTGAATATTAACACTTTGTTAGTTTGTGAAATATTCCTTTCATTCTCTTCACTCTGTTGACTGTGTCTTTTGCTGTATAGAAGCTTCTTAGTTTGATATAGTCCCATTTATCTTTTTGGTTTTGTTGCTTGAATTTTGGTAGATTTGTTTTTAATCCTGAATATAAAGAGATGGGTAGAATGTCTTACCCCTTAGCAGAGGGAAAGTCTGACTTAGTTTCTATCTCCAGGAGGGTAGTGTAAAATCAATTGCACAAAATTGAACCATAGCTTCATGCTGAGTAAAATGGATTGTTAACAAATCCAGTACACAAAGTCTTTTAAGAGTAACATTTAGTGAATGCCAGCAAAGTTAGTTGCCAGCAAAGAATGTTCTGGGCACACCTTATAATTCCCAAATGACCATACCACTATGTCCTGTTCCATAAGCTCTTCTGCAATGTGATGTTATGACTTCTCCATCAAAGAATACAGCCTATTTCTGCAAATTTTCCATCCTGACCACCTTGACCAATATAAAGAGCAACTTTGTTGTAGCCAACAAATTTGGTCTCTCAATAGCTACTTTCTGCTCTTGAGACCTGAGACAAGAGAATTTCTTGAGGCAGGATGGAATAACAAAATGTAATTTTCACAAGAACAGCTAATAAGTCTTCAACCCATTGAGTTTTTTATGTCCTGAGTTATGTTGGAAGTCTAGCCTAGTCTGTTGAAGACAGGAGTCACATGGAGGTACACTGCAGCCCCATTTTGAATGTGCATTGTGTCAAATTTTCAGATGATTCCTGTACCTACTCCTTTCTTATTGTGTCCTGTGGGAAATTCCAACAATGCAGCTAAGCCAAGTCAACATATGGAACAATAAGAAGAAATAACCATTTGTTATTTTAAACCAAGTTTTGTGGTGATGTGTTAGGTAGCACTAGATCACTGGAACTGAGAAGCAGAGAAAATCTGAGTCTATGAGAACTCAGAAAATCATGAAAGGAAAGCTAAAATAAAATAATGAGGGTAAACAAAGAGTTAAAAGTAGAGAAGACTGGGCTGGGAAGGTGGCTCAGTGGTAGAGTGCTTGCCTTGCATACCTAAGGCCCTGGGTTCAATTCCTCAGCACCACATAAACAGAAAAAGCCAGAAGTGGTGCTGTGGCTCAAGTGGTAGTGTGCTAGCCTTGAGCTAAGAGCTGAGGGTCAGCACCCAGGCCCAGAGTTCAGGCCCCATGACCGGAAAAAAAAAAGTAGAGAAGACTAGATATGCCATAATTAGGAAAATATAAACTAAATATATGTCCAATGTACACAAAATAACTAATTAGTAAATGTCATGTTCTGGCTCGTATAGAGAAATTCTTGGCAGTGGAAAACAACCTGGAAACCTCTAAAATATACTAATTTGAGTATGAAAGATATTTTCCTCTTGAGTCACAAAGAAGTTTTTTCAGCCACTTTCAACGATGTCACCATGTCCTGAAGGAAAGGACTGGTATCCTTATAATTACATTTTAACTACATCCTCTGAATTACATCTTAAGGTGTAATAAAACTGCTCTCTAATATAAAAATAAAGGAAAATTATATTGACATTTCTTCTCTTTGCTTAGTAATAAGTTGAATGGTAAACAAATAAGCCTGGAGACATAAACACCGCTAGCTTTACACTGTCCTATGACCTTCCACAATTCTGCAACTGGCTGTAATTTGTATGTACTTCTGTTGAAATTCACAAACACAAAGACAAAAAAAACTAAAAATAATTTTGGAAAGGACAAAGTTGTAAGTAACTTTTACTTTTTTTTTGTCGGCTATGGGACCTCAACTCTGTCCCTCAGCTCTTCAGCTCAAGGCTAGCACTCTACCATTTGATCCACGGTGCCACTTCCAGCTTTTTCTGCGTATGTGGTGCTGAGGAATCGAACCCAAGGCCTCATGCATGCAAGGCAAGCACTCTACCACTGAGCCACCTTCCCAGCCCCTAACTTTTACTTTTTTAAGTGACTTTTTTCTAGCTCAGGATAAATATTAATATTCATGAATGAATTTCATTCTGCTAAAAAAAAAAAAAACACACCAGCGTAAGACTTCTAGGACATTCATTTTGGACTCTAGTTGAGATCAATAAGAAATAAAAACTTCCATCCGACTCCTAAGTGTGGATATGGCAAAGAACAGGTTACTCCACAGAGGTCCCTTCCCCTACCCTCCTAGCCTTGAAGATTCCTCAAGGGATAAATGAAGGGAAGTGCTGCTTCCTGTTCTTGAAACTAGGTTAGAAAATAGAGAGTAATTGCAGTTACTTACATCATAGAGAACCATCTACCTAAGAGTATTATTTTGTGAAGCCATTAGTAAGCATATTATTTTGTAAGGCTGCTAATAAGCATTAATGTCAGAAGAAAAAGAAAGATTTTCTATAATTCCAAATTTGAGTAAATGTATATCAAATTAATTGGGCCTAGAGTATACAGACAAGAAAGTTGGGTGGGAGAATCCCATAACACAAAGGAAGACAAAGACGACCTAAAAGCCCTACATTCCTAAGTGAGTTCCACCAACTAGAGCTGCAAATGTAGGTTCATAGTAAGCTAACATTTTAAAACAATGTTCATACTCAAGTGAGGAGTGAGAAATGAAAGTGTCGTTCTGAGATGCAAAGGATCACTGTCATCTAGGATCTCTTTGAGGTATTTGCTCTGTATATCAGCCTGACCCAGGATGCCAGGCAAAGGGGTCAGTTCTCCAACCACAAGCAAACAGCAAGAAGAGCAAGTGTCCAGGTGTTTGTTTTGCCCTTCTTAATGGAATCCTGAGAATTTATCTATTATTTTCTAGTACCTAGTTTGAATGCAGTGCCTCAAGCTTATTTGTCTTGCTTGCTCAGCTAGTGCTGAGTGATACCACCATCCTCGGATTTTACTTGTTATTTTGGAGAGAGTCTTATCAACTTTTCTGCCTAAGATGGCTTCAAGCCATGAGCTTTTGGATCTCAGCCTCCCAAACTTTTGACATTTTCATATATGTATATTATGTATTTTGATCATACCTCCCTCCTTACCCTCTCATGCCTTTCCCATCCCCAGGTAGTTCTTTCCTTTTCTAAAATGGTCTTCCTTCTACAGTTATGTCCTCTTTTAAATATATCTTTCAGAAAAATTCACATAAGTGTAAGGGCATTTAATATTTGTGTTTTATTTCACTGAACATAATTTCTTAAGTTTTGTTTTCCACTTAACAAAGATAAATAGAAATAAATGGAACCCTGGTCTTTACCTTTGGGTATTAATTCCTAAGAAATGCATGACTAAATTTTCATAACACAATATATTTAGGAAAATTTTTTGAGTTTTTGAAATTCTCATGTTACACGGGAAGCAAGTGTCAAGAGGGTAGAAGTAAAATCTTCACAAAAAGTCAGCAATTGATTTAGGTTTTTTTCTCCCAAAATATGTCTTCTCGGCAACCTTCCACCCAGAATAGGGTCTTGGCTATTTTTGCTTGTCAATTGTAGGTTCTAAATTTAAGACTTGAGTTAAATTTTTCTTTGTTTCTGGTTTTGAATCCATTTCAGCTTTGAGAACATGTACATTTAACTGCTGCAAATTCACTCACTGGTAGAATTAGATGCTGTCAATTTTTTCCTCTTAAAAATTTATGAATTTTCTTCCTAGAGCACATGTTCTCCTAGAACAGAAAATTGTCTCATCAGTTAAATAAAGGGGAAACCTATGAAACTATAATGTATTTATAAGGTTAAGACTACATAGGAACACAAACCAGATGCCTAATGTTTTACTTGAACCATTAGAAATAAGATTAATGTTATGAACAATGCAAACACTTAAAACATTGAATGATCTATTAATTGCACTCATTTCTGAACTGTTCATTGATCTAACTGTAATAGAATAGCAAAAATTCAAAATGAGCATTTTATGGTTTTTATATCCATCTATTGCTTATATTTTGGTTCAGTCTCATAGTTGACTAAACACTCCTATTTGTTGTCCTTTCTTCGATTTCCATTTCCTTGGAAACTGTCACCCAGCTCCTTAGCACTTCGCTGAAATCCTTGGTATGAATGATGATGATGTCTAGAGAAACAGACTACTACAATCTCTTACATTTCAACCTTATTATTTCTCTTAATGATTCTTTGACTTACTCTCATATCAAATAAGCCATAGGAAAAAATCAAGAGAGGACAGGAAAGAGAAAAAGAATACTCGCTTCACCTGAGCAACAGATTATCATCAATGATGGGAAGAATGCATGGAGCCGGTAGCCAGTCACCATTTCATTATATAAAGGTAGGTATTAGCTAATATAATTAAACAATACAATAAAATGTATTTATTTAGTGTTTATGCCAACCTTAAGAGACAATACATGGCAATGGTTTTAAACTTTGCTTAGGAGTCAGATTACTTAATTACAATTCTGGCTTTTGTACTTGTGGACTATGTGATTCTAAGAAAGCTTTTTATACTCTTAAGGTATCATTTCTGAAATTAGGGTGATTCTAATAGCAACTTTATCACAAAATTGCTATAAGGATTGAATGAGTCAATGTAATATATTAAGGACCATGCTTGGATCATAGAAATTACTCATTGAAATTTTAGCTTATTAATATGTTCTTACTTTCAGAGGGCAAAATCAGGGTGCAGAAAATTTCAATTGAGTTGTTAAGCAGTTGACTACAGTAAACACTACCTGGTAGAGTTAGAAACTCAGCTTTTTCACTTTAACTGGGTTTTTTTGTTTTTGTTTTTTCTGTTTTAGTACTGGGGATCTAACTCAGGATATTGCACTTGCTAGGCAAGCGCTTTGCTACTGAGCTACATCCCAGCCTGATCTGTTTCTCTTTAAAGCTACTAGCATTTAAATGATAATGTTTGAGCATTCTAAAATGTATGGTTGAATGGCTGCAAATCAGGAGTCACCCCAGCCCATGATGCAAATTCTAGCTCTGATGCATTTTTAATAATGAGCTCAAGACCCTCTGAGGAGGAGCCACAGAATTTGGATAAAGCAGAAAGAAGAATTTCAACTTAAATAGACAAGGCACCATTCTGTTAGCCAAAATGTCTAGGTCTGTCTTGTTTGTGTGTTTGTTTGTTTGGATTTTTGTCTATTTGAAGAGTTGAGGAAAAGTGAAAACTTCGATGTAAGTCTCATTTAATATTTTTAGTTGGTACAAATTGTGCGTAGAGGTATTTCTTATCACAAGATATAAGTTGAATACATCTTGCAAAATTGTTTACTGACATTTTCATATCTAATCTAATGTAAGTAATCTCATTAAGTATTATTATATTTTTCAACTGAATGGATCCTACCTAGCTGTTGATTGCACACTTAGCAGCCAGTTTGAATGAAGCAGGCAAATGGGCAATTGCTCCAGAAAAACTTTCTTTAGTATTGGTGTGGCACTTGTTTCATTAAGAAATCCAGTGATGGCTGGGTACAGGTGGCTCATGCCTGTAATCATTGTTACTCAGAAGGCTGCTAGCCAGGGCAGGAAAGACCATGAGACTCTTATCTCCAATTAACCACCAAAAAGGCCAGAAGTGCAACTGTGGGTTACATGGTAGAGTACTAACCTTGACCTGAAAAAGCTCAGAGACAGCACTCATCTTTCTTCTACTTAAAACCATCAGTGGTGCCAGGCACCAGTGACTCATGCCTGTAACCCTGTAACTCAGAGGCTGAGATGTGAGGATTGCAGCTCAAAGCTAGCAAGAAAGTCTATGAGACTCTTACCTTTCCAATTAATCACCAAAAGCCAGAAGTCAAGCTATGGTTCAAGTGGTACTATGGTAGCTTTGAGCAAAAATGCTCAGGGACAGTGCCAGGCCCTGAGTTTAAGCCCCTGGACCAGCAAACACACACACACACACACACACACACACACACACACACACACACACACACACACACACACACACACACACACACACACACACACAATCAGTACTATTCTTTCTCACCCGGATAAAGTCAAAAGCCTGCACTGACCCCATGCCCCATGTCATTTGCCACTTAATTCCTTTCTGATCTATTGTGGATGTTACCCTTGCTCAGTTCCTCCAGCCAATTTGGCCTCTCTTTTTGTTCTGGAATAAGCCAGAAGTCTTTTTTTTCAGAGGATCGCTTTTCTAATTCCTTATGCCTAGAATGTTGTACCTTGTCAGGGATGGGTAAACTTTTTTCTGCCTAAGTCCATTTAGATATTTATAATATAATCCACAGGTCATAAAAATTATCAATACATACAGATAGTCATTGAGAGCTGACAAGACATATATAAAAAGTATGTATCCAGTCACGCACCAAATGATTTCCAGGCTAAATTTCTCTACCTTGCTAGATAGGCACATGACTACAGATCTGTTCCTATATAACAAAATACCACAGATTGGGTAATTTATAGGGAATGGAAGTTTATTCTTCACAGTTCTGAAAACTAGAAAGTCTAAGGAGAAAGAATTTGGCAAGTGTCTTGGTAGGGGTTGGTTATCTGATTCCAAGATGGAGGCTTATTACTTCATCCTTCAGAGGAGAGGAAGGCCATGTCTTCACATGGTAGAAAAGTTGAAAGACAGAAAGGTCTGGGGTAGTTCCCTCCAGTTCTTTCATGAAAGTTCTGTCCTCATGACTTAATCATCAAATCCAGGTCCTACCTCTTAATAATATCACATTGGGGTGTAAGTTCCAATATATGGATTTGGAAAGGCTCACATATTCAAAGGATAGCTAAGTCCATAGTCAAAAGTCACCTTCTCTAGGCATGTATACAAAGTGAGAGCAGAGGATTCTGTTAGGGGAGGAACATAAAGGCATAAAGCCTCTGTGCATCTCATCATATAAAATAATACTTATCTAAATGAACTCCAGGAAATGGAGATGAGGGGTTTTATTTGTTGTTGTTTTTGTTTACCTTCCTTTTTGTCTTGTTTGCTCATTTATCTGTCTTTGGGAGAGTTAGGGGGGAATAAAAAGGGGGGACAAAGGGTAAACAAATACAGTAATAGTACTCATCGTTATATTGAAAATGAACTACACAACTTGTGGATAGGGATGGGAGGTAAAAACTGGGAGCGAGCGAGAGAAGGGGTAACTTTTCAAAAAGAAATGTATTCTGTATCTGACTTATATAACTTTAATCCCGTTGTATATAACCTTTATAATAACATGTTAAGTCATCTTCTCAATAGTGGCTTCCCAAGACTATCTAAATAAAATTTCAGCCCCTTGTTCCCCATATTCAGTGCTTATGCTTCCCTTCCTGCAATTTTTTTCCCCTAACTTCATGTACATCACTATCTAATATAATATAACCCCACTTGTTTATCTAATTTATTGTCATCTCTACTGGATGATGAGCTCCATGAAGACAGGGATTATCTTCTGCCCAGTTTATTCCCGGCTGGTTTCACAATGCCTGTCACTATGTGGGTACTAGTAACATTTTTGTTATATTTCTGAAGTTTTTGAGACAAATTGAGATTATACACTTACTACAGAATCCCAAGAATAGTTTCCACTATTCATCTTGTTAGTTTGCAAATGTTTTTCTGTTTTTAAGCTTGTTAGACATCCACTCAGTCTTAATGGATAGTTCTGAAATCAGTTCTAATTATCTGACAATATGATATCCAATCTGGGGTATTTATATGCTTCTGTTTATTCCACCTTCTGGAACATTTGATAGCAGCTTTCTACCACAGGAACATTTTTAGATTAAAATTACTTTACCTCCTGTGGTTATCTGTGGGCACTCAGGACAATTTGTTTGCTGGTGCAAAGTGGAACAGTGCTGATTGGACACTGGAAATACTAGCAAACTTTAAATTTCAGCAAAATGCTCAGAGCCTGCTAATCAAGCAAAGCAGCCAGGTTCCTGAAGGTCAAATACCAGGTAATTTGGCACTTTTAATGTTCTTCATAGGAAATGGCTTAATGTGATAATTGTTTATATTTTCAAGATGTTTATCACTGCAGATATGTCATTGTTTTGTGAATTAAATCTATATTGAAAATATTATCTCTGAGAACAAGTAGGTGGTATTCAGTATTTTGTTTTATAAAATAGGGTGTATGCTATTAAAATTGATGACTTGGCAGCCTCTTTTCCTTTGATTTGGCTACTAGGAGTATCAGGAGACACAGAAACTCAATGACTAATTTTCATCCATACTTTCATAAACCAGGTTGTCTCCTTCCACAAACCAGAAATAAGAGAATCTGATCATATTCATATTTTCAAAACTTGTCTGTGGTGATATTTCTATTGACCAGTACTAAGTTATTTGATAAGTGGCTTCTATATACTGCCCTTATCTGTAAAATACCTGGAAAGCTAAATTAGAGTTTGAATTAAGATTCTTAAAATTGTATTAATTTAGAAAATAATAACCTAGGATTTCAGAATATATCTAATAGAAATTTTTTATTTTTAAGTGTTTAAAGATTGTAAGATACTTTTTAAATGACTTTTCCCATTAAAAGAACAAACTGGTTCCCACAAAGAACAATATAAATTTATTATCTTCATATTAGTTGCTATGCATTTATGTCGAAGTAGTAAAATATTAATGTTCACCCAAACCAACAGATTATCCAAAGCTATTCTGTTTTCCAATCTGATAACTGCTTAAGTAAGTTCATTAGAGCCTTTTAATGTATTTATCAAACTACAAACAGGTATTTTGATCTGTAACTGAATGGTAGCATTTTAAGCAATTATTTTTAGCTAAATGCAAGATATAGTTTTCCTTTGTCAACATGTAGATTTTTCTATAACAAAATAAATAAGATAAAGAAACAGAAACTTGAGATGGCCTAGACTGTATTAAGAATACAGACTCTTGAGGCAGTTGCTTATGGTTCATGCCTGTAATCTTAGCTACTCAAGAGACTGAGATCTGATGATCATGGTTAGAAGCCAGCCCAGGAAGGAAAGTACGTAAGACTCTTATCTCAAATTAACCACCTAAAAAGCCAGAAATGCATTTGTGGGTCAAGTGCTAGCCTTGAGCAAAAAAAAAGCTGACAGAAGAAGGGAGAAGGGAGATGGAAGGAAGGAGGGGGAGGAAGAGGAATAGGAAAAGGAGGAGGAGCAGGAGGAGGAGGAGGAGGAGGAGGAGGAGGAGGAGGAGGAGGAGGAGGAGGAGGAGGAGGAGGAGGAGGAGGAGGAAGAAAATGGAGGAGGAAGACTCTATAGCTACATTTCCTAGATTCCAAATTTAATCTGCCTTCTATTGTCTGTGAGTTCTGAGGCTTATACAGGTAAAGTGATGTTAACTAGCTCATATGATTGTAGCGAGGCTCAAATAATTAAACATATGTAAAATTTCTAGAGCAATGTTTGTCACATTTTAATATTTAATAAATACCAACTGTTGAAGTAAGTTAAGTAATTGCTTCAGTCTAAGTGTGATGTAAATTCCTTCAGTCTCTAGACCCTGATGATGCTAATTCAAATACATGGCTAATAGATATGAGGGTGTAGATTGGGCTACTAGGCTGGAATCAGCTAAGATCCCACTCCTCCAGTGATATCTGCTGCCTTAACCCTCTTAAAGATCTTACTATGAGCTATACTTTTTTATTGTGAGAATACTGTACAGAGGAGTTACAATTACATGGATATGATCTATACTTTAACTGTTAGTTTGCTGTCCCTTAGCATTATACAAATACTTGATAATGTCCTTCTAAGAAAAAGAAGGAAAATGAAGGACTGACAAAGGAGCAAACAAATGATGTCTATAAAATTCATTTCTATCTACTATCATTCAAATTATATTCAATAATTTTGGCTTCACATTAGTAATATCCACACTTGGCTATACATTATACAAATTACTTACATATACATACTAATTTTGTAGCAGTAACTATAGAAAGTAACTTTGTAGATTTTTTTTAAAAAACGCAGCTCAGGGAGGTAGGATGCTTGTGTGTACTTCTATTTATGGCTGTACTTCACAGTGACCAGTGCTTAAGGTTAAGCTCTCATTGTCTTTCCACAGAGATTCTCAAAGATGCGACTTGTGTGCATAGGACTGCTCCTTTACAGTGTAACCTGGGCAGCACCAGTAAGCATTTATAAATTCATTTCTGTTTTGTAACATCTCTTGCACTTTTTATATAGCAATGTTTATTTAAATTTGTAGTATTCACTTAATTCAAACAAATAAAATCATCTAGCACTTGGCATAGAGGGCCTGTCACACAAGAGGCCCTCAAAAATATGTGCTGAATTACAAGGTGTTACTGTGTTGTTTTAAAAGGAACAGCAACAACATTATTTGAGAAAACCAGTAGCTAGTCACAACATTGCATGTCAAATGTGGCTTGAGTAAAATTAAATCATATCAAAAGAATCTTTCAATATTCTACTAAAAATATGAAGAATTTGTCACAAAGTATTTTTTATTAACCAGTTTTGTAAATAGATGGCACCGTGAAGAATGAAGAAATATTTCTGAATTTTTTGCAAGACTTCATCACTCTGGCATCTTACTAATGCTGTTTCATTCACTAGTAAGGTCAAAGGTGGACAGAGAATTCATGCACTTCAACGATCCAAGCTCCTATTGCCATTGTTTCTGACTCACATGGATGAGTGTCCAGGATGTGACCAAGTCATCCTGTGACAATACTGAGCATTACAGACATATTCTGCAGGATAGACAATGTGGTCATTAATGTCTCACAGCAACTCAGTTTTTCAGAGTAACCTTTTTGGTTGTACAACCATGGAAACAACTATTGCTAGCTTTGCTTAAATATAGGTCTGAACAAGTCAGTGACCAGTTGGATAACCAGACCAACAAGAATTAACCACACCATCTGGTGAGGACGCACAGTTTGGGCAAGCATTCCTCCCTCAGCACAGATTCTCACACATTCTCATGGACCACATTTCTGGAAACAGACATGTCTCAGGGCCAACTCACCAGACCACACTCCATCAGAGCTATGCAGCTGTGCACTAAGGCAGGATGGTGGGAGTGTGGGCCTTGCTGACTCAGTTTAATCCAGCCAACTGGAACAGCTAGAGGCCTTTCTGACAATTTCCAGTAAAGTGCTATGTCAACATATACCAAGTGACCAGCAGTAAGAAGTGGCTGCCAGCTTTTCTGCCAGAGATAGGTGATGTCATCTCCATTATGGGGTCATGTTCAAGCCCATGACAACCAACAAGTGGGTGTTAGGGAAGAAAGGAAGGGTGTAGATTTCATTAAAAGCCTCAGTAATGGCATGTAGATAAAGTTTGGCATTGTAAAAGGATGGGATGTTTACTCCCACATAAATTATTGACAATAAAGAGGGGGATAGAAAGTATGTACTGAATCACTTACCTTTGCCTTAAAATTATAAGCCAAATATGAAATAATCTTAAGATATAAGAAAATAAATAAAAGATTATTGAAACATGCAGTTAAATTAACATCAATATTCACTTAGACTATAAGGACTTTGTTCTAAGTCACAATAAGTCATGTACCATACTAGGGTACTCTAATAGTAAAAAATATATTGTTAATACATAAAAGTGTGTGACTGTGCACCTGTGTGTTCTGTGAATAGATATGCACATTTTCTTTTTTTTTTTTTTTTTTTTGGTCCAGTTGTAGGGCCTGCACTCTGGGCCTGGGCGCTGTCCCTCAGCTCTTCAGCTCAAGGCTAGCACTCTACCACTTGAGCCACAACACCACTTCCGGCTTTTTTCTTTTCGCTTATGTGGGGCTGAGGAATCGAACCCAGGGTCTCATGCATGCAAGACAAGCGCTCTACCACTGAGCCACCTTCCCAGCCCCGATACCCACATTTTCATTCCTTCATCTTTGTCAATATGTCTTTGGGGGATGGAAGGTGGTACTAGAACTCAGAATATTATACTTGCTCAGCTTGCTGAGCTGATGCTCTACTACCTGAGCCAAACCTCCTACTCTGTTTTTGCTGGGTACGTGGAAGTGGAGTCTCTTGAGTCTCTTATACTTTTCTTCCAAGATTGGCTTCAAACTTCAGTTTTCCAGAGCTCACCTTTCTGAGTAGCTAGTATTACATGGGTGAGTCACAGGTACTGAGCTCAGTATGGTCCCATTCACAGAACCATTTGATATTTGTGAAGAATGATGTAATTGTCTCAATTTATATTCACAAGATCATGATGAGAACTAAAATAAGAAATGCAATAGAGAATAAAATTATAAAACAGATCTTGAAGACACAACATAAACTTCAGGATCATTTCCTTTTATTGGTCAATGTTCCTTTGTAAGCAACTACTTCGATTGTTATTACTTTGATCCTCAGACTTTAAGATAGTGAGTTCTGGTCAAAATATCTCCTCTACTTCAACCATCACTAGCTGTGTGTATAAGCAGCTTTGTTTCATCTACTGTCAATCTCACAGGTGATATTATAAGACTCAAGTGATATTTCTATGCAAAATTAGTTTACACACTGTACTGTGAAGTATCATATAAACAAAGCATGATCTGTAAATTGATTGACCCAATTATTGCTTGTCTCTAGAAGAAATGGAATATTAGGTAGCGAGTACCAGCCAATGGGGTACTTTTACCAAACTTTCGGTTAAGGTTTCTTCCTTGCTTGCTTCTTTCCTTTCTTTCTTCCTCTTTCCTCTCCCCCCACCTCTCTCTCTCCCTCTCCCTCTCTGAGAAACCCTGATTCCCAGGGCCTCTCACTTGCTCAGTTTGCTTAGCTGACTTGAGCCATGCCTACAGCCCAGGTGGTGGTTGTTTATTTTGGAGATGAACTCTCTGAGATTTTTCTGCTTAGGCTGATTTCAAACTTTGATCCTCAGGATCTCCACTCCCTGAGTCATTAGGTTTGCAGGCTTGCGCCATCAGCGCTCAGCTTTTCAATTTATATTCCTAAGACAATTTTATCAATCAGAGTCTAATCATGAAAACAAAAACCAATGACTGTCGATTTATTTAAGAAGAATGCCCTGAAGGTGAGTAGGCCAGCTAGACTATATAATCCTTCTTTTGAAATCTTCCCATGGAAGACTTTTCTCTCCTCTATGACTGATTCACCACAGTGGCTGCTTCTGCTCTCACATATACAAATGAAAAAGCAAATGCACTCCACTCATTGGTTTCTCTTGCACATAAGAGAAAAGCTAGGAGTTAAAAATAAACAAAAATACAAGTAGTTCTAGAATCATTGAACTTATTTCTTTTACAGAAATCTTGTCTGTGATTCTATTCTGTGTGCCTTCCTGTGATACATTCAGTGCAAAGGCCAAAAATAGCTACCTGATTCTATTTCTTCTTAGTTTCTAGTCTTTGTCAACTTCAGCAGTGATTCTTTACCCCCAGGAACCATCAACAACTAACTTCCTCTCTTTCCTTCCTTCCTTCCTTCCTTTCTTCCTTCCTTCCTTCCTTCTTTTCTTCCTTCCTTCCTTCCTTTCTTGTTTCCTTCCTTCCTTCCTTCCTTTCTTGTTTCCTTCCTTCCTTCCTTCTTCTTTCTTGGTAGTACTAGAGTCTGACCTTAGGACCACATGTCTAGATATTTTTGTTCTGACTATTTGTCAGATGGAAATCTTGCTCCTTGCACAGGTCAGCGTAGCTTGCGAACCTTCCTGAGGGAGCTGAGTTGACTGGTGTAGAGCATCATGACCAGTTACATGACCAGTTACTGGTTGAGATGGGAAATCTCAGGAATTTTTTTGCCCCAACTGGGAGCAAAACCACAGCCTCAAACCACAACCTTCCTAATCTCCACCTCTCAAATAGCTGAGTTTACAGGTATAAACCATTAGCACCTGGCTCCCCTTGAGAAATTTTGAAATGTCCATATCAATCCAAGAGAAGAATTTGTCACAATGTCCAAGCCACCTCCATTCTCTCTTCTCTGAGCAAAATATTCTAGTCAGGTGACTGGCAAGAGAAGGGTCCATGTCTGGCTACACACAAGAGGTTTTCCTTTGTTGTTGTTATTCTCAATGTACTAAGTGATTTCCCTTTTCTTCTGTTTCTTTCCCCCTATGATGTATCCCTTGTTGTCACGTATCCAATTTTGGTACCCTGGGTATTGTATATACATTTAGCTGAACTAGGGAAGGGAAAGAGAACAACAAAATGGTGAGACAAAGGACAAAGGGGAAACGAATGCAACAGAGATCATCACAAGACAATACGTTGGAAATGATTTGTACAACTTGGGAGGGGGACACAATTGGAAGGGTAAAGAGGGAGAAAAATGAGGTAGGGAGTAAAGTTAGAGAAGAAATGTAATCACCACCTTACTTATGTAACTGTAACCCCTCTGTACATAACCTTGACAATAAAAATTTTTTATAAACATTCAGGAGTATAGTTTGACTGCTGCTGGATCAACACCGTCAAAACAATTCAAAATAAACATATTCTGAACTCATTGTATCACTGTACACAATACAATACAGGGAAAATTTCTTCTCATATGGACATCAATGGCTCCCAAATCTACTTCATCTAGAATGTCCTGCTTGTTTCTCTCCACCATGCCCTGTGGTGGTTCTGAAAGCAGGGATGGCATTGTCTTCCTTGGGATGAGGGAAGGGAAGCAAAGGTGGAAGATGGAACCCTCTTTCATAATAAAAATAAACATGAGAGAATGAGAGGATCCATAATCCTTTCATCAGAATGGTTTTCCAGAACCCAAAGAGGAAAATAAATGACTGTTGTTTGAAGAAGTGAACGTAAGAGGGCCTATTTGGTGAAGTTGTATTTGTTATTTCCTTGCAGACTTTTCAACCACAGACTGTGAAAACCAGTCAAGGCAGTGTGGAAGAACTGAAGGTAAATAAAATTATTCTTCTCAAACAACTCTATTTGGCTCTGTAAAGAAAGAAAGTCAATAAGAGAAAAACTTTACAGCCAAAATATTCTTGAGCAGAGTGGAAAAACAACATTATTCAACAGACTGTTGGCATGTTCTAATGAAGCAGGCATTATAATTCACAGTGACAGACAAGAAGGGAGCTGTGTGTGTGTGTGTGTGTGTGTGTGTGTGTGTGTGTGTGTGTGTGTGTGTGTGTGTGTGTGTGTGTGTGTGTTGATAATGGGTCTTGAACTTGGATCTTGGGTGTTATCCCTTAGCTTTTTTGCTTAAGGCTGGCACTCTACCACTGGAAGACACAGCTCTACTTCCAGCTTTTTGCTTGCTAATTGTAGTTAAGAGTCTCTCCAATGGCTTGGCCATGATTCTCAGATCTCAGCCTTCTGAATAGTTAGGATTATAGGTTGAGCCACCTGCACTCAGTTTAGGGAAACATTATGAATGGAGACTATTTCAATGTGATTTCTTACTTCAAAGGAAACAGTGCTTTGCTGGGCAGCTTTCCGAGGGATACTTGTGGAATACATGTTATTAGCAATACTGTTATTAGCAACCACTGCTCCTCACATGTGCACATGAGAAATTGGGCAAGGGTAGGAAGGTGGTTAGCAGGTCTTAATGAGGAATTCTTTTCTCAGAACTGACCATCTTCTTCCCTTCAACTCAGCTGACATTTACAAAGGCCCAACCTATGAGCTTTTAGAAAGCCTGAATGTTCAAGCTGCATGTTTTGCCAACTTGAATGTCAGATGTAAACTTTGTCAAAACTCACCTTTCTCCTAATCCCCTAACCCCTTACTGGAAAGCATTTGCATTAAAATTTGATAGTAAAATTAACAGAACCTAGTCAGTCACGCTTAGGGAAGACCCATTTAGAGATTTCTAGAAAGGAGTAGTTGTTGTCTTCAGGAGCTGGCTGACAGACTACGCCCTCCAGTGGTAATACAGAAGTACTTGTCAGGGGCAGAATACCACTTCTCCCAAACCCGGGAAGAGGGGGAGAAATATTTTCTATTATTAGAAAGAAATCAAGAAAGATTCTTAGTAAGAGACAAACCTGGAGTGACATAGATCCAAGTGCATTGCATTCATAAACTACTTTGTCAAATGACACCTCTTTCCATTTTAAAAATGTTTTAAAGAAAAAGAGAAACCTACTTTAATATAATTTTATTTTGTAAGTAACATACAAGGACCATCATGAAAAGCATTGGGATTATTTTCCTAACTATGTTTACACATCACCTGGAAAGAAAAATCAAACTAGCATAAAGGTAAACTGAGTCTTTGAATGAAAGACCTTTTCACAAGCCAAACTGTGGACTATGAGAAATTACTTGTTCTAGAATTTCTATCTATGGATGATGACTTCTTTTGCTCACTGTCCTGAATTCCTCAAACCTCTCTACAATGCAGCTCTGTTCTAGAATCATCCATTCTCTGCTTCAACATCTGTTCTGCTGAGGTAGCTATGGTTTGGTGGACCCTAGATGCCCTTGGTTAGTTGTGATCTTTCATTGTCTCATTTCATTGAGATTTTCCAGGTAAACTTACATTTGATCTAATGGTGGGAGTTTCAGCAGGAAAAGCAGGCTAAGAGAGACTCACTTTAGTATATCTTCAATTTATTCCCATGGGTGCCTTCATCTGTAGGATGCTCATAAGGAGAAGAATGAGGCCCTTGTCATGGAGATGACAAAAAAAAATATTTTTTACTCCATTCCCTTTGGATGAGCCACTGCCCAGTTCACTGGAAACAACCTAAAATGCCACCAGCCGTTGAATTATTTGCTTTTCCCAATGGGTTCCATTTCCTGTGTAAGAGGAATTTCCCTTTGGAATACTGTTTTTTCTTTTTTTACTGCTTAGTAGCCTTTACATGGCATCTCTAAAGACCAAATCTAACTGCCTAATAAAATTAATCACAACTTGCTTGCTGTGATTTGTATCTGTTATACTCTTTCAGCTTCTTAAGACAAAATGTTTGTCAAGTAAAATGAGAAAGTTAATTTTGTTTCTCCAGGATGTTAGAGTTAAAAAGAAATGTTTAAAAAGGCACTTGTATATATCATCAGAATCTAAGATAGAATTGGGCAAAGGGTCATATGTGTGAAGGTAAAGAACATTTAAAAAAAAAACAATAATCATGGTTTGGAATAGAGAAAACCTAATTCCTGCCTGGTATTCAGAGAAGACTACATGATGGAAATAATGAGCTAAGCCTTGGAGGATGAGCAAGATTTGAAGAAAATACAAGTGTATATGAGGGGATGTTCTCCCTGAAGACAGTAACACAAGCCAAGGCACAGAATGGGAAAGCAGAGCAAGAACAACTGATTAGCCAACAGAGTCACAGAACATATACAGTTAATGACTTGATTAGAAATCAGTTTACACAAGCAAAGGCAAAACCAAAAGAGATTTCTATTTTTTGATTGTGTCTTCCAACATATTGTTAACTGTCACATACCAGTTTAAAGTAGTATCCGCTGGGTATGGTAGTATATGCTTGTATTATTATAGGTAGCATATGTTCCAGCCACTCTGAGGGAGGTGAATCAAAAGGAATACTTAACAAAAACCTATCTCACAATCTTTTTATTTAGTTAAAAATTAGGGCTTAATTCGAGTTGTAGAGCTATTGTCTCATAAGCAAGAAGCCCTCGGTTCAAGTCTCAGTTTTTTAAAAAATTATGTTTTCCTTTATAGAAGAATTCTAGTCATTCTTTTAATGAAATATACACAATCCATTAGTAAACATGAATACCTTTCACTCATTTCTGCACACTGCATACTAACAAGCTTTGGAAAAGCAGTGAGTACTTCCATATGCCACTGCTACCTTGGTTCAACCGTGAGCTGCTTCATCAATTTCTCGATTGCTCCCGATAGTTAGCAAGACACATGTACAAGCATACAATCCTCTGAGGAAAACAGTATTCTTATGTTGTAGGGGGAGGAAGGAATGTAAAATATAAAATGTGTTTCACTTCTAAAGACTCAATATTCACTACATGACATTTAACAATGGATTCCTCCCCCTACCCTCCTTTCCCCTTCCTCCTTTCCCTACTCCTCCTCCTTGTACCAGGCTTGAACTTAGGATTTCATACTTGCTTGGCTGGTATTCTACTGCTTGAGCTACACCTCTAGCCCTGCTTTTTGCTGGTTATTTTGGAAGCAGTTATTTTCACAGACTATTCCTGCCCAGACTGGCCTTCATCAGTGATCCTCCAGATCTCAGCTTCCTAACTAGGATTACAGGTGTAAACCTCCA
Organism: Dipodomys merriami; assembly: GCF_024711535.1. Lineage (NCBI taxonomy): Eukaryota > Metazoa > Chordata > Mammalia > Rodentia > Heteromyidae > Dipodomys > Dipodomys merriami. Next base: position 10,715,517 of record NW_027206512.1, read on the forward strand.
GTGCCAAGCAAGCATTACTCTTGAATTAACCATCTTCTAAAATTGATCTTACTTCAAAAGCCACCACAAACCTACATTCCCAAATTTATTTTTTATACTCCTTTTGTTTCTCTTTTTATTTACCTTTCACAGATACATTGAAGCATAAAATACTGTGTTCATATTAAAGAACACTATGAAATGTTTTGCTATATGTCTATATTATGCAATACTTAAGTGAAGTGAAATATATTTATAGCTTCAAGTTATTTATCATGTCTTTTTTGTAAAAACTTTCAAAAACCTATCTTTTAGCATTCTGAAATGTACAACACATTATTATAATTGTAATCTATATAGCCCTCTAAGATGCAATAGTATGCCAGAAACTCTTGTTCACATAACTTGATATTGATACCATAATACATAGCTAAACATTTCTCCATCTTTTCCTCCCACTGCACTCTTCCTACCATTGAGTAACTACTCATTAACTCTCAACTTCCCTAATATTTCTAAGCCTCTAATTTAGGATCTCTCTGCTCCAGACACAGACAGTTATCAATGTTGTCTTTCAATTGTGTTTCCAAAAATCTTCTATCCCCATCTGCAGATGTGCAATGTCACCACCATCAAGCCCATCTCATTCTTCTTTCTCCATGAAACCTATCTTGTCCATTCCAGAATGATCTCTGCCAACGAACTTCTATTCATTTTGTTAATTATATGACAACTCAGTTTTTAGCTATTTCCTAATAATTATCCTGTTTTGATTTTTTGCATAATCACGGTGTTGAAAATTATACTTTAGCAGGAAGAAAAAAAATAACAACAATATTGCTTTTGATCTTTTGGAGGAGAGAAGAAATCAAGAGGTCACACCTAAAGAAAGAATTACTCAGAAGAAAAGGAGTGACTTACCCTTTTTTGCTGTCAATGAAAATAATAAAAGCAGTAAATACTCAAATCTTTTGGTAAAGACACAGACAATCATTGATAACACTGGTATCAGTCACAAAGGAAAAGCCCATGATGACCTAATGATGACCTGGGTTCCAGAATCCACTGTGGATAAAAGAACTGATGGTGGAGATGATGCCATCAGCCACCTACCTGTCCAGGAAGAATATGGAGCAACTCTCAAGACAAATAGCATGAGGCCAGTGAATGTAATGGAACTGTGGGGGGAGGGAAGCAAAGAGAAGACACATAGCAATGTACTAAGCAAAATTCTAGCAGGTGTCAACTATGTGAAAGCCCATTCCGAAGGGAAAAAGAACCATCAAAGAGATTCCCAAGACCACAAGAGCTCATTACTAAGCAAGAGCAACCACCACATCAGGCGAGACACTCACTACCTAACACGGGTCCCCAAAGGCCAAAAAGTCCCCAGTGACTTTGAAGGTAGTGGTGATATAGATCCTCAGGAAACAGGGGATAATGACCTGTCTCCATTCAGTGGGGATGGCCAGCTTTTTAAGGATGTTTGTGGTGAAGGAGAAGTTATTGGTCCAGATATTGAAACAGAGCTCCCAGACCAAAGTGGGTCGGAGACTATTAATCTTGATCCAAGACTGCCAGGTTACAATGAGATTCCAGAGACAGAAGGACATGGTGGCACTGTCATTGGAGCCAGTAGTGACAGAGTGAAAGAGACAGGTACTGGTGTGAGCCTGGTGGAATGCAACAATGACATCATAGGGAATACCAATTTTAGGGAACTCCCTGGAAAAGAAGGAAACAGAGTGAATACTGACAGCCAAAATGCTCAAGGAAAAGTGGAGCGCCATTATCCAAATGCACCCTCCAGAGAGAAAGGAAAAGACGGTGATAGAGATGCAAATGAAAGTGCTCATTACAATGAAATCCCTAAACATGGCAAGGGTAGCTCCAATAAAGGACCAGAGCAGTCTAATAGAAATGAAGTAATCGTAAGTGAGAAACCACGACTTAGCAGTCAGGGCAAAAGTCAAGGATTGCGAACACCTTCTCATGGCCTTGATAATGAAATGAGAAATGAAATAGGCTCCCACAATGTTCCCAGTAATGAGGGAAATCTTTTAAAACATGGCAGACAAAGCCACGATGGACAACATAATTCTACAGGGAATAAAGGGAGGTATCAAAGGAGAGGCCCCTGGAGTTACAGAAGACCCCATTCTCACAGGAGCTTTAGCCCTTCTAAAAGGGACCATAGCAGTGAATCATCTGACAGTGATAGTTCAGGCGAGAGTGAGGGTGACTAGTCCCCTGGGAGCTCCTTGTTGGGTGTAGTTTAAACAGCACTCATCTGCAAGGTGGCCTTGAAGGACAGTTCAGGCATAGGAGGAAGGGCAGGGCCCCCAAACTGAGAAACATGGCAACTCTGGCCTTCTTGCGGGAGGTTTTGCTGTTTTCATGGCCATAATGTAATATTCTATTCTATATGATAGTGCTTTAAAAAAAAAAAAAAAAAAGGAAATAAGACCCATGAAGGAGCTATGTTACTAGGTAGCATGAAGAAATGTCTTTTTAGTTTGTGAATGTTACAATATTTTGCTATGTTATTTGGTATGAAGACATGAAAATATGCAACATTTCTCTGTAACAATGTATAATTAAATGATCTATAGGAACTGTTGTCTGTGTCACATTTCACAAGCAACAAGATTAGTTCTGCCTCTGGCAAAGGTAGTGTGTGTTTATTCGATGAATCCCCTGAGTGCAGCCTGAATATGCCCCCTCTTCCTGCTGACTTCAGCATTTGTTCACCTTCCTTTGCTCTAATAAAGATTTCCTGTTTCATAGCCACTTATGCTCTTTCCTCTGTTGTATATTCGTCACTTTAAAATGAAGCAAGTTTTATTTCCCAAAAGAAATCTCAGTTTATCACTGGGAATGATTCTGCCTCCTTCATAAGCCAAGACCCAGGTGGAAAAAGGGAAGAAGGGCCACAAATTCAAGGAGAAACACAAAGGAAAAGGCAAGGTAAAAAAGTACTTCCATGGATACGGTTCATTGGCTTATCCCAAAGGATTTCTAGCTCCCTTCCTGAGGGCAGATGCTTTTCCAATAATGATGAGCTTCTGACACAGATCTGGAAATCATAGCTAGAACTGATGGGGACAAACAAATCGTTTAAGGATTCAGGTGGACCTGTTGCAACAATGAGAAGTACAAAATGTCATGTCAAAACCAGCTTTACAATTTCGGTGTGGGGGGGGGGAGGGGGGTATAATTGGTTGGGGGGAGGGGGGTAAAATTGGGTGGGGGGAGGGGGGAGGCAGGGAAGGGAAGTGAAGGGTAAACAAAGGAGGAGGCTGCAATGCTTGGTAAGAAATGTATGCATTATTCTGCCCATGTAATTGTAGCCCCTCTGTACAGTATGTTCTCAAATAAAATAAAATACAATTAAAAAAAAAAAAAAAAAAAAAAAGAAAGGAGGAGGAACTCTGGAAGGCTTCCCTCTCTCTAAGAAAAGGAACATATTACATCTAGCACTACCCTTCCTCCTTTCTGAGGCTCTTCTTGGCGTAAAATGAACATGACCTCTGAGATGCAGCAGTTATTTTGTAGCCATGAGGGAAAGGATAAAACAAACCTAGAGAACCACAGAACCAGTCCTATCAGGCACTGCTTGTTTCCAGTGTCTTTGCTTTGTGACAAAAATAATGCTGGACTGGTTGTGCTCATTGCTTATATTGGAACCAAATTGTTAATGGGTCTCCTCTCCCTCCATAACGTTCTTCTAAATGAGAAGGGTTGAAAGGAGGAGAAAAGGCAAGAAAAAGGCTGTCTCATCAAGCATAAACTCCCAACAACAGAAGTCATGACTGACACATTAGATTACAAGCATACTGCTAGTAATAATAGTAAAGGTATATAACACAAATGAATACAAATCAAAACTACAGTATCTTAAAAAAGAGTCTGAATTACTTGAGTAGACAGCAGATTATTACTTATAAAATGCAAGTGGTAAGTTAATCTATGGAACCAACCTGGAACTCCTCATCCAAACAGGTAGTAGTAATGACACATATGTGAAGCTCACCATGTGCACCAGGCAGAAATCCTTCAGTACACACTACACTAGAAATTGTTCCTAGCATGATCTTAGTTTTTGTTATTATTGTAAGTATGATGTCATATATTGTATATCTATATGTATATGTAGTAGAATTATATGTCAATATATAGAGACAATTACCATCATTGATTGTGTGTATGAATAGAAGACAGAGAAAGGAGACAGAGACAGAGACATAGAGAGATCTTTAAAAGAAATGCTATCTAGGCACCAATGGCTCCTACCTAATCCTAACTACTTAAAAGACTGAAAAGAAAAAAGGAAGGAAGGAAAGAAAGAAAAGAAGAAAGATTAAATAAAACTTGGAAATGTACAAGTATCTTTCATTTGTTCTCCATCTTCTGGAATAGCAAAGGAGTATCAAGACAAAGTCTTCCAATTCCCCTAATTCACCATAAGGATTCCCAAATAAGTGATTCCTAGAACTTTGCTTTCAAATAAAAAAAATAGATTTTTGGAACTTTAAAAAAATCCTTGGTTTAATCAATGAAATAAAGAAAACTAGAATCTAATTTACAAATATTCCTATTACAACTTATGATAGACTTTTATATGTGGGTGGTCTGATAACATGAAAATACCTGGGGTTGTAAAAGAAAAACATGAATGGAAAAATCGATCGTTCAATCATGTTGATTTCAGATAGAGCCTGCCAAGGTCAAGAGTCCTTGTCTGTGTCCTAAAGGGAAACTGCACATATCAGCTCCCAGGTCAGACTTTGTTTCCTGTCTCTACACTGGAGTATTCATGGATATTTCTTCCAAGCATTGGCAAGGTTCACATTTTCTTCACCCATTTAAGGGAAGTCAGAATGAATTTACCAGAAGGAATTCACCATGACAAGGCATTGCTTTTGGATGCGGACATGGAATCAGGCCAAACACGGAGAGCAAGACCACAAAGGATGCTCTGGCAGTCACAGCATGCATCTCTTGCTAAATTATACTATCTTCCCTTTCTTGTTTTTTTAATGAACACAGGTATCTAAAATAGGGCAGAAAATGTTAGCTTCTGGCAGTTGCCACAAAAGGAGACTGGAGTGGAGGCAGTCTGCCACCTTGTGCCCAAGAGCAAAAGTCTGCTACCAGTCCTGGGAACAAGCTTAACTGTTACTTCTCTGTACTCCTGCCTCTCTCTCTCCTGATAGTATTTGTCTGTTGTAGCTACCTCCATTAATGCATTCTAAGGAATTCCAGCCGTGAGGGCAGAATACATGGAGTGAAAACACTTACTAAATGATCACATCTAACAAAATCCTGAGAGGACCAAAAGAAGACAAATTGCTCCAGGCACTCATCAGGGGTACAATTTAGTGAAGGAGAAAGTCATTCAAAACAAAAACACCAAAACAAAGCATGTCTAGCATCAGTGGCTCAGGTTTGTAATATTAGATACTCAGGAGGCTGAGATTTGAGCATCCAAGTTTACAGTCAACCTTGGCAGGAAAGTCCTGCGTACCTTATATCCAATTAATCAACAAAAAGCCAGAAGTGGAGCTGTGGCTCAAGTGGTAGAGTGCTAGCCTTGAGCACCAAAGCTCTAAGACAGTGCCTCAGGGCATGAATTCAAGCCCTAGGAACAGCATCAAGTGGGGGAGTGGGGGAGAGACACAAGGAAGAATGTGATGAGTTGAATAACAGAAATATAAATGATGTGATAAAAGAGTTTTGAGGAAGAGAAGAGAATTGGAATTATACCTTTAGAAAGGTGGCAGACAATACAACTCTACAAGTAAACAAGGTGTAACTGTTTATGTTCTTAAATCATACTACAAGTATGTTAGATCGCCTCAAGCAGAGGACTGAGGAGCAGTACTGGGAGAGGCAGGCATCAGGAGAGCAGGAAGGACGAAGACTCAGATAAGGCAGCACTTGAAGAGCAGCCCTAATAGCACCTCCTGGTTGATAACATGGACTTTGGAAGTATGGAGGGGGCATTCTTTTGAACCAACTTGATACTTTCACAGAACTCCACCTTTCAAAAACAACCCCTAGTAATGTAATTTTTTCTACTTAGAATATTAATACTTAGAACCGTACATATTAAGATATAGTACTAGATGACCCAAGGGAGGAGAAGAAATGGACAAGGCCAAATAGAAGTCATGGAATGAGGATCTGATGGCACAAACAGAAAGAGTGAGGGTAAAAAATAAGCAAAAATCCAATGAAGTCAGGAAACAAAGGAGAACAAAGTCCAAATCAATCTTAAGGCAATATATCAGAGAAGAAAGTCAAAATGATGTACACTTACAATGTCCACAGGAAAATCTACAGAAACACATTTGATTTGACTCTGGTGATAAGGATCAGAAGAGCTACAAGTCAACTCTGTCATTTAAAGAACAATACAAAATAATGGGGACAGTTTAGTATGACATATACAGCCCTTTATTAAAGTATAGTTGTTGCTATATTTGAATTTTAGTAAATTGTTATGATTTTCAAAATAACAGTCTTAGAACAGAATTTTAGTTATTTAAAATTAAACATTTTCTGCCAAATGCCTGTGGCTCATACCTGTAATCCTACTCAGGGGGCTGAGATCTGAAGATCACAGTTCAAAACCAGCACAGGCAGAAAAGTATGTGAGACTCATCTCTAATTAACCAGCAAAAAGCCAGAAATAGAGGTATGGCTCAAGTGGTAGAGCACCAGCCATCCTTAAGCAAAATAGCTAAGGGAAAATGTGAGACCCTAAGTTCAAGCACCAGTACTAGGACAACCCTCCAACAATAAACCATTTTTTAATTTAATCAAGTTTAATCACTTAAAACTATAAAGTGTACTGTTATAAACAAAACAAAATATATTTCAGTGTGGGGTATTTCTGATGTAGGGAGAGGTCTGATGTCAATCTTCAATCACTGAATTGGGACTAGTTAGAATAATGTTCATGATATAAGCTCATGAGCTGGAGAGTCTAAAGTTTTCCTTTGTACAAGTGCCTCAGGTAATTTTAATATAAGCCCAATGGGCATCTGTTCCTGTGGCCTTTAAGTGATTTTCCTGGGTCTCCTTGTAAGTCCATAGTGGGTCCAGATCCTCTATGTTAGCCAGGCACTGTGGGAATGCCTCAGTCTATGATGAGATAGTTTATCCTTGTGGATATACCATACCAACAGATAGTAAACCCTCGGATGAAAAGCAAATTGGAAAAGACCATACAAATATGGACCCTAGTCAGACTCCAGTGAACTGGAAATTGCTCACACTATTTGTATCTGGCTTTTCTAATTTGCTGCTCTGTGGGAAATTATCTGGTATTACAGAGCCCTGGTGTCCTACAGGTCACATGCATAGAGATCATCACAACATGCTACAACCCCATTGTTCAGTAAGACAGAACCAAGTGTGACAAAGAGACAAAGTAGGAAGTGAAGGAGACCAAGTTAATAGTGCAAAGTCAAGAGCCACCAGGTGCTGAACAGAAATGAAGTTTGTGGTTTCATTAATCGCAAGTTGGTGTTCTGTACAAAATTTAGCAAGTTGAAGTGTTAAGGGATGATGCATGGATCTAAAGCATTCTCCCGCCAAATCTGCCTTTGGCCCTGAAGTGACAGAAGATTCTCATCCCCACAAAAAATTGTTACTGAGGAAGAGGAACCCACAGTACTATCTAACAGACAGAGATGCCTGGGATTCTGAAAGATATGTGTGAAATCTGCCTCCACCCATAAAATCATCTGCAGCCAATGGAAAGAATCTCTATTCTGAACCTTCAAGTTGGCATGTGGTCTTCCAAGGATTCTGAGCTAACAAGGTACCATTATTCCAGCTTACTCTTGCTTCATCTGCTTAAAAAAGCAGTGAAACGCCTGGGATCAATCAAGTGGCATGTATTTTGTATGTATGGCTTTATTTATAAAAGATCAGCATAGACAATTACAGAAAACATAGGAAAATATAAAGAAAATTTATAATTTTCTCCCAGTCTACACAGAAGACCCTAAGCCTAGTGCAGACTAGAGCCATTACCATAACAAAGCCCACTCCTGGAACCCCACCCCAAGTCTTTGCTCCTTACAGGGTCCTGGGAATCTGTGTCTTAGGAAATGCTCCAAACAATACCAAGGTACGGGTTTTGAAAACCAGACTCAAAAGATGACAAATTTTAAACCTAGAAGATGTTACTAGTTGGCAACTTTGCTCACTTTTCAAAAAGTATTTTGTATAAAATTAAACAGAGAGCCATTTTTATTCTCAGTTTCAATCAAAGTTGAAATCGTTTCTCCCTATGGAAAGTTATTATTTAATTTGTTAATTTTACTGTGTTAGAATATAGACATAATTAGACATAGTAAAATTCACCATCAACATGTTTCAGCTTCCTGGTATTCACTTTATTAAACTCTAACTTAATTGTTCAAAGAAGTTATAGCATTGCAATTGTCCCCTGTGAGTACAATGTTGATTTTTATATTCATGTGAGGGTATTTCCATATATATTTAGAATTTAGATCTAACTTCTACCTTTGAGAGAAAGCATGCACCATTTGGCTCTCTGAGTCTGACTTACTTGACTTCTTTTTTTTTTTTTTTTGCCGGTCATGGGGCTTGAACTCTGGGCCTGGGCACTTTTCTTGAGCTCTCAGCTCAAGGCTAGTGTTCTACTACTTGAGCCACAGAGCCACTTCCAGTTTTCTGGTGGTTAATTGAAGATAAGAGTCTCACAGACTTTCCTGCTTGGGCTGGCTTTGAACCATGATCCTCAGATCTCCTGAGTAGCTAAGATTACAAGGCATGAGCCACCAGCTCCCAACTGAACTTCATTTTTTCTAGGTCCATCCATTTCCTTTCAAGTGACATAATATTATTCTCTTTGTCACATTTTCTTGGTCCATTCATCTATAGTAGAACATCTGGGCTATGTACTGGGTATACTTTCAAGGCTTAATTTCTCCCTATTTATGGCTACTATACAGTTTTTCCTAGGAGAGTTCTTAGAAGCTTGAAAATTTTAATTTCCTTCAGTCAAATGTACAATTGTTATACCTCATGCTTTATTTCTCTTAAAGTATTTTGCCTAACTAAAGTTCACTTGAGTTTTTTTAATATACATACAGGTGACCTTGTGCTATAATGTCCATAATCCATTACCTTAAAGCTCCATAATAAAAAAAGATCATTTTAATTGAAATAGTAATAACCCACTGGAAACATTTAATCCAGTTTTCATTTCTACATACCTCTTCTATAAAACCTTTGGTTTTCTGTTTCCTTAGATAATAGCTGGCAGTTATCATAACTGGAAAATCTCCTTTATTTCTTACTAATATTGAGACTTAATTAAAGTCAAAAACTATCTCTGGTCAGCTTTGTGAGGCTTAGCCTCTCTTTACTTCCCAACCCCTGCACCAAGCTAACACTGTCATTCTTTTTCTATTTCCTTTCTATATGTATGTAGGTTCTCATAAGGAGTGCTAGAAGTCATTTAAGGCAGAAGAATCTTGGGGGGTTTGTTTGTTGTTCTGGTACAGGGTTTGAACACAGAATTTTCAGCTGACTCCATTTGTGCTCTAACACTTTTAAGCCATATATTTCCAGTCCAGTTTCTTGCTGGTTAATGTGGAGATAAGAGTCCAAACTAACTCTGATTTTGTATATAGGTATTGGAATATCAATATATACTATAAATATGTACAATTCTTATGCATCAATTTAAAATGAAAATGTTTGTATTATGATTCATTATACTCAAAAGTTGACAAGTTGAACTGAAAGTCCTCTGTACAAATATTTAGATAATACAAAACAATTTTTTAAAGTTTAAAAAAAAGGAAGAAGATTTGAGGAAGATAGCAGACAGAGCACAGGGAACAATCTAAGATGTATCCAAAGAAGCAGAGTTTTAGGATCCTATCAGGCTTTCCATGTGTAGAGAGTCAGAAAACTGAAGATAGGTGCTTATATATTACCTTGCACCAGAATCAATTCCAAATGGATCAAAGGCCTCAGATACCCTGGAAGAATTACAGGAATAGATAGGAAAAACACTAGGGCTCCTTGGGCACAGGTCAAAACTTCCTAAGATTTAGAATCAAAGAAAATAAAAGGAAACCTGGCTAAATGGGATTTCATAAACAGAAGAGTTTCTGCATTGCAAAGGACATAGATAGAAAAATAAACAGAAAGCCCACAGAATGAAAGATCTTTACTACCTATGCATCAGAAAAGAGACTAATATCTAAAGTATACTCAGAGCTCAAGAAAATTAAATCTCCCAAAAACAAATCTTCAAAGAAACAACAACTCAATTAATAAGTGGGCTAAAGCTCCAAAGAAGAAATAAGAATGGCCAACATGAAGGGATGTTCAACATATCTAACCATAGAAGAAATGCAAATCAAGACAACATTGAGATTCTACCTCACCCCAGTTAGCATGGCTATTATCAAGAAAACTAACAATAACAGATGCTGGCAAGGATGTGGCCAAAAGGGAATGTTATTACACTGTGATGGGAATATAAACTTGTTCAACCATTCTAGAAAGCACTATAAAGGTTCCTCAAAAGACTAAAGAGCTGAGACATAGAGCTAAAACTAAGACTAAGACATATGACCCAGCATTCACACTTTGGGACATTTATTCAAATTAGCACAAACCAGGCCACACTAAAGCCACCAGCACAACCATGTTCATCTCAGCATTGTTTACCATAGCTAAGATATGGAATCAACCCAGATGCCCCTCAGTGAACAAACAGATCAAGAAAATGTGGCATATATGCACAATGGGATTATATGCTTCCATCAGAAAGAATGGAATTGCTCCATTTGTAAGGAAATAGAAAGACTTGGAAAAAATTATATTAAGTGAAGTAAGCCAGATCCACACAAACATAGGCTTCACAGTTTCACTCATTTGTAATAATGAGAATGTGTCTAAAAATCTACAAATTAACCCAATGGATAGTAAAAGACAAAAAAATTACATTTGGACATGATTAATTAAATAGGACTCTAAGCATTCACACGGTGAGACCAATGCAGGATATTCTTAGATCACAAGGGCTTAACAGCTATGTGCATATAATCACATAAAATGATGCTTACTGAAATGGAATCCAACAAATGGAAATAAGGGTTTGTTTGTTTTTTTTGTTTTTTTTTTTTTTTTTTTTAAATTGTATTTTATTTTATTTGAGAACGGGTTTGTTTGTTTTTTTTAACTGTTTGTGGTTCTTTTTTTTCTTCTTTTCCCTTTTGTCACAGTTTTTGATTTCTGTAGCCATTGTCTTGTATATAAGTTTATCTGCTTTGGGTAAGGGAAGGGGAAGCACAGAAGAGGTGGGACAAAGGGTGACCATTCAGTAGTAATACTCACTACATACTTCCTTGAAAATTAACTATACTACTTGGGAGAAAGAAGGGTTGGGAGGGGAAAGACTGGGAAAAATGTGGGTGGGGGTGGACACTGTTCTAAAAGATATGTATTCATTACTTGACTTATGTAACTTTAACCCATCTACATATTACCTTTACAATAAAAATATTTTTTAAAAATTAAACTAAATTTTAGGGGGGGAGAGGGGAGGCTGGGAAGGGATGTGAAGGGTAAACAAAGGAGGAGGCTGCAATGCTTGGTAAGAAATGTATGCATTATCCTGCCCATGTAATTGTAACCCCTCTGTACAGTATGTTCACAAATAAAATAAAATAAAATAAAAAAGATTAAAAAAAAGGAATTAACTAAAAAAAAAATTAAACTAAATTTTAAAAAAGAATCCAAAAGGAGAGGTGTCGCTCTTGTAAGAGTATAAAGCCCTCGGGCCAAACTCCAGTACTGACAAAAAAAATTAAAAAAAAAAAAAGACTTCAGTGCCTCCAGCTCAATCCTTTAAACCTAGCTACTCAAAAGGCTGAGAACTTGAGGTTAATGGCTCAAAGCCAACAATGTACAAATGTCTACTTCAGCTCCAATTAACTAGCTAAACTTAGACTAGAGGAATGTCACCTATGAACAAGCAAATTGAGCTAGCTCAGGAGGCCCAAACTTTAAGCCACCTAACCGGTACAATCAACATAGGATTAAACAAACAAATCACCTGAGTAAAGCACTGCCTCTGGAGCTTGTAATGTTAGCTACTAGAAAGGATCAGGCTTCTGATGCCAGCACTCCGAGGTGAATCCAATAAAAAGTTTGTGAGAGTCCCATCTCATGCAATTCCAATTTTTTATTTTAATTTAATTTTAATTTTAATATTTAATGCTGGTGTCTGTCTATCATTCCAACTACATGGGAGAATGCAGAAGCCAAGATTATGGCTTAGCTAGACTGTAAATACATGATCTTTTTCAAGAAATAATTAAAGGAGTCAAATTATGGTAACTCATGTCTGTAATCCTAGCTATTCAGGAGGGTGAGACCTTGAGGGACATAATCCAACCCAGGCAGAAATGTCAGATGAACTCTATCTGTAGTTCATTAGCAAAATTCTGGACTGGAGGTATGGCTCAAGTCATAGAGACTAGGGCCATGGTACTAGCACAAAAACAAATTAATAGGTAGATAGGAAGGTAGATAGATGATAGACAAGAACAAATAACTCGATTGTATGGGCAAAAGTACTGGCTTCTTGCTAGGCTTTCATTTCCTTGAGTGAACAAATGAGTATTAATATCCCAGGACACTTTCCTCCTGTTCTTCTCCTCAGGTGAGGGAGAGGGAGAGGGAGAGGCAGAGGGGGGAGGGGAGAGAGAGAGGGAGAGAGAGAGACACAGAGAGAGAGAGAGAGAGAGAGAGAGAGAGAGAGAGAGAGAGAATGTATATAGTAGTCATCTTAACAGAGAATAACATTCCAAGAGAGTCCTCAAGTGGACAACTGAAACCACAGATAGCACAGAACCCAATTTGATGGTGCTTTCCCCCTGAACATACTGTAGTTATCAGCTTTCTCATACTAAGAGAAATCAACTTAAAAAGAGGAAAGGTCTCATGGTTTTGGTAGTTTTAGACTAAGATCAATTTACTCCAGTGTTTTGGGCTTGTGGAAACACAATACATCATGGAGGGAATACATGGTGACAGGGACCTCTCTGTGTACAGCCAGAAAAAGAGAGAGGGGAGGAGAGGAGTCAGGGGAGAAGAACAGGAGGGAAGGAAGGAAGGAAGGAAGGAAGGAAGGAAGGAAGGAAGGAAGGAAGGAAGGAAGGAAGGAAGGAAGGAAGGAAGGAAGGAAGGAAGGAAAGAAGGAAGGAAGGAAGGAAGGAAGGAAGGAAGAGAGGGAGGGAGGGAGGGAGGGAGGGAGGGAGGGAGGGAGGGAGTTCCAGCTTCCATCATGGATAGAGCTTCTCTCAGCACTATTATGGTTCCTGTTTATTGATAGGGAATAGATGTGAGTTGCTGGTATGTACAAAGCAGAGACCAATTTAAAATCTCAGTGTTTCCTCTGTCTTCTGGAACAAAGCTTAGCACTAACCAAGATGGTCAAGCAACTTTGCAAAAACTTAAAGAGCAAAGAAAGATTCAAGTTTCTGTTCCCTTAGGGGGAAAAAAATGTTCTTCTCTAAAGTAGTCTAATTACTCTTTCCCACACTCCTAAAATGGAATTGAAAAAAAAATGCTAATATCACCTAGGTAACACACATTGCTTTCTCAAATGTAATAGTCAAATGATTTTATTTAAAATAGATTCTTCAAACCAGGCATTGGTGGCTCATGCCTATAATCCCAGCTACTCAAGAGGTTGAGATCTGAGGATCCCGGTTCAAAGCCAGCCTGGGCAAGAAAGTCTGAGAGACTTTTATGACTCTTATCTCCAATAAACCACCAGAAAACCAGAAGTGGCTCTGTGGCTCAAGTGGTAGAGCACTAGCCTAGAGCTGAAGAGCTGAGGGACAGCGCCCAGGCCCAGAGTTCAAGCCCCGTGACCCACAAAAAAAAAAAAATAGATTCTTCAACTGAGAGCCTATGGCTCATGCCTGTAATTCTAGCTGCTCAGGAGGCTGGAATCTGGTTCAATGCCAGTCCCAGAAAAGCCTGTAAGACTCTTATCTCTACTAAGCTACCAAAAACAAAACAAAACAAAAACAGAATTGTAGCTCACATGGTAGAGCACTAGCCTTGAGCACAAAGAAGCTCAGGGACAGCAACCAAGCTCAGAGTTCAAGTCCCAGGACAGGTACCAAAAAAAAAAAAAAAAGATTTTTATGTAACTTGAGGGCAGGGATGGGACAGAGGAAAGAAGGAAGAGAAAGATGGAAGGGGTGACATTTGACTCCTTATCTGACTTACAGAAATGAAACCTCTTTGTATAACTACTTAAAAAATAGATTTTTTTTCACACACAAAAAAATAGAACATGTAGTAGAAAGATGTCTGACCCCTGTGCCTATGCAGCCCAGTGTTCAGGAATTGTTGTCCTGCAGGGAAGATGACACAAATTTCACTTCATGGGGAATCTAACAGGTAGAATTGGACCTGCCAGTCCACAGCAGTTTTCGTTTTCTGGTAATCAGCAGGACATTTCAAGAAAACAGTATGACAGCCATGACATCTCTTTTTATTTTTAGTCTTTTATTTCAAAAATCATAAACCAGAAATCGCCCATAGAGTAAGACAAATATGCATGGTTTGCTCTCCTTTTATGATCTTCAGCTTTTTTTTTTTGTCAGTCATGGGGTCTGAACTCTGGGCCTGAGTGTTGTCCCCGAGTCTTCAGCTCAAGAGTAGCGCTCTACCACTTGAGCCACAGCACCATTTCCAGCTTTTTCTGCTTATGTGGTGCTGAAAAATTGAACCCAGGGCCTCATGCATGCAAGGCAAGCACTCTACTTAGCCATCTTCCCAGCCCTGATTTTCACCATTTGGGGTTTGATAATTCACTGACTGTGGGCTTAATAACTCATCCAGCTCAAGTAATTATTGCCAAACACTTCAAAACTACTCAGTAATTCGTGACTATCTCTTTAAGAAGCCTTATGTGGAAAAATGGACAAGAAAAAGAATTTAAGAACTCTGGAATATTGTAATTTTCAGAACCTCATAAATGATATTTTGAGCTGACTTAAAAAAAAAACCAATCAATCTGCTATTTCAGTAATATTATGAATGTAGGACCAGGAGCTATCTCTGTTCCCAGCATGCTAGTCAAACATAAAACCTGTGGATTCCCAAGTCCATTTAGATTGGCTTTAAAAGTAAGTGCAGTCAGTCTCTTCCTACAAGATTGCAGTAAAAAAAAAAAAAAAAAGCAGTGAGTGACTTTTACCACACAGAAAGAACCAGGACAGACAGATCACTGCATTACCAACATAACAGGTCACGGCAGGGAATATATGGTAAAACACCACCCTCACTGAATTGAAAGAGAGGGATAGAAAGGGGTAGAGTCCTACTGTCCCCTTTGAGAGTGTGGACCTCAGCAACAGAAGCCTTCCCACAATGCTGCCTCTCAAAGCTCCTATCATAACTCAGTAGAAGAAAAATGAGAAAGGCAAGCCTTAAACTCAAATTGAAACCATTCCACTTTATCAAACTGATGCCCAATGCTGTATGGATCACTGCGCTAAGAATCTACAGTGCAGATCCAGCTACATGCCTGTAATCCTAGCTAGATTCCATCTAAAGGGATAATACAAAGTAAAATATCTGTACCTGACAACAGACTTGACATTACCTGAGAAAGTTTACTCTCTTAGGAACATGGAACTACATAAATGACTCCATTTTTTACTTCTGACATCAACAATGAATGATCTTTCAAGAAATGTATAGTATATGACCAGATAAGATGATGCTAAGCAAAATGAACCCCAAGATAGGCACACAAGTGGTTTTTTTCTTCCTTGCTATTGTTTCTGACATATTTATAAGGTACCATGTGATTTTTTTTGTTGCTTTGTATGTTCCTCTCCCACAGTATAACCCCTGTTTTCACTGTATTTGATGTCGGTCTAATTTGGGGAGAGGAAGGGAAAAAACAAAATGTTTAAATAGGGATA
Organism: Dipodomys merriami; assembly: GCF_024711535.1. Classification (NCBI taxonomy): domain Eukaryota; kingdom Metazoa; phylum Chordata; class Mammalia; order Rodentia; family Heteromyidae; genus Dipodomys; species Dipodomys merriami. Next base: position 10,731,512 of record NW_027206512.1, read on the forward strand.
CAGGTTGACCCATTGTAACAACGAGATGTACAAGACACTATGTTGGAAAACGAACTTTACAATTTAGTTGGGGGGAATATAGTTGTGGAGGTGGGGAGGGAAGGGATGGTAGGGGAAAAACAAAGGAGGAGGCAACAATGCTTGATAGGAAATGTACTCATTACCTTGCTCATGTAACTGTAACCCCTCTGTACAATATTATCACAATAATAAACTTATTTTTAAAAAAAGAAATGTATAGTAAACCAGGCACCAATGGTGCAAACCTATAATCCTAGCTACTCTGGAGGCTGAGATCTGAGGATCATGGTTCAAAGCCAGCCAGACAGGAAAATCCATGAGACTCTTATCTCCAATTAACCAACAAAAAAAGCTGAAAATGGAGCTGTGGCTGAAGTGGAAGAGTATTAGCCCTGAGCAAAAATAAAAGGCTCAGAGATAGCACCTAGGCCAACACAGTTATGATTTATTTACTCAAATTATCAAAGCTAAAGAGATAAAAAAATATTTGGTTGTATACCTTCATATGAAAACATACCTTATTAATGACTTAAGTATCTTTTTTCTCTCAAGAGATGAATAAATTGATGCCAAGAATTTATGGAGAAATTGATGAGATTTTACTAAAACACACCCATGAACAACTGAGTAAATAGAACAAGTGAATATATTCATAGACAGAAAGAGGAGAAAATCCTTTCCAAAACTATGCAATTCCATTAAAATCCCTACAAATTCTTTAGTGGAAATCCATAAACAAATTGATAAACCAATTCTAATATATGTCTAGAGAGGGAAAACAACTTCCTGACATGAAAATCTAGATCATTTGGAATTAAACAATACAATATCAATACAGGCTGTGAAACTCAGTGCAATAGGACAGCCCCAAATTGAATTAAAGATTCATTTAGGAATTTGATAGAGGATGAAGATATCACTTAAAATTCTGAAAAAGAGAGAGATGCAGTGGAATTGGCTAAACTGGCTATCCCCTGAAAAGAAAATGTGGAGAAATTCCTAAGTCATTCTTTAGAAGAGCAAACCCTAGAGTCTAGATTCGACACTAAAATTACAATGATTTAGAAGAAATCTAGGAGATTGTCAGACATTGGGGAAGGCAAAAACCTTTCTATTCAAGTCAAATAAGTTTTAGAGAAAATCAGTCTGATTCTTTCAAAATTGAAAACTTGCATATGAATAAAGGTGCCATGAATACCTAGCAATCAGATTACTTACAGTATCTAAATACAAATATGAACAATAAAAGCATCCAAGAGGAGAACCATAAGACACAAAATGCAAATGGATAATATGCATATGCCTGGTGCTGTAACTATGTTCATTTGCTTGTTGTTCAGTTTTTCTGTGCCTGTCCTGGGGCTCCAACTCAGGGCCTGAGCACTATCTCTGAACTTTTTTTGCTCAAGGCTAGTGCTCTACCACTTTGAGCCACAGATCTATATCTGGCTTGTTGGTAGTTAATTGGAGAAAAGAGTCTCAAGGACTTTCCTGCCCAGGCTAGATTTGAATGCAATCCTCAGATCTCAGCCTCCTTACTAAGATTACAGGCAGGAGCCACCCAAGCCTGGCTGTTTGATCTTGGAATCAACCAGAGTGCTGAGATTTCAGTTCAGCAGCTCCAGTGTGAACTCTTGGTGAGATGCAATGGGAAAAAAAACAAAAAACAAAAAACAAAAACCTCTTCCCTCCAGTACAACTCCAAGGTCAAAGCCATTGGTTAACAGGGAAAGCCATAGAACCATGAGGTACCACTGGCTCTGCCACTAGCAACACTTCATGGTCATAATCACCTCAATGGTCTCACTGCTTTGCTTTTTCAAAACACAGTTGATGTAAATGGTCAACTTCCACCCAATTTCCATGCATCAGACAGAACTCTAATCTGTCTCTGTGCCTTATACCTGCTAAGGAAGCTCTAGGCATTTGTACTTGCTTGGGTTCAGTCATCTCTCACAGACCAAGCACAAAGAAATCTACTAATGGCAAGAATTCAGATAATGTCTCTTATTAGCTTATGACTCAGCAAGTTTTTAAACTTACGAGTACATAATTCTGACTCACTAAATAAAAATATTCATACCAAAGGCCAACCAGAATCATAATGGATTCACAATAGAGTAGATTGAGAAAGGCCACTAAAAGTGATTTTTATGATGGTCCATGGGTCTCAAATGATGTATTCAAGCACCCCTCAGACTAATGTGGGGACATTTGGTTAACTAACTGAAGACAAAAGTTATAGATGCATTATTTTTCTATTTTTCTTAATAAAGGTCCTAACTATACTAAAGGAAACTGCATTTATATCTGACAAGCCATGGCAGTGATGGATTAATGATGATCATTAGTTAGCCTTTTCTTTATTAGACATCCACCTAAGGTGAGAGTTAACTGACATTTTACTCATTAGATTCATTCCATGGAGCCAGATACACTCTTAGTAAGAAGATCCTTCACTTCCAAGCACATAGGGCCCTTTCAGATCAGCCAGGTCAAGGAATTAAGCATGTGTTTTTTGTTTTGCTTTGTTTCAGTTTTGTCATTATTTTGTGTCAGTATTGGGGCTTGATATCAGCCTCCTGAGTAGCTAGGATTACAGGCATGGCAACAGTGCCTGGCTAAACCTGTTAAGACTAGGCTCTAAAACAACCTGCTGCTCCAAATAAAATTTAACAAGCTGACCAAGAATCCCTGGCAGTGGAAGCAATAATAACTCTTTTCTCATGGGCTTGGAGTGCACTTGTCCTTTCACTTTTACAAGGATACTTAAAACTGCCCCTGCCAGCTACAGATACTGCTCATCCTTTCTACCAAATCACCAAGCATCAGTGGTTGGTGCCAGGATGCATGCCTATGGAATGCCTTCCTAGTGCCCTTTTCTGATACAATGCCTCTTCCAGCTGGTATTTGATCTCTTGAGTGTGACCTCTACTCCATAGCCACGGGGAAACCTTGTATACGAGTGAGGAGTGTCATCTACTTTCTCAGTTCCTCATTTGCCCCAGTCTCCCCTGCTCCAGGCCTCCATGACCCCTTGACCATATTCCATCTAGTGGGAAATCCAGCCATCCAAGTAACTGGAGGCAGGAGGAAGATTGGAAATTCACATGAATTTAAAGCCTGCCACTGCCATTGCTTCTTGTTGATCACCCTACCTGCTGAAGATTGGACTGTATAACCCCAGCTGACACTTGCCAGTCACATGGAAATTTGAATTGTAGGCCCCCAGTCTTGTCCTAAGATAACCAGATTTTTTAATTCTATCCCATTAGTAGAAACATATGGCTGCTTTCCCAGGGAACAAGGTCTAAAGAAGCATCAGACCAGAGATATACTGTGCCAGACTGGACTCTCCTGAAACCTTTAACCTCTCCAAGTGTTCCTTTTAGCTGCTGAGACCACATTATCAATCTCTCCTGACACAATTTTTTCAGGTTCCTGAACTTCTCTTCTGCAGCAATATCTGATCAGAAATAATTGGGTCCTCTCCCCTGGGTTACCCTAAATTCTGATTCTTGTCTAGGATAACAGAACTTTCCTACACAAGTCTTCCCCCCTACCCACCCATACCACCTAAAGGCTCCAGGCTCCTTTTGATCAACTCTTATCACTCACCACTCCATTATATCCCAGGCTAATGAGACTAGAAACTTGTAACAACATCTGGATCAGGTCCTTTGTCTCTATACAATCTGAGGAAGGAGTCCACTAATGCAGAGGGAGAAGTAAAAGGGCAAAGATTCATTGAGGAAAAAGATAAGCACAACTCTTGCTAGATAAAAGAGTCCTAAAGGAGGGCATCATCCTGAATATGTTGTGTAGGAATTAATAAGGTGTCTCTAGGAGATAGGTTTGTGAATCTCAAGATCACTGGACAGCTTGCAGGTTGTATCAATCCCGAGACCCAATGAGGCCCCACGCAGCCAGCAAGAGCTCTCCATGTGTTCCTTCACCATTCTGATTGAATGTTCCAGTGCATATCTGGAGTCCAATCAGCTTATGCCCAGCTTATTCCAGGGGCAATGGGCCATGACATGATGTTCAGGGGCCTGCCTAAACAAGGTAATAGTTATGTGATGTCTAGGAACCTGCATACATGATTGACCAAGGCCATAGTGAGAGATGTAGACTCTCTATGCAAGGGGAGCCTTTGCCCAGAGTACCTTGCTTGGCTTTTATTCTGCTCTCAAAAAAAAAAAAGGAAAAAGAAAAAAAAACAGCTCTTTGCTCTTTGTTAAGTACATGCTGAGTGTAAATGTGATATATGTGATATGATATGATAAATGTGGTAAGGCAGTTCCTCTACCTAGGTAATTTTCTAACTGTTATTCTACCACAAGAGATGCTGGCTGGATTCTTGTGAAGAAATCAATGGGGAACTCCTGAAGTAGGGGGTCTTCCAAGAGATGGTTAATTCCAACAACAGAAGATTGTTATAATACAGTTAGCTGACACTCCCTATTTTCTTACTCCCCTTTCTATTGTCTCTGCCTTTCACCATCTCTTTCTCTCTCCTTTTCTGTCTCTCTCTTTTCTATCTCTGACTCTATTTCCTTATCTTTTTCATATGGTTGCGCCATTCTACCATTGTGATTCCATCTACTGTGAGACCGTCAGATACTGTTGCTCTTGTAAAACCTTTCCCAAACTAAACCTTTTTTCTTTATAAAGTATGCAGCCTCACCTATTCCTTATAATAACAAAAACTAAGACAGAGGTCTTAGAGAATTCTACATCTTCCAATAAAATAGAACGCTTCAGTTACCTTGAACTTTCATGATTTTAGTCAGCCTTCTTAATTCCTTTCTTGGGTTCCTATTTTGTGTCAAAAGTCTACATTCTTACTTCTCCGAGCCCACCCCTCTGCCAAAGCTAACATTAATTGATGTGAGGAGTTCAAATGTTAAGAGGTTTTGTCATAAACAGAGGAGCTTACAGAGTGATGAATAGCTAAATTATAGAGCAATACTTGACCAAAAGAATAGTTTAAACAAATTATTTAGGTTTAAAAATGGTCTTTTTTAGGAAAACACAATAAAGGCCACAGCAAATCCTTCACCCATTATAGGAGACCTGATGTTAGTGTATTCATTTTATTCATGAGACTCTTTATTCAGAAGAATGAATAAATTCACTTTTGTACAAACTGAGAGATGTAAGCACCAATGAGTCACTGGTTGCACACACCTGGCCCTCAATTTTGGCTGGCATGTTTTGCTCTGAGATACTGCAAGTTTCTTTAGTACCATTTTTTGCAGAAAGCATCAGAAAAAAATACTACCTTGTGTGACTTCCCATCCCACCTTCATTCTATGAGGCATGATTACTGAGTCCTACGAACTACATTATTTATCATAGAAAGATATACTAGGCAGGTGCCAGTGGCTCAGGCCTATAACTCTAGTTACTCAGGAGGCTGAGATTTGAGGTCTGAGGTTTAAAGCCAGGCCAGGCAGGAAAGTCTATTAGACTCTTATCTCCAATTGCCCAGCAAAAAACTGGAAGTTGAGCTATGGATCAAGTGACAGAGCCCTAGCCTTGAGCAAAAAAAATCTTAGGGATATCACCTACACCCTGAGTTCAAGCCCTAATACTGTCACAAGTAATCATAATAATAAAGCCACACTCTATTCTAATAAATACGGTGATTTTAACACAGCTTCCTTTCGTAGCTCCCAAGTTACTGCTGCCTAAATGCATATTAAATTCAGTATCAAATAGCATAATCAGTCATAGACCCACCTAGCTATTATAAGGTAGCAATATGTTAAATAAAGCAAACTTTTCATCTGTGCAAGTGTGGATGAATCAGTCATTTCCAATGACTTTGACAAAATGCCCGAGATAATTAACTGAATAGGAAGAAAGATTTGTTTTGGATACATAGTTCTAAAGGCTTTGGACAATGGTCACTTTGCCCTGTTGCTTTGGGCCTATAACAACACAGTATATTATGTACTCCAAAGAGAAACTGTGATGGAGGAAACCATTCTCAGGGTGGCTAGGAAGCAGAGAGAGAGAAAAAAAGAGGGAGAGAGGAGCTGGAGTCTCACAATTCTTTCAAGGGCATGATCCCAGTGTCCTAACTTTTTCTGATTAGACTTCACCTCCTAAGGATTCCACTATCTCCAGGAGGATCAAGTTGAGTTTCAAGCATTTGTGGGACATTCCAGACCCAAACTATTGCATTGAGCATATAATTTCTTCCTATCTAAAAGTTCTCTATATTCCAGACAATAAAGGGATGCTAATGAATTACATATTGTAATTTGTATTGCTATTGTTCCTACCTCTGCTTTCAAAGATTCCCAAAACAGAATAATAGCACAGGAGATCAGAAATTGTTTTTGCAACTAAAAAAAAATTGTTTTAAAACAAACAAAAAATAGCTTACCAAAGATATCTCTAAGACCAACAAAATTCACTGCTGAGTTCTACCCAATATTTATGGGAGAAATCATACCACATAATCCCTTTCCAGGAAGCAAGAAAGAAACTATTTCCAGACTATTTTTGTGGACATCATTACTTAAATACAAGAACATACACACAAAGAGGGAAGTGATAAAACTCAAATAGCATCTGGAGCTTGATAATATTTTGCAAATGTAAGTGTCTTAAGTTTGGGTAAATATGTGAGGTTATGTAAGATATTAATAGTAAAGAAAGTGGTTACAAACTATGGCAAAACTCTCACCCCTCTTTGCAACTCTTCTCTGCATCTAAAATTATCTCAAAACAAGAAGGCTTTCAAAACACTGTATGAGCTATGTATATCCATCCCTACTTTATTTTTGTTTTTAGACAAGTGTTAAATAGGGGGGGAGGGGGGAGGCTGGGAAGGGAGGTGAAGGGTAAACAAAGGAGGAGGCTGCAATGCTTGGTAAGAAATGTATGCATTATCCTGCCCATGTAATTGTAACCCCTCTGTACAGTATGTTCACAAATAAAATAAAATAAAAAATATTTAAAAAGGAAGCCATTCTACCTCCGCCAAAGCAGACAGTGCAGTTGTCATCTATGGCTTGTCCACTATTGTTTCAATTTTTTTGGTGGGGGTCTGGTTGTGGGGCCTGAACTCTGGGCCTGGGCGCTCTCCCTCAGCTCTTCAGCTCAAGGCTAGCGCTCTCCCACTTGAGCCACAGCACCACCTCTGGCTTTTTTCTTTTTGCTTATGTGGTGCTGAGGAATCGAACCCAGGGCCTCAGGCATGCAAGGCAAGCGCTCTACCAGTGAGCCACCTTCCCAGCCCCCCAATTATTTCTTGTGTGCAGGTACTAGGGCTTGAAGTCAGGACCTTGAGCTCTTGCTTGGCTTTTTCTCTGCTATCACTTGAGCCAAACCTCCACTTCTGGCTCTTTTCTGATTGTCTCCTTTTTACTTTGTCCTGTTTCACACATTCAGCCTTGCTAAAGTTTGGGGATCATTTAGGAGACTAGTCTGAGTTCCTGCTAATGAAAGGGTCCACTGGATGTGTGGCCTTTCAGATATAGAACTCATTCCTCGTTCACATGATGATACTAGTTTGGATTTATGCAGAGGAGATGCTGAAGAAGGCATCATCACTGGCTAAGATAAGGACCTCAGCTCAATATTCCTCTAGTCGAGGAGTTGCTGCTGGCAAGAGATGCTGACTGTACAACAGTAGAAGATAGTGGGTGCTGAACCCTCCAAGAAGAGGTCCTCAGCATAATTCAAGAATAGGCCTGGCTAGTCCACTACCATTTGGCTGAGCACTAGAGCATCCATGGGCTTAGCTATGAGCCACACAGCAATCACTCTATTCTGACACCAGAACCTAGTCCTGAAGACTCAGCCCCAGTATGATGGAGGCTAAAGCTGTGGGTGGAGAAATGCACTGGAAGGAAGTGGGGGTGGGGAGGGATAGGAGAGAACAAGGGAGATAGGTGTTGTCTCTTTTACTGCCCCATCTCTCCACTAGCATGGTGGCCATGCTGCCTGTGATCCCCAATGACTTGGTGCCCTCGCACTGTCCCTTATAATTTGCTCAACTTTATGACTAAAATACGTGTCCCTCACTGTACTACACATTCTGTAAAAGCAAGAGTTCTGTGTACTTCCTTTTACACGGAGTCACTACTGCTTTTCACAGTGTCTGGCCCATGGTAGGTATAAATAAACTAATCAGGTTCATGAAGAACACTTTGCAGATTGTGTATTTGTGTGTGTGTGTGTGTGTGTGTTTATGGGTGTATTTGTCTGTAGGTATGTATTTTTAATGCTAAAATAATTTTACATTGAAATCCTGCTTACTGAAGACTGTTTCATTATTGTGCAAGCATCACAAAGTATAATTACACAAGCCTAAATAATATACATAACTCGTTACATTGTAGGCTATATGGTCTACTACTAGCCCACAAACCTGAACATCATGTTACTGTATTGAAAACATTGCCTAAACTGTGACAAATAGTGGGAGGAATTGTGTATCTATACAGGTCGCAACACAGAATAGGTCCAGAAAAAAATAATTTTAGGCCAAGATGGAGGTTCATGTCTTGTAATCCTAGCTACTCAGGAAGTAAAAATCAAGAGAACTACCATTCAAGACCAGCCGTTGTGACACCATATGTGTGTGTGTGTGTGTGTGTGTGTGTGTATAAATATGGGTGTCACAACTTTTTGGACTGAATACACACATATATACTTATATATAAATACATATTTATATTTGTATATAATAATTTGTATAATGTATAATATATAAATATATTCATATATAAGTATATACGTAAGTTACACTCTAGAAAAGGTTAAACAAGAGTGATTATCAACCAATTAGTGCTTTCTAGAGGCTTGAGATGGTCAAATACCTAAGTACAGGTCATTTCTTTGGGGTAGAGAATATATTACCTATAAATGCAGATTAGAAATCCTATAAAACAGAAAGTGTTCACATGAATAGATAAAAATTTGGAAACATTTGTATGTTTTGGGGTACTCACAGAAAGTTCCGACCATGGAAGCATAACAAATACATGAAGGAGGAAACTGCCTGTTTCTACATAACTAAATATATAAGTAGGTGTCCCAAGGTCTAAAAGATGCATGATTTGGAATAAAGCACTGAATCTTAGTGTAATTCTTCCTAAAAGGGAATGGATAAAGCATGCAGTATACCACTATGTATGTAGTTTACACTCAATGTCAAGTAAATGAAATCATCTTCTTAATTGTTAGGACACTTTGAATGTGTCAACTGATGTGGCAGTAGATTAGATTAGGTTGTGCTGGAAAAGATGTTAGAAGAAACTCTAGTTTCACTTATTGCATATACATACAGATTTGAAAATACATTTCTGACTACCTGTACATATGTAGGCTAGGAAACCCCCTCACATATATCCTTGCTCTGTTAACTAACACATGCCTCAGTAGTAAGGGCCCACTTCGGTGCTCACAACTTCATTAATAATGGTATTTTCCAATACAAGAAATTGGTGATATTGTTGAAGAATGTGTTGTCATTACCTTTACATGGAAATCAATGCAATTAGCCAGTAACAGCACAAAAGCCTATAGTGTCACAAAGAAAGAAACTGGGAAACAGGAAAATCACAGACAAGAGCCCAAACAACACAGATACAGTAACCTATGCACTACAAAATGCTGCAGCAGAGACCTTACACAGGTAAAAATGAAGAAAATACAAATATAGTAGCATCAAATGAAACTAATACCTATAACAGGTTTTGTGTGTGTGTGTGTGTGTGTGTGTGTGTGTGTGTACATGGCCTTGAACTCAGGGCTTGTCCTCTCACTTGGATTTCTTCAGGACAGTGGTACTTTGCCACTCCTCCAGTCCAGAAGTTTTGGCTGGTTAACTGGAGTTCGAGTTTCATGGGTTTCTCTCCCCAATTAGGCTGTGAATTGTAATCCTTTGATCTCAGCCTCTTGTAAAGCTTGTAGAATAAATATATGCTAATAAAAGATTTTAGGTATTAATGAACTAAAATGAAAAGATGTGAAAAAATAACATGACTGAGTAAATGGTGATGATGGAATTTTTGCTAGTGCATGCTTGCAAATGAACTTCTCAGATACTTAATTAGCAAGGAGATGGGACATAATATCTTGCATCTTAGAAATGTACTTTAGCCAGCAGCTGGTTGCTCAAGTCTTTAATCCTGGTTGAGGATTGGGATTTGAAGCCAATGGCAACAGGAAAATCCACAAGACTTTTATCTCCAATTAATCACCAAAAACAAGAAGTGGTACAGTGACTCAAGTGGTAGAGTGCTAGCTAGCCTTAAGCAAAAATGCTCAAGGAGGGACTGGGAAGGTGGCTCAGTGGTAGAGTGCTTGCCTTGCACGCATGAGGCCCTGGGTTCAATTCCTCAGCTCCACATGAGCAGAAAAAGCCAGAAGTGGCACTGTGGCTCAAGTGGTAGAGCACTACCCTTGAGCTAAAGAGCTGAGGGACAGAGTTCAGGCCCCACAACTGACCAAAAAAAAAAAGTTCAAGGATAACCTCCAGCCTGTAAGCTCAAGCCCCAACACTGGCAAGAAACACAATGTGGCCTGGTTTTATTGGATAATTTACAAAAAGCTAAAAATGTTTAGAAATGAAATAAAATGCAATTTGTAAGGTGCCAGTAGCTCAGGGCTCTAATCCTATTTTTCAGGAGTTCAAGGTCTCAGAAACTCCGTTCATAGTCAGTACAGTTAGGAAAGCCTGTGAGACTCTTACTCCTAATTCACTATCAAGAAAGCTAGAAGTTGAGCTAAGGATAAAGTTATAAAGTGCTAGCCTTGAGCAAAAAAGCTCAAAGACAGCATCCAGGCTTGGAGTTCAAGGACCAGCCAATTTGGGGGTTTTTGTTGGTTTGTTGGGGGTTTTTTTGTCAGTCATAGAGCCTGAACTCTGTTCCTCAGCTCTTCAGCTCAAGGCTAGTTCTCTACCACTTGAGCCACAGCTCCACTTCCTGCTTTTTCTGCTTATGTGATGGTGAGGAATTGAACCCAGGACCTCATGCATGCTAGGCAAGCACTACCACTTAGCCACCTTGCCAGCCCCCAATTTGTTTTTTAAAAAGCAATTTTACTGTGGGTAAGCTAATACAATCTTTCCTGAGTGATAAAATTATTGGCAGTGGTTGTTACTTTTTTTTTGTTGTTTTAAATGCTCACTATGAATGGAATATTCAATCAGAATATTTGTTTTTGTTTCTTCAACTCACTCTGGCATCCAACCCAGTCACCCCAACATCAATCCTCATCTTCAGCTAAGCCTTTCCCAGTAAACCAGCGTCCAATACCAGTTATATATCTGATGGACCTACCTTACATGGCTCACCCTGGGGACCATTCTCAACGAACATCTTCTCCCAAGCTCCGTTGTATGGCTCCCTTCCTTCCAGCTCAGCATTATCTACAACAGACAGTAATACCAGAGGGCCATCCTAGACAGGAAAATCTGTGACTCCTATCTCCAAAACACACACACACACACACACACACACACACACACACACACACACACACACAAATAAATCTGGAAGTAGAGCTATAGACCTGGTGGTAGAGGGCCAGCTCTGGGGGGAGGGGCAGTGGGGGGGGGATAGTAGGATAAAAACAAAGGAGTGGGTAACAATGTTCAACATGAAATGTACTCATTACCTTACTCATGTAACTGTAACCCTTCTGTACAGCATCTTTACAATAAAATGAATTATTTTAAAGATCTCTGATAACTAGGTTTAGAAAGTGCATCGGATATCCAAGATGTTTTTCCTAATCTTCCATAACTCACCACATAATCCTGATCCACATTCGGCTAGCCAGGAACCTATTTTGTGCTTAATAATGCATTCCACATGCTCCTGAATAGCTATGCACCCATTCACTAATGCTTTATTCTACCTTCAGGCTAATAATGTCTCCATACCATCTATTATAGTCAACTATATCATCTTTTCAGAAGTATCATTGTATATGTCTTAAATAAAATACATGTAGAGCATTCACAACTACACCAGTTGCATAACAATGTTATGCAAGAAAAATTCTTCTACAAGAAAAATTCTGTACCACTATAGTAAATATATTCTAAATGATCATCTCCAGCAGCTTTTTCTACAGATATTTGTAGGAAAAAAAAAGACAAAATGGAGCAATCAAAACAAACTCAACATACAAAGACTAACAGGAATCTCATTTAAGTAAAAAGGAATAAACCGTACCTTTAAATATATTGAAAAATTCATTAAGCCATGGGAAATATGTATCAACTGCATAACTTCTTTTGTGTGTTGGCAATGGGGCTTCAACTCATTGCCTTATCACAATCCCTGAGCTTCTATGCTCAAGGCTTCCAACTCTACCAGTTGAGCCAAAAGTCACTTGTCCTTGTGTTTAACATTTCAAGGTGTTTCACAAAGCAGAGTCTCTCACAGTTGAAGTTTGAGCAATGGCTTATTTTAGCATCCAGGTTTAAATAGGTAAAAATAGAAAAAGACATATTTCCCGATCCCCATAGGGAAAAGACTTAGCATAACAGCTATTGTCTGCAGGCTTCTTTGTTGTTTTCTTATGCAGGTACAGGGACATGAACTTAACATTCTCACTTCAATTGTTACTGCTCTTGGCTGACACTCTGTCTCTTGAGCCAGACCACAGTTCCTGCTTTTTGTTGGTTAACTGGAGGTATTATGATTTTCCTAATATTAGAGAAATGAATCATTAAAACCTAGCATTTTATCTGAATAAATTAAAAGCCAGAAGTTAGTGTGTGAGAGGAAACTCAATTTCTTCTTTCAATTTACTTTCCCATTCTAATGTATGTCTGGCCTTTTGGCTCAAATTAATATGTAGTTTTCTTAGTTCCTATATATGTATATTTCCTTAGTTTAAAACTGTCATTGCCAAAACTTTGTGTCTTTGATGTTTTTATCTTTTGTGCCAGCAGTGGAATTTGAACTCAGGGCTTTGAGTGTGTGTGTGTGTGTGTGTGTGTGTGTGTGTGTGTGTGTGTGTGTATTTCAACTCTCAGACATACGATGTTCACCGCAGCTCTACTTCCTGACTTTTGCTGGTTCAAATTTGTTGACAGGTGCTGCTTTGGACCTCCATCCTTAGGCCATTTTAGAATCTAGAATTACTGAGATGGCCCATGATACCTGGTCTTTCTCCACTGATATAAGCATTCTTTGTCCTATTGATGTCTTTTACTTGTCAATTTACATATTTCCTATGTAGTTTGCTAAATATTTTCTCTCCCAAATAGATTTTTTATGTTATTTGAGGTGAATTTTTTTACATATTTGCACAAAGCACAATGGTTGTACATACAGACTTGAACTCACTGTTGGAAGAGACTTCAACATACCAATACAATTACTCTGGATTTGTTCCAATTCACAGAGAACAAGCTTAAGGTTAAAGGGGGAACACCATTTATGGCATCTGGTCTGTTATATCCTTGAGCTTTTATAGTGGCCCTATCACCCAGTCTCCATTGGTCTAGATTCCTCAGCACTCTCTGTGCATTGAATAGTTCCCTATATATCCAGCAGGTTCTCTTGTACAGCTCCAGGTCACTCTGTGTTTTACCCAATTCATGACCCATCTGTCTGGAACATCCCATTGTAGGTAGAAAAACAAAGCACAATATTTAGGATTCATGAAATGTACAGCATTATATAAACATTGACATTTTAATAAAGCTAGAAGAATAAGTAGAATAACCATTTTACAGCAATCATGACAAACAGAAAAATAAATATTTTCCCAGGGAAGAGGAAGGGAAACTCTAACAGTAGATCTGCTTCTAAGTTTCCTTCAGGCAGAAATGTGAGGTCAGGGTCCTCAAAGGGATTTACCATCTCCTTAAAGACAAGATTTTCTTCCTGAGTTGTTGAAGAGACAGATTCTAATTTCTTCTCCTGGAGTAGGAAAGATTTGTCCAGATATTCACTTTTCTCAACTGAATCTAGCTTTTGGATCTCACTTACTGGTTCTCCCAAACTTAGAGTGGGGATATTTGCCATTAGCTCCATGGGTGCTAGTTTATCCTCTACACCAGCAGGTGTGCTGACTTGACTCGTTCGGAGCCAATCTAGACTATCTGGGAAAGTCCAGGGACAATCTTCCTCTGGAGAATCTTCAAGTTCACCTATGTCACATGTGGGATGCAAAACAAGTGGGCTAGCCACAGGACTCAAAACCTGTTTGGGCTTTTCTGCAATTGGTACAAACCACTTCACATTTACATGCTTTCTGGAGTCCAGTGAAGGCTCCAGATCTCCATCAGTCACCATCGCTGACATCAGTGGTGGGTTCTTTATCTCAAGTTCACGAGAAGCTGCTCTATGGTGGCTCAAATCTGACAATGGAAATAGATACAGGATTCTTAAGAACGAACTCTAGATGTTCAGAGGTGACACAACTACCATGAGGATCTAAGGGAGGAAGCTGTAGAACTTGAGTTTGGACTGAACACTGATGAAAAGGGAGGGTCTTTCTAATCAGTGGCAATGTCCAAGTACTTTCTAAAAGAAAACAGACATTATCTGGCAAAGAATATCCACAAAAGGACACTTTGCCAACCTGGGTAGTACTAAGGGCTCTGGGCCAGTCACCAACCTGGAGGAATTATCCCTAGGGGCCCAGGTTCCATCCCTACTCACAAGCTCTCAGGCGCCTACACAAGGACTCCTCCCTCTTTTTCTGATTGGCCACAGGTTCCTCCAGCTGATCAAGAAGGATGTGTAAGCGGAAGAACAGGTCTGAGGAGGGCATGTTGAGCATGACGTAGTACATGAGTTTATTCAAGGTGTCTCTGTTCTTGCGTTCATAGAAATCATCAGGGTAGAAGTCCATCCACATAGTGAAGATGGAACAAAGGGTGCTGTGGGCAGGTGGGAGGCAAGGTGAGCGCCTTCCCTACCCATTCTGAGCCTCCCAGAGCCCCTTTCTTGCAGGCCCCCCAGGCAGCAGCTGCTGATCAAACGAGCAAACTTGTCGGTTGGGAAGTGGGCTGGGACTCCTGTGAGCAGGATGTGCCTTACAACCTGCTTCTAGAAGAGAATTCTCTAGAATTGTCTCAAAGACAATTCTCCAAAATTCTCACTGTGATAGGTAATGATAAGGTTGTTTCCACACAAGATCTGACTGCACAGAGCCCTCCCTGTCATCCATGAAAGACCACAACCACACCCACAGCTGTATCATCTGCCATCCACTGAAGTCACAAGCACCAACTCCCTGGTGGAAGTCACAAGTGGTGCGCAAATGAGAAATTCACACGTTGAATCAGAAACCTCAAAGATACCCATTTTGCAAAGATACCCATTTCTCTTTGTGCCAAAATTCACTTACTTCTTCAATCGTTCATCTTCCTCACAGTTAGGGCGGAGGGATCTGTACCTATGAGAGGAGAGGAGGAGGTCATGTTTGGCTTTCTTTTTCAGAACTAACAGAACATCTGTGAGAGGCTGGCTAAGTTCCAGATGGGAATGTAAAACTGAGAGACAAATAAATGAGAAATGTTTATACAGTTCTGTGGAAATTCTACAAACAGGCTTATATGTGTCTGTCCCAGGTAAATGTGAAAATGTCTCATCTTGGCTAATCAGGAGGCTGAAGTATGAGGATCACAGTTTGGAGCCAGTCTGGTCAGAAAAAGTCTGAAGACACTCATCTTCAATTAACCAGAAAAATACCAGAAATAGACTTGTGGTTCAAATAGTAGTGTGGTTGCTGTGAGCACCAAAGAGTGAGCACTCAAGCCCTGAGTTCAAATGCAGGGTAGGCACAAACCCAAAAAAAAGCAAATGCTTCAGAAGTTTATAAGTAAGTAAACCTAACATAATCCTTCCCAGATATGTCAGAAGAATTCAGCCCCCAGTTCACCCCTCAGCCTTTCCTCTGTCTACATTACTTCACAGGTCTCCTGAAACCTTATTTACTAATGGTAAATGTGGTTTCCTAGGGCCTCACCATGCCTGTAATCCTAGCCTTTTAGTAAGCAGACTTCTGAGGCTCCAGTAACTTCTGAGGGAAATGAAATGTCCACAGTGAGACACAAAGTCCTGGGTGACTCAGTCCTAAAAACACCAGCCAGGGTGTGCACTTCTTTGTCTCATCATCCATTCCCAGGAGAAGACACCAGTGAAATTAACAGGCTCAGACAGGTGCCAAGTATTCCCAAGTATTCACAAGACAGGTTGAGAATCCCCAGGATTGAAGAGGGATCACTCACTTTTTAAACAGAATAGCCAGCACTTGTTCCATTGTCCCACACAGTCTGTAGTTGTGTATAAAATTTCGAGTAAAGAAGGTATCACCTTTCTGGTGGGCAGGGACCAGGTTCAGCACCAGCATCTCCAGCAGGCCTGCCTCTGGGCTCCATACATTATAGGGCATATTCAGTGCTGGGACTGACTCATTGTCACCCTAAGGTGATAAAGAGAATAGATCTTTCAAACATGGAAATGGGACCACACTTCATTGTAATTGAGTCATTGTAATAGAGTGAACTGAAAACTACAAAGAAGGTATTATCTCAGTATAGACATTTGAAAACATACAAGAATCAGGCTATTGTGTAGGCCAGGATGAGGTCAAATCAGTTTCTTATCATGAGTATACCTTGCCTGAGTCGCCTTGCATTTCCATTCGTTTCTTCTTAGAAAATGGTCTGAGATGTTGAACTTGTGGCTTGGCACGGATCCAATATCTGCAGGTTTGAGTGAGGCACCCATATCTCTCTTGCCTGAGACCTGAGTCTCCTGGCCTTCGAAAACAACAGGAGAACATTGTTCTCTTCCCTGAGTTGACGGTCAAGTGAGCTAGCTTGAGCTGACTCTCAATTATGGTTGCCTGGGTATCTGGGATTCCATATTCCAGCTCCATTGTGAAGGAAGTAGGGTCACCTCACAGGGCTCAATCACCTATGCTGCTTCCTCATACAAGACCTTCCCAAAGGACAAACTGGATGCCAAAATCTCCCCTCACACTTTATGTGTAGACATAGTTAACAGCACACCTTTGTTGAATCCCAACATCCTCTGCTAGGCCTAGTTTCCCACATGGGCTAGCTTCAAGGCGCTATTCCTAGGTCAGGTCCATGCCTAATTCGTCACTACTTCTCTCATCCTGAACAAATCATTTTGCCTCTCAGGGCCCTCTCAGCCTGCCCTGTGCTTCTTGCACATATTTTTAATATGTACGTCCTAGGACATTGTTAGCTTTCTGCATCTTAATCTTCTGTTTGCCCTTGAAGCCCTTCTGTACTGGCATCTGGAGAAGATGCAAACACTTAAATGATGGAAAAACCAAACAAGTATTGGAAAACAAACATTACAAAGACACATAGACATTTCTACAGGTCTTCCTTTTTGTAAGAGTAATGACTATTTTTGATACTTTTGGCAAATATTTTATGGAGGCCAGGGATGAGGGAGCAGGTGCTCCGCTGTCATCTTATTGTGATGACTATTATTTTACAATACTACAACTTTGAAGAAATGCAATATTTGAAGGAATGCACTAATAGAAAATTGTGCTCTTGTGCTCTTTTCACAAGCTATTCATTTATACACTATGTGCCTCTGAAGTCTTGGCTTCTGTATCCCATAACCTACTTTTCCTGATCCTCCTGATGTTGAGGAAAAAGGAATTTCACAAATCCCTTCGCTGTTAGCCAATCTCCAGATATGAATTTAAGATATGATATTGCCTGTGATTTTGTATGTGGTAGGGTGGGGGGTGGTTGGTCCTGGGGCTTGAACGTGGGGACTGTGCAATATCCCTCAAGGCTAGTGCTCTACACTTGAGCCTAGCTTCATTTCAGCTTTTTGTAGTTAATTGGAGATAAAGAGACTTACAGATTTTCCTGACCAGGCTGTCTTTGAACTGAATCCTCAGTTCTCAGCCTCCTGAGTAGCTAGTTACAGGCGTGAGCCACCGGCATGTGCTGGTAAAGCATTATTACTTGAGGTACAGTGTTGCAAGTCTCAGTCCAGCTTCACAAAGCACTACATCAAAAAAAAATCAACAAACCAATAAATCTCTATACAAAAATACAGTAATAAGATGGGATGAGGATAAAAATTTAGTTGCATAGTATGCTACCTTAACTTGCAGGAGACCCTGGCGTCAATATCTAGTCTCAAAACCAAGCAAAATGAGGTAATTTCAAAAGATGCTATCTATTTTGTAGTTCCATCATATAATAGTTTCAAAAAGTGAAAAGAATTAACATTTGTATTTATATAGGGACTACAAGAAAAGATGGTGGCCAAACAAGGAAAGATAAATTCTACACAGAAGGAAAATTATTGTCTGGTCCTGTCATGGTGGATATGTGATAATGTTCTTCGGAGCAACAATGAATAAAAATATATTTATTACCTGTAATCTAACTTGCCTCTCTCCTTGTCCACTTTCATCCTCTAGTGCACATTATCAACTTATGGATGTTTATGCTATATTCCAAAATAACTAGCAGAGTCATGATGTTACTAAAGTACATTAGCAATCAATGTTTTAGGAGATAAATGTACTATTTATATTGGCCTGATCTATATATATTTTAAACAAGTAGTGTGCTATCACATATTCCCTAAGTATGCACAAATACTACTTCAAAGTGACTCAGAATACAACAAGGTTTTGAAAGCATATGCTTGTAAAGCTAGCTACTTGGGAGGTTGACATTAGTTCAAGAACAGTCTTGTTTTACCTACAATGCTCCTTCTCAATCACTGGCTATGTGCAGTGGCACACATCTGTCATTCGAGGTACATGGGAGGCTGAGAGCAGGAGAATTTCAATTCCAGGCTAACCCCAGCAAAACATTCCTCGTGACTGCATCCCCAGCAAAGGATGTTTGGTACTGGTGAGTATCCATCACTCCACCTAAGGGAAAAGTTAAAAAATGGGAGCATCATAGTACAGTATCAGAAATAAACAAGATAAAAACATGCCAATA
Source organism: Dipodomys merriami (assembly GCF_024711535.1). Classification (NCBI taxonomy): domain Eukaryota; kingdom Metazoa; phylum Chordata; class Mammalia; order Rodentia; family Heteromyidae; genus Dipodomys; species Dipodomys merriami. Next base: position 10,750,494 of record NW_027206512.1, read on the forward strand.
CAAACCATCATAAACAACATACCACCAGTGCTACTTTCTCATATCTGTAATCCTAGCTATAGAGGAGACTGAGATCTGAGGATCCTGATTTGAACCCAGTCCTGGAAATAATGTCCATAAGATCTTCATCTCCAATTAATCACTAAAAAGGGATTGTGGGATTGTGGCTCAATTCCTATTGCACCAGTCTTGAGAGAAAACGCTCATATGGCAGAGTGCCAGCCTAAAAAGCAATCCAAGTATGATCGTTGTCCTGAGTTCATGTCCTATTAACAGCAAAGAAAATTGCAAGAAGGGATAACATTGTAGAAAAGGAAATTTACTCATGACCTGACTTACATAACTGTAATCCTTCTATATATCACTTTTGTAGAAAATTGCAAGAAAAAGCCAAGTAATGAATTACAGAATGATATGATTTTTAAGATATTTAAATAAAGTAAAATTTTCACATCCTGATTCATTTTTTTGTTTATCATTCCCTCCGTCCCTCCCCCCCCCCCACCACCAGTTTGGGTGGAGGAAAGAAAGACCCTATGCTGCTTGGGACTGTGCTGCTGCTGCTACTGATTCTCCTCCTCCTCCTCCTCCTCCTCCTCCTCCTCCTCCTCCTCCTCCTCCTCCTCCTCCTCCTCCTCCTCCTCCTCCTCCTCCTCCTCCTCCTCTTTCTCTTTTCTCTTCTTCTCAATAGGGCTATTTTCTATTATAGGTTAGCCTGACAACTTTTAAAAATGTAGATACCATTATTGGATGAATGCATATGAACTGTCATTCACTATTTACAAAGGAAGGAAATACTGTCATATGTGACTACAAGGATGATTCTTTCCTTTTTTTATTTTGATGATATATGTATGAAATTTTATCTATACTCATTGCCTGTTGGCCTTGAATATAACATTCATCATATAATCAACATATTAATAAGGGAATAGCTATTTCTGAAAAATATTTAATTAATATAATTCATATAGTTGTTTATATTTAAAAGTATATTATTTTGTGCAAATGTCTGTCTCTGGATTATTTTAATCTAAGATTAGAGATTAACATCTTTTATTTATTCAACAAATGTGGCATACAGGTAATATATTAAAAGCCATAAACCATAACTAGTGGAAGCTTTATTCAATTCAAAAATAACCCAAAACAGAATGCAAACATTGGATAGACCTTATTTTTTTATCCAATCTGCTGTTCATCTTCTTATGATTGAGGAATTAAGTCTATTAATGGTTAGGATTATTATCAAGAGATGTGTCCTATTTCCTGCCATTTTCTTGATTTCCCGTGTTTTGTTTCTTTCCTCCTCCTCTGTTTACTAAATTGATTTTTTAGTGATTTTTTTTGTCTGATGTGTTGCTTTGATTTTGGTTGTTTTCTTCAGATTGTTTTCCTCCCTTTAGAATTCTTTGTATTGCTGGTCTAGTGATCACAAATTCCTCTAATTTTTGTTTGTCATGGAAGGTTTGGTTTCACCATCTACTGTAAATGATAGCTTTGCTGGGTAGATCAATTTGGGTTGGAAGTTGTTAATCTTCAGTGCTGGGATTATACCATTCCAGGCTCTCCCGTGTTGAGGGTTTGTGTGGAAAGGTCTGCAGTGATTCTGATTTTATTTCCATTGTAATATGCCTCCTTCCTTAATTTTACGGCATTTAAAATCAGTTCCTTGCTACTCACATGTAATGTTGTTACTGTGATGTGTCTAGAAGTGTTTCTTCTTGGATGTCGTCTACAAGGGGTTTAAATATGCTTTTGTTAGGCAGATGAGATTTTTGTCTCTTAAGAGTGGGGAAGTTCTCAGCTATTGTTTTACTGAATAGATATTCAATGTCTCTACTATTAAATTCTTCCCCCTCATCTATTCCAGTTATGCATAGATTTGATGTCTTAGCTGAACCTGCCAATTTCTGGACTTCTCTTTGCTAGGTTCTGAATGTGTTTCCCACACTTTTGACTTTTTGTTCTAGTTCTTCTGTTTTATTCTCTTTTTATGTCATAGGTAACATTTCCAAACAATCATGCTGCAATAGGGGGAGATGGTTAAATACATTTGCTCCTTTTTCCCAACTCTTCCAACCTCCACCAGCAGGAACCCCCTGTTTGTATTTACCACTGCATCAGGAATGAGTCCTACTTTCATCATCAAAGCCAGCCTGAAAGAAGACTGGGTTGTATAAAGCATGAATGTGAGGGAGGCAAAGCTGTGGCCTCACTTTCTTCTCAGTTTGTTTCTGAACTTAAAATGGAATTCAGGATGCTTGGGTCCTGTGTTACTGGACACAGGCTACATACAGTCTGGAAAAAGGGCTTTCGATTCAGGCTCTCTTATCTTCTTCTAATATAAGACTGATTCTTTTTAAAAAAATCCTTTGATCTTGATCAGTCCTGATTGTATCTTCCAAAGGTTTTCCTGAATGGCTCATAGAAATTAGACCAACCCCCTTCTGGTGCTCTCCATAATCTGGTCCAGATCTTCCCCATAGCCTCTACTCTCCAGATAAAAGGCCATCCTCCTTCCTGTTAAACAGCTCTCCCCTTCCCTATATTCTACTTGGCTGTTATTCAACTTTGGGGTTTCAGAGGTAACTATTCCCTCAAAGCAGCCTTCCTTGACTCCCATTCTCAATAAAGGCTAGGTTTAGTGCCTCTAGGCACTCTTTTCAAAGCACTTACTATTTAAATATTTATGAAATTAGGTAACAGTAATCTCAATCAGACTATAAAGTCCATGAACTTGTCCATTACTATTAACTCTAATGTAGCATCTGTCAACTAAACATGTACTAAGATATCACACTCCAGACAAGACAACCTCATGAATTTATGGGCAAGGCAAACTGGATCACCAGCTTCCTCGCTGATGAACAGAGAGCCTTCTCACTTGGCTACCTGTGACCATCACACCCATGGGGTCCTGGAACTATGCTGAGCTTCAATAGACACTGGAGAACGCTGAGGGCTTGGTAATATGTCTGTATTCCGCAGCCATGTTTTCCTAGTTACCTGAAACAGGGAGCAGGCTTGAGGAACCCTCAAAGTGGCTGCATGTGTATCTTTCTAAACTTACCTCCCTGTTTCCCTTATGTAATCACTATACGCCAATGAGAAAAGGAGCCTTCAGAAGGCTGGTCTCACATTCCTATCTACCTCAACGTATCCATGTCTAATTTAAATCTCCCCACTTCTGCTGCAGGGCTCTGAGCATCAAGCCACATCGAACTATTGGTCCCTATAGCACTTCCCATGGGATTGTGTCCTAACCCAGTTTTTGGGCACCTTTCCTCTGAGAAGGATCATTGATCCAGTAGATTAAGTTTCTAATTGCTAAATATTGTTCTTGGTTAATTGCCTTTAGCACTGAGAGTGAGACTGGCCCTCATAACTAAATGTCAGCCACAAGATACTATATTTGAATCTAATATCCTTTCAGGAGTAATTAATTCATATACACTTCTTTCCTCAACTTCTCTAAAGCTGTGGATGATTTTTATCCCATTTTATTTGACTGCTGTTTATTTATTTATTTATTTCTGTCAGTACTGAGGCTGGAACTCAGAATCTAGACACTATTCTTCAGCTTTTTTCTCCCAAGGCTGGTGCTCTAACACTTGAGCCATACTTCCACTTTTAACTTTGTGCTGGTTAATTGGTGATAAGAGCCTTATAGACTTTTATTCCCAAGCTGACTTCATACTGCAAGCTTTAGATTTCACCTTTCTGGGTGGCTACAATTGTAGGCATAAACCATCAGTGCCTGGCTTCCATTTTATAGTTACTTAAAAATAATAAATGAATCTCTCTGTTCTCTCTGTCTCTGTGTGTCTATCTATATCTGTCTCATACACAGACACACACATAGAGATACAGAGACAGAGACAGACAGACAACAGAGACAGAAACAGACAGACAGGCACGTACACGTAAACACACACACACACACACACACACACACACACACACACACACACACACACAGAATTCATTTTCTCTGTTGCCAAAAAGGCTGACTCCACAGACCTTGATCTCTTAACATTGAACACAGACATTTTCTTAACACTTTGTAAAACTACTAGTCTATTCATGAATTAAAAAATTATTCAGTCTTGTAAAGAAAATTAAGACTCTTCAATTAAAAAAAAAAAACACTCTAGGAGGAAAGGCGGGTCCCGGAGGCTCGCCCCCCCACACACACCCGCACCTTGACCCGGTGTGCGGAGGGGAACAGGTGCGCGGCGGCCCCGCCCCGTGCGCCCCGGGAGCTCCGCCCCACGCCGAGGGCCCCAGGCTGGGGCCTGGGGTCCAGGCCGTGCCCTGGAGGGAAATCGCGCTGCCAGGTGTCCTTCCCCCCTCTCCCCCAGCTTCTCCCGCCCCCCCCCCCGGGATGGCCGGCGGTGGGGGGGGGGTTAGGGCGGGGAGAGCGACAGGTGCGCGGGACACCGGAGGGGGGGGGGGAGTCGGATGCCCCAGCTGTCATGGACGCCGCGGCGGGAACTAGCGTGCGCGGCGCCCTCCGGGCCGCAGGGGGGCGCTGCGGCCACGCCGGGCCGCAGCCTGGGCCGCGATGCCACCGGCTAGGCCCAGGGCCCCGACGATCGCCGCCGCCGCCGCTTTCGCCTGGCGCTGCCTCTTCCGGGCGCGCTCCGCGTCGTGTCCCGCGGACGACGAGATGTACCAGCGGACAGGCATCTCCCTGCTGCAGCACGAGGCCTCTCCCGCCTTGTCCATCGACTTGTCCATCGACAGCTGCAACAGCCGCGGCTTCGCGATCAACGGGAACCGCGTGTCCGGGCCTCGCGCCCTGCTCCCCAACTCCATGGTGCAGTGGAACGTGGGATCGCACCAGGATAGCACTGAAGACAGATTCTCTCTCTTCTGGATGCTGGAGCCCAGGATAGAGATTGTGGTGGTAGGCACTGGAAACAAGATTGAGCATCTGCACCCCCAAGTGCTCCAGGCGATGAGGAAACGGGGCATCGCTGTGGAAGTACAGGACACGGCCGAGTGACAAAGCTGCTCTCATCCCTCCACCTGGACACAGTTCACTCACACATCTGGGCCCAAGTGCAGCACGATCCAGCAGCTGAGCAGCTGTCTGCGAGGACAGAGAGCAGAGGGAATTCTCATTTCCTTACCCTTTCATTCTCGGCACTTTAATAACACTTGAGATTGTAAAAAAAAAAAAAAAAAAAAAAACACTATATAACACCAAGATAAGCCTTTTGCTTTTGTTAATATATTCTTGAATATATATATATATATATATATATATATATATATATATTTGTGCATCTAGAAAACAAATTTCCTAGAAGTGGAATTTCAAGCTCAGAGGGATTTTTGTATTTCTTTTTTTTTTTTATTGTGAAAATACCGTACAGAGGAGTTACAATTACATGGGCAACATAATGAGTACATTTCTTATCAACCATTGTAGCCTCCTCCTTTGTTTCCCCTTCCTATCCCTTCCCATTTCCCCGCCCCCCACCCTCCTCTGCCGCCCCCCCCCACAAAGTTGTAAAGTTCGTTTTTTGACATAACGATTTGTATATCTTTGTTGCAATGGGCCCACCTGTATCCCTATTTTAAAGATTTGTTTTTTCCCTTTCCTTCCACAAATTATACCAACATCAAATACAATGAAAGCAAGGGTTATACCGTGGGGGAGGGACATACAAAGCAACAAACAAATCATCTTATAAATATGTTAGAAACAATCACAAGAAAGAAAAAACATTTGAATACTTATCTTGGGATTCATTTCACCTAACATCAACTTATCTGACCTTTTCTGCTTGTCTCAGACATATACAGGTTACTGCAAATAAGGGAAACCATGGGACCTATGTTTCTTTGGGCCTGGCTTACGTATTTCTAATTTTGAGAGACTTTGCAAAATCATTTACAAACTACGAAACCAAAACCACCAAATACACCACACCTATTTCTTCCAGCTGTTGGGTTGTTTTGGTGTTATTTTGGAATAGGAATGTGCACAAGAATGGTCACAAAATGCAGAAGCTTCAAGCCGGGCGCTGGTGGCTCACGCCTGTAATCCTAGCTACTCAGGAGGCTGAGATCTGAGGATCCCGGTTCAAAGCCAGCCCGGGCAGGAAAGACTGTGAGACTCCTATCTCCAATAAACCACTAGAAAACCGGAAGTGGCGCTGTAGCTCAAGTGGTAGAGCACTCGCCTTGAGCTGAGGAGCTGAGGGACAGCGCCCAGGCCCAGAGTTCAAGCCCCATGACAGACCAAAAAAAAAAATGCAGAAGCTTCAAGACATCAAAGAAAGGTATGCATATTGTTCAGAAGCTTTCTCAGAGTGCTGTTTTTTAGGCACGTGAGGGCAGAAATCTACCATAAGCACAGCAAAGACAGGAGGACCTCCACTCCTTGAGGCAGGAGGAAGGGCTTTATCTACAGAGCTACATGAAGGTGCATTGAATCTACCCAGGCTTTCTCAAAAACAACTAACACATCAACCAGTAAGGAAATAGAATATTCTTAGGAGAGAATCACAAAGGCTCTATAGCTATGTCCATATGATCACATAAAATGATGTTTATCAAATGAACTCCAGGAAATACATACAAAAGGTGTTGTTTTGTTACTCTGCTTTTTGTTTTCATTTTTTCCTTTGTTACTGTTTTTATTTTATGTACTTTTTGTCTTGTATGTAAGTTTATCTGTTTGGGGGGAGGATAAGCAAGAGCATAGAAATGGCAGGACTAAAGGTGAACAAATGCAGCAGTGATACCCACTGGAAAATATGTTGAAAATGAACTCTATAACTTTTCAGAGGGACCAAGTGGGAGAAAATGAGGGAAGAAGTGTCACTGTAAAAAAGACATGTACTCCCCTCTGTACAGTAATAAGAAAAAAAAACATAAAAAAGCTGGCACCGGTGGCTCACGCCTGTAATCCTAGCTACTCAGGAGGCTGAGATATAACGGTTCAAAGCCAGCCTGGGCAGGAAAGTCCGTGAGACTCTTATCTCCAATAAACCAACTAGAAAACCAGAAGTGGCTCTGTGGCTCAAGCAGTAGAGCCCTCGCCTTGAGCTAAAGAGCTGAGGGACAGCACCCAGGCACAGAGTTCAAGCCCCAGGACCGACAAATAAATAAATAAATAAATAAAATAGACATGTAACTATAAACCCTCTGTACATCACTTTTACAATAAAAAATTAAGTAATTAAACAATTCCAGCTGTGCCGGCTCATACAAAATGCTCAACTAAGTATCTTAATGACTTTATTTATCCTAGCTGTCTGAGTTAAGGATTTCCTTTAGGTGTTGATGTAGTAATGCTTCCAGAGTTACCTGGTGGAACTTAAGCCCAAGATGGATGAAGACATCAAGCTGAATCCCTACAGGTGCTTACTATTTAAAGATACTCAAAGTTTTCTGTGGAGGGCTGGGAAAGTGGCTCAGTAGTAGAGTGCTTGCTTTGCATGCATAAGGCCCTGAGTTTGATTCCTCAGCACCACAGGAAGTGGATCAAGTGGTAGAGTGCTAGCCTTGAGCTGAAGAGCTGAGGGACAGCACCCAGGCCCAGAATTCAGGCCCCTTGACCAACAACAACAACAACAAAAGTTTTCTGTGAATTAAAGCTATAAAAATACGTTATTTATATGTTCCAGAAAAACATGTTATTAATCCTCAAATCACCAGGAAATTTCAATAAGCTTATTGGTTTAAAAAAATTATGACTATTTACTCAAAGTCATATTTGAAGATTGTGAAGATTTAAAAGTTCTGCAGTAACTGAGGAAATCAGAACAGAGTCTTGAGTCGTTGTTAGTAAGGAGGTAAAGAATCTAGGTCATTCTTATGCCAAAAGCAGCTTAAAATGCAATGAAAGAAATACAATACCCACTGCAACCCTAATGAATTAAAAGATAACAGAAAACTGCCCTCAGTACTGATTTAAGACGCGAGAAAGACAGCAAGATTTCACATTTTTCTTGATTAAAGGGAAAAAAACTACCTATGAAATGTTTAACCAAATAGACATGTCTGGACGATTAGCTCTAAGCACTTAATCACAGAACTATAGAAACAGATTAGAAAGTATCACTAAAAATACGGGTGCTGGTGGCTCATGCCTGTAACCCTTCTACTCAGGAGGCTGAGATCTGAGTATAGCGGTTCGAAGCCAACACAAGGAGGAAATTATATGAGGCTTTTATCTCCAATTAACCAAAAGAAAACCAGAAGTGGAGCAGTGGCTCAATGTGGTAGAGCGGGGATGTGCGTAAGCATGCAGTCCTGCATTGTATGGGGCAGGGCGGGAAGAGTTGGGTGGACTCGGACACTGGGGCTGCCCTGGCATCCTGGGGATCATCTGGGCCATTCTAGGCATGGCCTTCTGTGGGCCTGGCCGCTACAAACTGGGTGTGGACCTGGACCTTGTATGCATCATGACTGTGATTGGTGTCCAATTGCTCACCAATGCTTTTAGAAAATCAGACACCTAGATTGGACTATGGGGTATGCTTCAATGAACACCTTCAAAAGGCTGGCAAATAACAGAATCAAGATATTTGGGGGAGGGTGGACAGTGGTACTGGGGGTTGAACTCAAGACTATGCTCTTGTTATACAGACTTTCTACTTTTTAATCTATGCCTCTAATTCTTTATACTGTGGGTATTGATGTATTTTTTTTTCCTGGCCTAGGCTCAGGATTCTCCTACTTACCTCCAGTGTAGCTGGGATTGCAGACACAAACCACCACATTAGCCTTGTTGGTGGAAATAGGGCTCTCACTCTATGGAAGAGTAGCTGTGAGCCAAAATTCTACTGATCTCTGCTTCCCACATAGTTTGGGATTATAGGCCTAAGCACCACCCCAAGCTTTGACTCTAAATCTTAACTTTAAATGTCATTATTACATAAGTAATATTGTTACTGTTTTATCAAAAAGGCAAAGAATTACAGAGCCCCTATCAGGTGAAACTATTACAAGTATCCCTAATCATCATAATTAATATTGAAAAATCATGTGTTTTGTGCCAAGCATAGCGTGAAGACCTTACATACATTATTTCACTTAATTTTGGGCAGCAGGTCTATTAGATATTTAATTCAATTTGCAAATAAAATTGAAGTGCAGACTGACTAGTTATTCAACATCATGCAATAGAAGACCCGTTTTAATCCAAGGTGTCTAATTAGGATAGTATCAATTTTTCGACAATCTATTGGCAGTCAATACTTGAAGAAGTAAGCTAACTGAAAGTCACTCCATTTAGGAGTGATGTGTATTTTAGCGCCATCTGCTGACGGCAGCGCCTCCTAACCGCCTCTAATGGATGGATGGAGGCCAGGGAGGAAAGGCAATGTCCTGCAGAACTTAGCTGCATGGCGGAGAGCCAAGAGAGGAGGAGAGGATGGGGAATGGAGCGCTGATCGCAGGCTACCCGACCTCTTTGTCTCCAACCCGCTGCCTCCCAGGGGCCCAGAGCCAACTGGCGTGGGTTTGTTTGTCCCTCTTGCCCCAGAGATGTCTGAGGGATTCAGAGTCCTGGAGGCTTGGGGTTGGAGAGCTGAGGTTTTTCAGGCTCCCACCGTGGGCTCCACGCAGACATGTGGAGAGCTCTGGGACCTTGGTTCGTATTGCTTGTGTCTTTTCATTCTTGTCTTGGCTCTGCAAATGTAATGCCAAGCCTGCTGCTGCAGAAGAGAGTGCTGAAAGAGGAGCAAGCACCTGCCCATCCTCACATAGACACGAGTCCTCTGTGGTCAGGATGAGAACGCCAACTGGGGTGGTCATGGACAGTCCATTTCCCTTGGAACTGGGGAGTGTGAAATCCAAGAAGAGAGATGATGGGAGGGAGGTGACCCAGCAGACCAACAACAGTCACAACAGGGAGATGAATAACAAAACAACAACAAGAAACTCGTGTTTAATAAAAACAATTGGATCCCTAAAGTCATGTTCGTTGGAGACTTGAGCCATTTGTGAACTGAACAGAAGATTCCTGTAGCCACGGTGGATATACTTACTTCTAAACTTCTATTTTTCAGTGTCTAAAAATTCTATTTCATTATGAACAAGCAGTCACAAATGTTTCCACCGAGCTACTAGGGGAACACAATACAGAAAATAGTTAATGAAAACATATGATTCAAAATTAGGAAGCTCTGGGTTCAAATCCAACTTCAGCCATCTGAAACTTGTTTTCATTAGTAGAATATAAGCACACTGCACTTTATGTGGTTGAGATGAAAGCAAATATTACATATCAAGGGATAAGGATATACAGGTTTTTTTTTAAAATGAAAATGAAACCTGAACAAACAGTAAAACCTAGTATCGATGAAAGGAGGATTAGATGTTCTTTTTTTTGGGGGGGGTCCAGTCGTGGGGCCTGAACTCTGGGCCTGAGCACTGTCCCTCAGCTCTTCAGTTCAAGGTTAGCACTCTACCACTTGAGCCCCAGCGCCACTTCCAGCTTTTTTCTTTTTGCTTATGTGGTGCTGAGGAATCGAACCCAGGGCCTCAGGCATGCAAGGCAAGCGCTCTACCACTGAGCCACCTTCCCAGCCCCTAGATGTTCTTTCCATCATCCATTCATCCAACTTTCTGACTAGACAACTAATCTGACTATCAGCAAAAGCAGGTAAGAAAAACCCTCCTCTCCTGACAAGACCTGTATGGCCCAGCCTGCATTTTTTGCAAGACTTATATTCTGGATCACATGATTATGTCTTAGCAGACATTTGAAAATATCAAATACTCCTCTAAAAAGTGCGTTTGTCAATGGCCCTTCCTTCCCGGCTCTGCCAATGTAAGAGGAAGTAGCTGTTTTCCTTGAGGGAAAAAAATCCAGCTTCTCTTCAAAGGTATCAAGGAAGAAAGGTGGGAGGAAAGGTGACCATGAACTTTATGTTGTTGGTTAAGTCTACCTGTCTCTCATCTGAGATTTATTTCACACTTGTATCCATGGGAGCTCTCTATCAACACCTGCTTACAGAAGGGAACACATCTACATATCTACCTTCCATTCACTCACACACACACACACAGGTCACTCAACAACAAAGAAACAAACAAATATAATAAAAATATAATCTCCACAAGACATCATTTCATTTGGATGCATCGCCTTTTCTGTTGTAAATCATTTCAATTAATTGACAAATTGCTAATTCTAGAAACTTGATGCACTGGGCTTCTTAGTCCAGTGGTCATGCCTTGCTCAAGGAGTGCAGTAAATGTGATGGAGTAGATGTCCTTAGATGACTTTGATATTACTGGGCAGACTATAAATGCTGAATGAATGAGACAGAGGCAGGTAAATGTTAATGGAAAAGGGTGGAATATGGAAGGAAAAAGCTCTAATCTCCCATAGGTGACTAGGATGAGAAACTGCACAGGAAGAGTCTCAGAAACCCACTGGAAAGTTTATCTTTTACCCAAGATTGGCCCCACTTCAAGAGGAAATAGTGTTGTGTGAACCCTCCACATTCATTAGGGTGAATTATCCCAGGAGAGTTATATTTATTCTCCTCTAAAATGGGCAGTGATCCAAGGCTGCAGACTTATCTTCATACTTGGCTACTGGGCTCTCTGCTCACCCTGTGGGATGGAGTCCCAGGCCCAGGCTGGAGGCTCATCATTGTGAGGCTGCATTCTGATGGAGACAGGAGACTCTGCTCTTTGCTCCTTACAGTCTCTTCCTCTCCCACCAACCCCCATGTAGGTGTTTCCCACACCTCCAGTCCTGATCCTTTCCAAGGTCATTAACACCTATCCTTTTCCTTTCCTTTCCTCCCTCTCTGCCCCCTCCCCCAATTTTGTTTTCTTTTTATTTGATTGAGATAGGGTCTCCATATGTAGCTGTCCTTAAACTTGTGATCTTCTTGCCTCAGCCTAGTGAGTGTTGAGATTACTGGCATATGTCATTATGCCCAGCAACAATGCATGCTTTCCTTTTTTGCTTTCTTTCCTTTTTCAACTAAAGAGATGTGGGGCACATGGGCAGCAAAGATGGCGCTGAGAGGGAGTTGAGTGGGCAGAGCCCGAGTTGTTTATGTTAAAATATGACTAGGGTCATGTCAAAGCAAGCTTTACAATGTCGGTGTGGGGGGGGGAGGGGGGTATGATTGGGTGGGGGGGATGGGGGAGGCTGGGAAGGGAGGTGAAGGGTAAACAAAGGAGGAGGCTGCAATGCTTGGTAAGAAATGTAGGCATTATCCTGCCAATGTAATTGTAACCCCTCTGTACAGTATGTTCTCAAATAAAATAAAATTAAATTTAAAAAAAAATATGACTAGGTACCACAACCAGGCAAAGTGACATCAGTGCGTGAACAGCTCAGGGACAGCAGAGAAAGTATAGAAAGCTTAGGCCCATGATAGGGTGACCTCTACAGTGATTGGTTGGTTCCTTTTCCTCCCCTCCCATGCCATGCCATCTTTTGCTTTAAAAAAGTGCTTGCTGTGTGGTAATAAACAAGTTCCTGCTTGACTTGACTTCCCACTGCATCTGATTGTCTCTGGGGCTAAGGGAGGCTGGGGAACGGGCTAGCAGCGCACTTACCTTTCCTCAGACCCTGTCTATTTTCCGCCGGATGGACAAAGACCCAACAAAGAGAGAACAGGGGTACCCAGACAAGCTATCGGGGGTCCAGCCTGTTGTTGGCTACTGGGAATGAGAAGCAGAGAGGCTGGAGTTATAGCCTTTGCTTCCTCCTCTTCCTCTGGTTAAGAGGCTCTGAGGGGTGCCCTGATCTCTGAATATCAGCAGGTAGCTGCAAGGTTATGCTAGGATTTACACTCTCTGGCTTTGTACTCTTCAGAAAGAACACCAAGACCTTTTTCAAGCCCCACTGGGCTTCTTGGTCTTTAATCTGAGTTCGTTTCTGAAGGCACTGACAGAAATGGGAAGCCCTTACTCTGTATAACGCAGCAAACAGGGGTCTTGGATGCTCATCTTAGAGGCTGGGTGCTGAGAGCCTATCAGGAGAGTCGGGGTGGAGCCCCCTTCATCCCTTCACCTCGGGGCCCAGCTGTAGTAGCCTGCCATCTCCCAGCACTGTCTGTGTTTACCTAACATAAAAGAAAACTCATTTACTCTCTGTCTGTAGACTTCAGGTCTACCTTACCCAACTTTGTAACATTCACAAAAAAATCTCACCCTCTGAAAAAGAAAGACTAGGTTTATTAAGTGGTCTAGATGTTTCTTGTGTTTCCTGTTGCTTTTCTTCTGGCCTGCACTCCCGGGTGGGGGAGGGGCCGTATGAGAGCACAGTGCAGGAAATGAAAGGCTCCTCATTGTCAGACCAGATGCTTGCTTTTAGGGAGAAAGTATTTGCTAGGAGGTTTGGACCACACAGTGGTCCTCATGAGACAATATGAAAGGAACAAAGTTATGGGACAGAAAAGGAATAGCAAAGGTTCTTGCTGGCCACTGCTCAGCTTTTCCACAAAATCCTTTTATGTGGGAAATGTGCCAGAACTGACACAGGATGCATATAGAAAGAGCCCTACTGTGTCTCTTCTTCCACATTGTACATACAGTATCTGGATTATTATCTTTGTTTAGACTAAGCTAAACCTGGGCACAGGACTACTTAGGTTGCTGCTTTTGCTTTCTTGGCTTTGGAATAATATTTAATTTATTTAATAAAATTACAGAGTCTGCCAGATGTCAGTGACTCACACCTGTAATCCTAGCTACTCAGGAGGCTGAGTTCTGAGGATTGTGGTTCAAAGCCAGCCCGGGCAGGAAAGTCTGTAAGATGCTTATCTCCAATAAACCACCAGAAAAACAGAAGTGGTGCTGTGGCTCAAGTGGTAAAGCACTAGTCTTGAGCTGAAGAGCTGAGGGACAGTGCCCAGGCCCAGAGTTCAGGCCCCAGGACTTACAAGAAGAAAAAAAAAACTGCAATCTCAAACTATTCCAGGGAGTTCAATCATCAGCTCTGCATGGCTTGCAATTATTGCTGCAAATGCAGTTATCTATGTCAAAAGTTAATACTACAATATATTTACTTGAAGATCAAATTGGCTTTTTTTGTTCTTCTAGATCAGACAATTCCTCAATCTGTTTCATGTCAAGTCTGACAGAGTGGTTTTTGTAAGACTGGAGCAAGGAAACAGAACAATAAAATAGGCACCACAGAAGGCTGATGTCTGTAATCTTCGCTACACAGGAGGCTGAGGTCTGAAGTTCAGAATCTGAAGCCAGCCCAGGAAGACAAATCTAAGACTCTTATCTCCAACTAAATAGTAAAAAGCTACATTTGAAGATGTGGCTCAAGTGGTAGAGCATCATCCTTAAGTGAAAAGCTAAGAGACAGTACTCAGATCCTGAGTTCAAGCCCCAGTACTTAAATTTAAATATGTGTGTTTGTGTGTGTGTGTGTGTGTGTGTGTGTGTGTGTGTGTGTGTGTAAGGGGAGGTGGGAACAAGGGGTAAGGGAGAGGCAACAATGCTTGATAAGAAATGTACTTATTACCTTGCTCATTGTAACTCCTCTGTATGGTATTTTCACAATAAAAAAATAGGTAAGGATAATAAAATTCTGGACTTAAAAAAGTTACTATTTTGTAAGGATTGAAGCAGAAGGATTTATGTGCTGACTCAGACATCAGATTTTGGGGGGAGTTCTTGATTTCTCCTAATTCATCCATCTTCTCATTTCTATAGGTCATTCAAAATGTGCAGTTCAGAGCAAAAATAATGCTTTACTTTAAAAAAACTCTTTGGATTTGTCACTGTGATTTGGTTGTGAGTAGATATGCATGTGTTCTACTTTGAAGTGAAGTTGGATTATCTTAATGTGCTAGCACCTTTGCTCTGAAAACATCAGAGTTTGTGAGCAGAGCTGAAAATTAAGATACAAGGATCTAGGAATGTGTACATGTCTTTTAGCACATGCCTCCACTTCCCTCTTTTGTATTTATCGCCTGACTGTTACACCTTGGTTTATGGAATTGATTCTCTCTGGGCCTTTGGATCTTCACCTCTACTTTTCTCCATCTTCCTTTGCTAGCAGCTGATCAGGTTGCTTGGGTACCATGTCCACTATGGAAAACCTGTGGCCATTGTCCAAAAGCAGAGCCATCCGAATTAAACCCCACACTCAAAGTAGCAGTAGCTACAAAAAAATGAGACCTGAGGGGCGCAGTGGCTCACACCAGTAATCCTAGCTACTAAGGTGGCTGGCTCAAAGCCAGCTGGAGCAGGAAAGTCTGTGAGAATGTTATCTCCAATAACCAACCAGAAAACCAGAAGTGGCTCAGGTGGTAGAGTGCTAGCCTTGAGCTGAATTGCTGAGGGACAGCACCCAGGCCAAGTTCAAGCCCCACCACCAAAACAAACAAAAAAAAAGTGAGACCTAATTGGAAAATAACAAAAACAAAATGGGCCAGAGATATGGCTCACATGATAAAGCACCTGCCCAGCAAGTTCCAAGCACTGAATTGAAATCTCAGTACTGCAAAAAAAAAAAAAAAAAAAAAAAAAAAAGCAAATGTTTTGCAATCTGACAGATACACAAAGCTTTATTTAGCCATAGATTTATACTGAGAATTTAGAGACTGTGCGCTATCTCCAGCCCTTGGTTTTTTGAGAGAGGGTCTTGCTCTATACTGTAATTCAGGCTGGCCTTGAATCTGGAATCCTCATACCTCAGCTTCCCAAGTGCTGAAATTCCAGGTATGCACTATAACATGCAGTCCCTAGCTCACTGTTTTAACTTCTCTGAGTCTTCATGAAATTCATAAAGATCAAATGGGGGCTGGGAAGGTGGCTCAGTGGTAGAGTGCTTGCCTTGCATGCATGGGACCCTGGGTTCAATTCCTCAGCACCACATAAGCAAAAAGAAAAAAGCCGGAAGTGGCGCTGTGGCTGAAGTGGTAGAGCACTAGCCTTGAGTTGAAGAGCTGAAGGACAGGGCCCAGGCCCAGAGTTCAGGCGCCACAACAGGACCAAAAAAAAAAAAAGATCAAATGGGAAATACCCTTGTGTTTACCACTTGGTGAGCATGTGGGGAGCATTGGTTGTCTCTTCTGTTCCTTTAACATCAGCTTGATTTGTTTTTCTTCTAAATCAGGGCTCCTGTGAATGCGGCATATTACAATCCCAATGCCTTCAAAGTCAATCTGGCTGCTCTGACAGCCTCTCCACCCCACATGGATTATGGGTTGGATATGAAATGTCCACAGGTTGTAGGCTTGGACCCCAGCCACTGCTGGTGGTGGTTTCTAAGGAGGTTCTGGAAGCTTTAGGAGGTAGAACCTAGAATGACGTATGTTTGGAGACTGGATCTTGTCCTGAGACCCCATTTTCCCCTCCCCTCTGCATCTCTCTTACTTTCTGCTTCTGGTGCTCTGAGGTAAGTAGCCTCAGCCAGATACTTTGCTTCTAGGATGTTCTGACTCTTTCTGAGCCCAGACCAAAGTCTCTGCTCTGAAACCATAAGAAAAAATTAAAATTCCTGCCGGGTGTTGGTGGCTCATGCCTGTAATCCTAGCTGCTCAGGAGGCTGAGATCTGAGGATAGCGGTTCAGAGCCAGCTCAGGCAGGAAAGTCCTTGAGACTCTTATCTCCAATTAACCACCAGAAAACCAGAAGCAGAGCACCAGCCTTGAGCTGAAGAGCTCAGGTACAGAACCCAGGCCCACAGTTCAAGCCCCACAACTGACTGACAAAAAATAAAATGAAATTCCGGCTTTTTGTTCCCATGTATTTGTTACAGTGAGAGGAAAAGGTACTAACATATAAAATTGGTGCTGAGAGTAGACAGTTAGCTGTTACTATTCCCGATGATGATTCAGAAGTCTCTGCAAACATATGGTGGGGGGAATTTGCAAATGTTTTGGATGCTGTCTAGAAAGGGTTCAGATGCTGTAAGTAGAGCTTCATGGATGAAAGGCCACTGTAGGGAATTGGAGTAGAGGCTACATGTGTTTACAATCGACTAGAAACTTGTCTATATTTTGTCCATGTCCTGAAACTTAGTATGAAGATAAATAGAGAAGTGATAGACTACTTAATGTGACAAAGGAAATTTCAAGACAAACCAGAATGGGGACAGTGGCATGGTTATTGCTAGGTGCTTTTAGTCAAATTTACAGTGAGCTTTGTAAGACCAACACACACACATGTGTGCTTGCACACACACATACACACACACACACACACACACACACACACACAAAGACACATGTACAAAGCTGGGACCAAGAAATGGCTGTTGAGAGATCAATATAACTAAAAAGAAACTAAGTACTTTTCATCAGGACAATAGGAAAGATAGGTTAAGGGAATCTCATGAAAATGTAGATTGCAGCCATAGGCAAGCTCAAGGTTGAAAAGATTTAATTCATTGAAAAGAACATACATACTTTATGGAGAGAGCACTCAGGGGTGCCCTGCTCACAGAAGGCTGGTTAGAGAGGTATTTCCCTTGGTTGACCATCCAGGCACTCAGGGACAGAAAAAGCCATGATCTTCTAAGGCCCAGCTCCTGCTTGAACTGCAGCAGATCTTGGCATTGGCCTCATAGTGCTAAGCATGCAGGAATTTGCAATGGAAGAGTTAGGACACAAAGGCCTCCACATAGATTTCAAAGGTAGATGTGAGTTTGAAGCAAAAGATGCAATGGAGAATGCAAGAAGTTAATGTCGGTCAGGGAGAACCACAGACAATGAGTGGTATGAGCAGAAGGAAGAGAGCAAGCACGCAGGCTGCTGCTGGCAAGGACTTGGGAACAGAGCTGCCCAGAGCCTTTACAACTTACAGGACTTTACTACAGGCTCATGTAGCTATTGTATTTAAGGCTTGTCCTGCTACCTTTTCAGTCTTGCTTTGGTCCCATTCTTCCCATATCATAACTCTCGACTTTGGAGACTGGAATTTGTTATGTGCGTTTGTGTATTGGAAGTTTATAACTTGCCTTTTGAGTCTACAGGGCCTCATAACTAAGTCTCTGAAAAAATTTTGGACTTCTGAGCAAAACTGGAACTCTGCAAATGTATGGACCCTTGGTTAAGAACTGCATACATTCTACATGGAGATACACATGAGCATTTGGGGTTGATTAGACTAAGAAGTGGCTAGAAGAACAGGAAAACACACCTCTGGGTTGTCTATGAGGTCATTTCCAAAGGGGAGTAACTAAGTTGGGAGAACCTGTCCCGGATGGGGTGACAGCATCCCATAGAGTGGGATGAAATAAAAGAAAGGAAGAAGACTTCCTTTACCCTCTTCCCTCGCTCTCCATTCCTCTCTTCTTCCCTGCTTCCCTCCTTCCCTCCCCCTCCTTTTCCCTTCTGTCTTTTCTCTTCCTCTCCCTTCCTTCCACCCCCCTCCTTCCCTATGTCTTCCTTGCCTTCTCTTTCTCCCTCCCTCCGTCCCTTCCTTCTCTTCCCTCTCTCTTCCCCTTCTCTCCCCTCCCCTTCCTCCTTTTTCCTTTCCTCTATAATCCCTTCTATTCCATATCTGTCTGAAAGTGAGCCAGATCAAACTTAAGCTGTTTCCAGTTCAATGAAAAACTCATTAGCACACTTTTATGACTTTATCCTGTCACATCAACTCAAAAATCTTCTTCTGTGCCTTTGTCTGTTACAGCCCTATCCCCCATCAAATACACTATGAAGTCTGATTCCTAAATATTCCTCAGTGTTCTTTGGTTTGTTCCAGTTGCTCCACTCCCTCAAGAGCCTCCAACTTGGTCTTCCCTGGCCTTCTCTCCTCATACCAGTATCCCATCCCTCCTACACATCCTCTGGGCCTGCATCTCACCCCTCCTGTGCATCTTCTCCTGGTCCTGCTTCCCACCCCTCCCCAGCATCCTCACATAGGCCATTCACTCACATGCTCAGGCAATTCCTTTCTTTTAAAAATTATAATCACAAATAAGATTTTAATTATTTTATTTAATAAAATTTTAAACAGCACATATTACCAGAGAAGATGAAGCTTAGTAATTAAAATTGCCTCGGAGAATTCCTTATAAATCCAATTTTTTAAGTCTTCAGAGAAAATAAAATTGGGAAATTTGCAGTTCTTACAAGTTCTTAAAAGCATCACAAAGAACATATGGAACATGATAATGCTGAAAGTAAAGCACCTGAAAGGAGAATTGTATCTTGTATACAGTTGTGTATATAAACTCAATTGAAATATAACTGAAGATTTTTAGAAAATTCGTTTTCACTTTTTTGTTGTTCACAATGTTGCAAAATTGTAAAACAATCATTTTTCACCAAAACTGAAGTCACAACTTCTAGCCTAATTTTAGATAAATGTTAGACAAATATCAAAATATAAATAAAATATACAAACAAGATAAATATAAGGTGAAATAAAATATAAAATAATTATATATACATTACTAATAAAAAATAAGTTAAGTATAACTATTATAAATAAAAATAGAAAATATAGGAAATATAAATAAAAAATTAAAGATAAACCAATAATCATGTTAATAATTTTAAGATAGTAAATATAACAGATATATAAAAAAGCAAAAAGAAAAATAAAATATATAAATATAACTTTAAATAAAAATTAAAATAACTAAAAAAATAAAAACATAAAAATAAAATACAAAAAAATATAAAGAAAAGCATGAATAATTTAAGCAGTAAGGGAACCTTACTGCATTGTTGGTGGCAGTATAAACTTGTTCAACCACTTTGGAGGTTCCTCAAAAGACTCCACATAGAGCTCCCCTATGACCCAGCAATCCCACTTTTGGGCATTTACCCAAATATTTACAAACAAGACCACACTAAAGCTACCAGCACAACTATGTTTATTGCAGCACTATTTACTATAGCTAAGATATGGAACCACCCAGATGCCCCTCAGTAGATGAATGGATCAAGAAAATGTGGTATATATACACAATGGAATTCTATGCCTCCATCAGAAAGAATGACATTGCCCCATTTGTTAGGAAATGGAAAAAGTTATATTAAGTGAAGTAAGCCAGCCAGGCCCAAAGAAACATAGGTCCCATGGTTTCCCTTATTTGCAATATCTAATATATGTCTGAGTCAAGCAGAAAAGTTCAGATAAGTTGATGTTAGGGAAATGAACCCTAAGATATGTATTCAAATGTTTTTTTCTTTCCTGCGATTGTTTCTAACACATTTATAAGATTATTTCTTTGTTACTTTGTATGTCTTCCCCACACACACACAGTATAACCCCTGCTTTCATTGTATTTGATGTAGGTATAATTTGTGGAGGGGAAGAGGAAAAACAAATCGTTTAAATAGGGATACAGGTGGACCCGTTGCAACAATGAGATGTACAAGTCGTTATGTTGAAAAATGAACTTTACAACTTTGGTGGGGAGTGGGGAGGGTAGCGGGGAGGATTGGGTGGGGGAGCGGGGGGGGGGAGGATAGGAAGGAATGGAAGGGGAAACAAAGGAGGAGGCTACAATGCTTGATAAGAAATGTACTCATTATCTTGCCCATGTAATTGTAACCACTCTGTATTTTCACAACAAAAAAAAAATAAAATTAATAAAAAAATATATAAAGAAAAGCATGAATAATTTAACCATAATTTTAATAGTAAATAAAATAAAAACCAAAGAAAAATAAAATATATATTAAAATATATATTAAAAATAATATGTTAAATATATTTTATTTTTATATCATATATTTTATATTATATAATAAAAATATGTAATTTGAAATGTAAATAACTACATTAATAAGAAATTAATATGAAATAACTATAAATATAAAAATTAAAAATTAAAATCAAAAATAAAATATAAGAATTTTTAAAATATAAAGAAAAAATATAATTTTAAATATAATTAAGTTCAATATTTTAAAAGTAAAATAAATACAAAAAAAATAGGTCCCATGGTTTCCCTTATTTGCAATATCTAGTATATGTCTGAGTCAAGCAGAAAAGGTTAGATAAGATGATGTTAGGGAAATGAACCTTAAGATATCTATTCAAATGTTTTTTTTTTCTTTCATGTGATTGTTTCTAACACATTTATAAGATTATTTCTTTGTTACTTTGTATGTCCCTCCCCCACAGTATAACCCCTTCTTTCACTGCATTTCATGTCGGTATAATTTGTGGAGGGGAAGGGGAAAAACAAATTGTTTAAATAGGGATACAGATGGACCCATTGCAACAATGAGATATACAAGGCGTTACGTCGAAAGTGAACTTTACAACTTTGATGGGTGAGGGAGGGGTGCGGGGAGGATTGGGGGGACGAGGGAGGAGAAGGATGGGAAGGGGAAACAAAGGAGGAGGCTACAATGCTTGATAAGAAATGTACTCATTATCTTACCCATGTAATTTTAACCCCTCCGTACAGTATTTTCACAATAAAAAAAAGAAAAATAGACAAATATAAAAATGAAAGAAAATAAATATAAAATAAGTATAATAAAGTGAAAAAAATAAAAAGAAATTTCAATATAAGTACTTTTATTAATAATGAAATATAAATATAAATATAAAATATAATAAAGAAATAAAAGTATATTTAAATAATCAAATTTTAATAAAAATATAAAGAAAAATAAATCTGAATTTTAAATATAAAATAAAAATAAAAATGAATGCAAAAATAAACAAAAAATAAAAATATAATGTTGAATAATATTAAATGTTTTTGTGTTGATAGAAAATGCTTCATAAGGATCTCTGTTGTAAAGGTGATTTCATCTTTTTATTTGGTTGTAGGTTTTGGGTTTTTTTCTATCACTTCAAGTTCTTGAAAAACTTCTTTTGGTGACTGGTCAAAATACTTTCTCTATGGCTCATTATTTGTGACTGATTTTTCCAGAAAGGATGTGTTATAGCTTGCAATAAAATCTCTTCATAGTTGCTTCTTGTTTTGTTGCCTCTGGTGTTGAAGCAGAATTTTTCTAGCACAGATATCTTCCTTAGTGCTTCCAATCTCTTCTGTTGTTAGTTGGGGTAGTTTGTGTGGTTGGCAGCACTGCTTTTTGTCTTTCCAGTTTGTTAACTTTGCCTGACTTATGAAGCACTTGACTATGTCCCTAGAATACACCCATTCATATGGATTCTGTGGTTCACTTGAGATGGAGGCATGAGGGCTGGAGGAGGTACTAGGCACCAACTCTGACTGCATCCATATTCAGTTCTTCAAGTTGAGTTACTTCTTGTGATTTTTCTCTTGGTTTCAGTATTTCTTGAGGGTTACGCTGTTCTGTGGTTTCTGCAGTTGGCCATGATTTTGACTAATAATGATACCTTTAATTTTCAGATAGCACTCATCTGCCTCCATCCATTTAAGTTTTCCTGGTTGAAACATGGTAGGCAGAAGTTTAATATGTGTGAAGCACATATTTTGCTGATGAATCATCCTTAACTGGTGTAGGTTCTTCAGTTTTCAGATTATCCCTGGCAGCCAAAAGTCCATTGGGTAGGGTTCTAAAATTATTTTCATGGAAGCCAGGCACTGGTGGCTCAGGCCTGTAATCCTAGCTACTCAGGAGGCTGAGATCTGAGGATCAAGTACAAAGCCAGCCTGGGCAGGAAAGTCCATGAGACTCATTTCCAATAAAACACTAGAAAATCGGAAGTGGCGCTGTGACCCAAGCGGTAGAGCTCTAGCTTTGAGTCTGAAGAGCTCAGGTACAGCACCCAAGCCCATGGTTCAAGCCCCACAACTGGAAAAAAATATATATTTTCGCTGAAAACAGTGGGCAAAGATAATTCCTTTGCCCTAACAGGTAAAAGATGGATGGATTTGCCTGCTACTTTGGTAGCTAGCAGTTTGATCTGGGATCTTGGTGCTCTCAGTGGCCTTTTCCACTGTAGTGTCCTGGGCTGAGTTCCAGCAGTCTGGATGTCCACAGTTGTATCCTCAGGTGGGAGCTATTAGTTTCTTGCTGAGCAAGGTGATCCCAGCTTGCTTTAAATCCTCTACTCCCAAAGTAGCTTGGGCAGTGTTGGTTCTAGAGTTGCCTTTCTTTGCTGTTTGGAGGTTTGAGGTTTTGTGTGCAATCTTGGTGGGGGAAGCAACCTTGCCCCATTTCAGCGGGTTGGCTGCTCCCCCATCAGCCAGGTGTTCAGTGGATTGGTCCTCATCTCTGCGGAGGCTCTAACCAAAGGATACCCTCTGGAGTGATCTTTGAGGAGGTCATGCCTAATTTAACATTATCCACTGATGAAATGGTTTCTGTGGTGGTGTCTCCTACAAAGTTGCTCTCAACTCTGTGAGAGCTGGCAGGTGGTTTTGTCAATAGGATCTTTAAACCTTGTCCCTGCAGTGTTTCAGAGTGTAATCAGAGTGACAGGCACTGGGGACTTCTTGTGCTGTTTTCCTGGGTGCCCTTTCTTGGCTGGGAGCAGTAAGAAGGCAACAGTGTTCTGCTGGCACCTTACCCAGGGCAGCAGCAGGTCTTGGATCTTTGCAGGGGCTCGGGTTAGATTGCCCTGTTCTACTGACCTTGGAGGAAACCTTGCCTTTCCCTGCTTGAGTATTCTGGCTGCTGAATATTTTTTGTCAGCGAGGCTACCAGCGACTGCTTTTAATAGAAAGGTGTAGGGGATGAAGACCTGGTTAATTTTCTCGTCTTCCAGAAGATGCATGGTTCAGTGATATGATGTGCAGTGGAGGTAAACTGCTTATGAGCCCCAGACGATGATTGGGTGTCCTCGGTGATTACGCTGTTATTATTGCTGCTTTCGGGGCAGGGGGTGTACAGTGGGCGTTGCTCTTCAAGTGGGGAAGTGTGCTGGGTCTGGCTTGCTCCTTGCGGGATGGGGCAGGGTGTGTGTCACATTATATCCTTTCCTTCGGGGTCAGAAATCTAGTAGGATCTTAGTCGATGATCCTCCTGGGTAGCCACAACTAGAGCTCCATAAGGTGGTTTTTGTACACTAGGTGGAGATTGGACGCAAATGGCTATTTCTCATATAGTCAGTGCAGAATAACCTCCTGGGTGGCTGAGACAGGAGGGCCCTCCCCCTTGGGGAGGTTGGATATTTTACAGCAACTCAAGAAATTGCACAAATGATGTTCCTGGGTAGCCTAAGCAGGAGCCCCAATTGATGTTTTATGGGATGCTGTGTCCCCTGGATGGGAGCAAGTGGGTGCTGGGTACCTATGAAATGCCCCAGAGACTGCACAGATGAAATCAATAGGTGGACTCCTGGGGGCTCCACTCTCCGGCGTTTGGGGCCCTGCGATGGTGATGTACTTGTTGGTGTTCTCGAGCCAGGAGGGTGCGTGAAGGTGGCCATCTTCGGTGGCAAAGGCAAGGGATGATTTTCTACGGCTTTTGTCCTCCACTGTGGAGACTCTGGGCAGGGGTGGGAATTGGCCAGTGTCACTGAGCTCGGAGGATCTGCGTCCAGCCTGATCCGCGGTCACAAGTACACAGCCTTGGTGGAAGATGTGAGCACACTGGCTGGTGTCGATAAGCCACAAGGGTCTGCGGACATTGCGCTCCTCCACAGCATACATAGGAGGCCCCCCGGTGATGCTTTCTGGGGGACTCCATCGTCCCATAAGAGGGGGCACAAGGTGGATGTCGAGCAGCCAGGAGGGCCTGCTGAGATAGTCCTCCCTCCTAAAAGCCACGGGATCCCCTGGGATGCTCGCCTCCTGGGGGCCCACAGTACTGGAGTACCTGCGGCATGTTACTAAAGATGCTCTGCGCAGGGCCGCTTCCTGGCTGTCAGTCGGAGTCGCCCCTGCAGATCCGGATCGCTGCCTGGTGGTGGCTTCGCCTGGCGGTGCTCCTTGTCCATTGCGCTCCATTGCTAAAGGCAATGTTGTCTGCCCTGTGGACACCCCCTTAGGGGCCCAGGGCCTGGGGGGGGGCGGGGGAGGAGGCTCGGGCTCTACAATCTAGGGCAAATTAAGTCAAAAATGTGTAGCTGCCAAATGCAAGGAATGAGCTGTGGCGTGTACCTTGGCTCGGGCTCGCTCGCTCTGTCTCTGTCTCTCTGTCTCTCTCTCTGTCTGTCTCTCTTCCTCCCTCCCTCCCTCTCCCCCCCCACCCCCGTCTTTCTGTCTCTGTCTCTCTCTCTCTTCCTCCTTCCCTCCCTCCCCCCTCTCTCCTCTCGGATCTGAGGCAAATCCATCCTGCAAAAAGTCTGACCATCCATCTGCATTGTGACTCACTAGCTATTCAGGGCTCTATGATGCTGTGGAGTGGGACTGGGGAAAGATGGTATCACAAGTGACTGGGGCTGAGCCATGCACTTCCTGATCCTTTTCTTTTGGACTGTGGGTCAGTTAGAATGGCTCTCAGTGGTCTTTTCCACTGTAGTGTCCTGGGTTGTCGAATGAGTTCCAGCAGCCTGGATGTCCACAGGTGTGGCCGCAGCTGACTGGGGGCTCTCAGTTTCTTGCATGCTCTTGCTGAGTAAGGTGGTCCCAGCTTGCTTTAAATCCTCTACTCCCAAAGTAGCTTGGGCAGTCTGGGTTCTAGAGATTCCTCCCTTTTCTGTTTGGAGGTTTGAAGTTTTGTATACAATCTTACTGGAGAAAGCAGCCTTGCTCCATCTCAGATCGTTGGCTGCATCCCTATCAGCCAGGTGTTCAGTGGCTTGGTGCTAAGCTCTGCCATATGTCTGTGAGGTATTGAGTAAACAGAATTAGTTGAAAATAGTTGAAAATAGCTCTTATATATCTTTTCCCCTCCCTTCCTCCCTCCCTCCCTTCCTCCCTCCCTCCCTCTCTTTTTTTCTTCCTTCCTTCCTTCCTTCCTTCCTTCCTCCCTTCCTCCCTTCCTTCTCTCCTTTTTTTCTCAGTCCTGGGGCGTGAACTCTGGGTCTAGGCACTATCCCTGAGCTGCTTTTGTTCAAGGTTAGTGCTCTATTACTTGAGCCACTGTGCCACTTCTGGCTTTTTCTGGGATTAATTGGAGATAAAAGTATCACAGACTTTCCTGTCCAGGCTGACTTTGAATGATGATCTTCAGATCTCATCCTCCTGAGTAGCTAGGATTATAGGCATGAGCCACCTGCACCTTGAATTCCTTCCCTCCCTCCTTCCTTTTCTTCCTTTTCTCCCTTCCTTTACTTCCTTCCCTCCTTCTTTCCTCTATTCCTTCCTTCCTTTCCTTCCCTCCTTCC
The DNA here is from genome assembly GCF_024711535.1 of Dipodomys merriami. NCBI lineage: Eukaryota > Metazoa > Chordata > Mammalia > Rodentia > Heteromyidae > Dipodomys > Dipodomys merriami. The sequence continues at coordinate 10,776,570 of NW_027206512.1, forward strand.
TTTTGATTTCTGCCTTCACTGGGACTTGAACTCAGGAGTTTTTGCATCATTTGGCTTTTTATCTCAATGCTGCCTCCTATCACTTGAGCCACACTCCACTTCAGACTTCTTGCTGATGAATCTAGGGTCTCCTAGTTTCTTCTGTCAGTGCTGGTTTTGAATTATGATCCTCAGATCTCAGTATCCTGAATAGATCACCAATATCTGCCTTAACAACTATGGTTTGTTATGCTCTGATTTAACTCCTAAAAGAATAAGACATTAATTCATTAACCACATGTGTAGACCAATCCTACCATTAGGACTCTAAGGAAAGGCTAGTCCTATGCATATTCCGCACTGAATTTGCTCATTTTTAGCATTTTTTCAGTTATTATGGTCAGTTTCTCATCGTTTTAACAAAAAGTAATCGTTTTCCCTAAGGCCCATAATTTTTTTTCCATTTATTTCTTACCTAAGTGACCTTCAGACTGCTTTAGCCTTTTAAATTTTACCTTATTTCATTTCAAAATTAGAACAAAATCAACAAAAGTTTCATTTCTTCTATTATAGTGCACTAGTGTTTCTGACCCTTTTATTCACTATTTAGAATAAAACTGCTTTCTAAATATTTTCCCACTAGTTATTCCAACTAGTAACTTAAATGCCACAGATGTACTATTTAGCTGTTTATGTGCCATAGCTCTTTCTAAAAATATTTTTCTCATTATAGAAGTAATTTCATTCCCTTTGCATACAGTATTCTCATCTCCAGAATTCTTGCACTAAGTGGGGAGTGAGTACAGAAAAGGGTAGGAAGCAAGAGGCTTCTGCTATTGATAGGTTACCATGTCCCCAAGAAGAATGAAATAAAATGCTCTCTTCAAGCAAAACACCATGCTACTGATCCTTTAAATTTAGCTTTTTCCACACAGTGTTCAAATAGGAGATAGATCCTTATGGAGGGCACATTTCATTGACATAGGAAAATCAACATTTGGCTCCCAGAGATACTCCTGTTGAACTGTAATCACCTATAACCATATCTACTCAGGAAGCTGAGATATCATTATCACAGTTCAAAGCCAGCACAGGCAGGAAAATCTAGTACTTAGAAAAATCTGGAAGTGGTGCTGTGGCTCAAGTGGTGGAGAGTTAGCCTTGAGTAAGTAAACTTAGGGATAGAGACTAGGCCCTGTGTTCAAGCCCCAAAACACACACACACACACACACACACACACACACACACACACACACAATGTTCTCTTCAAAGCTAGCATAGATGAAACTCTAACACTTTTGTTTGCCAAAACAGTCACCTGAGACAATAGACCTGATCCTATCACATGACTACAGTGTGTGGTTCTATGCTCACAATTTCCTATTCTCTTGCTAAGAGTTTCTTGAACTTCTTTTGGAGAGTATATCATAAGTCATATAGGGAAGATGAAAGGTCAGTGATTACAGTTCAACAGGAGTATCTCTGGGAGCCAAATGTTGATTTTCCTATGTCAATGAAATGTGCCCTCCATAAGGATCTATCTCCTATTTGAACACTGTGTGGAAAAAGCTAAATTTAAAGGATCAGTAGCATGGTGTTTTGCTTATTCCCTGATAGTTGACTGGCCTTCTCTTCCATTCTGTTTTTCAATAATTTTATTTACAAGGTCCATATTTACTATCTGAATAACTATTCAAAAGCATTCATGATTATGACTATATTGAAAAACTCTTATATAATTAAGATCAATAATGTAGTCAAAGAGAACAATTCACATGCCTGTTATTTATAGTTTTGTATAAAAATAACTGTATTAAAGTAAAATGTTTTCATTTTATTTACCAGCATCTTATATTTGGTAAATATATTCAGGATACAAAATAAAAGTACTTGAATACAATATGTTGTTTTCTCACCAATCTTGAACATTTGAAGCTGCTAATTAGATTTTTTCTGAGAGAGGTGACAATTTTTACTCTATTTCATTTTCTTTTAGCTTTTCAAAAGACTCAAGTAAAGCTCTGGTATCAGAATTGTCCAGCAAGAAAAGCTTTTGGAGCTCACAATAGAAGAAACAATGTATTACTCCAATAAGTTATTTGTTCATTCTCAACATTTTCTAATTATCATTAAGTATCTATACAAAGGAGATGCCATATAACAGTTTATGAATACAGTGCATCTTGATCAGTGCCACCCCTTTCAATATTCTTACCCCCTTCCCATCCACCCACCTTCCCTTACTTTGCTTTATTTTGAGGTATATACAATAATTTTTTTTTATTTTCTTTGTGGGCTTGAACTCAGGGCTTGGGCACTATCCTTGGGCTTTTTCACTAAACACTAGCACTCTACCACTCTGAACCACAGTGCCACTTCCAGTTTTCTGGTGGTTGCTTAGAGATAAGGGTCTCATGGACTTTTGCCTGCCCAGGCTGGCTTTAAACCATGCTCCTCAGTTATCCTGAATAGGATTATAGGTGTGAGCCACTGGCGCCTGGCTTACAATAAATTTTTTACTATGTTCTCCTCCCCTTTCCTTAGTTTTGACATTCTATTTGGCCTACTTGCTCATTTTGATCTGTTAACTTTTATACTTTTACTGACAAAGGAAAGTACTTTATTAATTCTAAACAAAAAGGAGTGTTGCTTTCTTTCCCATGGAGGTGGGTCCAATGGCTCATTAATATTATATAATTAGAGAAGATATTTATATACAGACTCTGCCTATCACTTTCCTGACTCTTAACTAACTTCCCTAGTTGATACTTAATCTCATGTTTCTCTGATACCAAATAAATAAGCTTTCATTATGTTTATAGTTTGAAGTCTCTGGAACATATATTTTAGAAGATCTCTTATGAACACAGAAAATAAGGAATTTTAATGTTGAAATGTATAGATGTCAGACCACAATAGTTTCAAAGCAGATGTATATATAAATTTAACTTTAATATAAAACAAAAGCAACTAAAAGTTAGCAGGCATTTTTATTTAACTGATATAAAAAGTTGAGACATTTTCTTTTAAGTTGTATAAGGTTTCAAAGACAAAAATAAAATCCTGATTCTTCGTCCCTTCCACAAGGCTGTGTTCACTTTGGAAAATAATCAAAGAAATACCTTAGTGTGATATTTGTACTTTTAAGCCACCTAATTCAACTTGGTCCTGATAGCTCCAAGTTTCTCAAACACTGAGCAGAGACACAAAACAGAAGCACATCTGGCTCCCAGAACTTTAGGGTACCCTTTACATAGATTGTTAAATTGATAACCCCTAAAACAGGAGGAAATGATCTTTCCTCATGTCTAGGTTATAACATCAAGTCTGTCTACGTACCTTGGAAAGGCAGATGTTTATATAAATGTATTTGTGGCAATAATATAAAATTATATAAAAATAAGGTGGTATTTTACATTCACACCATTTGTTAGCCTAATGGACAAGTAAGGGATACCATTTCATGCTCCATTGATTTCTCTTTTTAGTTTCTGTCTAGGTAATCAAAAACTTCTATGTTTCCAGCTAATAACACCTTAAAAGACCAAGACCATGTAGGATCAAGAGAGACTTGCTTTAGTCCTTTGATTGATAAGTATGTTATTAAAATTATAAAGTTATTAAAATTGATGCATTTGTAAGGTTATTTGAATAATTAAATATATTTTGAATGGTTACACTGCAATATTTTAAAATAAATACCATAACATGATCAGGGGGGAAAAAAAACTAATACTGTTAAAATCTCTAGGAGTAAAGTTCACAAGATGACAAGGTAACTTTTTAGTGTTCATCTTCATACAATGCTATCAATTTGATAAGCTATCTACACTCAAAAGTACCTTCACAAGAGTTAAGAATCATGGTGTGAAGTTACCTCACTCAGGTGAGCACCAGATTGAGAAAAGGTTCATTGAAGCCAAACCGGAAGTACAGACTCACTTTAGCCGTATCAACCCCAGACAGCAGAGTGCAGAAAAGGTACTTCCATATGGAACGGGAGAAACACCTGATTTAGTAATGCACCTCAGTAACTGGCTGATTCAGGGAACCCTGCCAACTGACTTGCCCCTCTGACTCCAGATTCCAGGATGCTCTTTGCAGACACAGACTCTAGGACCACTCAATGGTCAGATGGTTCTCCATGGACTCCAGCACTAATGTCACTCCAAGGGTCCTATCAAACTCTCTGCCCTAGCCCTAGCACCAGAACAGTCCCACCAGATGCTGCTTCCATTGAATCACATGACCACACAAAAGAACAAAACTGGGAGGAAAGTTAAAAGCAGGAGTTCACTAAATAAAACTTGACATATATATCTAAGAAAATATTTCTATACAGGGCAATGTCTGATTAGAATTATACAGATCAGAGTTTAGAAGTAGAAATATAAACTAATATCACAAAAGGAAAAAAATATGCAATCTTAGAATATCTTTTCTATCAGTTGGACTAAAATTGGAAAAAGAGTATGTCTAAAATTATTTAATAACTTGCAGAACTGATCTTCATAAGTCCTCAGAGGAATTATCAATTGAACAGTTTTAGGAAGACATTTAAAATGGTATCAAAGAACGCTAATGGCTTATTCCTAAAAATTATATTCTAGGTCTCTGTCATAAAAGAAAATCTCACTTATGGCAACTAGGAAAAAACTGTTCAATTAATATCTGGTAAATGATAACAGTAAATAAATAGATAAATACTTCAGTGATCTAGAGGACTAGCTTGAGAAATACCATATTAATCTACTGAGAAGGGATAAATTAATAAGAATAATAAAGAAAATATACAAGATCTTAGATAAAGAATTAGGGAGTCCAAATAGATTTTTCTGAGGAGGAACATCTATTAATAGGTTTGATAGTAGTAATAATAGTAATGAAATTTTCTGAGTTAGTAGCATTAAAATGTTTTTGGTTTGTCTTGTTTTGTTCTTGGTCTGTTGGACTACTTTTTAAGTAAAAAGGTTAAAATATTCATAATCTCTAGCCATCGTTGAGGTTAGAATAGTTGTACTATGGGGTACAAAAAAAAAAACTTTCTCTAAACTTAAGTGGCTTACAAGGTTGGGGAATATGTGGCCCAGAGTCCTTAGAAAGCCTGCAGAACCGTTTGGTACCTAATGGGATAGACAGGTATGCCTCTTATTGTCTACCTGTATTGATAATTATGTATGACTTATGAAAGATAACATAAATATCCAAAATGACTCATGGCAGAAAAAATAATGCCCACCACCGTTAACATTAACTTCTTGGCCACATGTAAAACTTCTGGAGTGATCTGCTCTGCTATCCTTATTCATTGCTAAAGTGCTGGAGGCTCCATCTCTGCACTGTTATGATGGACAAATCACTAGAAGAAGAAACTGTAAATTGTATAATGATTCTTAGGTCTTATACTGGAAAATGGCATGCAAAAAATTGTCTTAATCTTCTTACTGGGCAAAGCATGTCACACTACTACCCTGATTTTCATCAAGTTGCAATCAAAGAAGATAGTTCCATAATAACATCAAAAACTATAAATGCAAATTTTTTAAATACTAAAGTGTTTCTTTGTGAAATTTTTTCTTTTCTTTTTTTTTCTTTTGTCAATTTTGAGACCCTGTGCACTGTCCCTCAGCCTCTTTGTGCTCAAAGCTAGTGCTCTATTTGAGCCACAGTGCCACTTCTGACTTTTTAATTGGAGATGAGAGTCTCTAGGGGACTTTTCTGCCCTCGTTGGCTTCTAACCATGATCCTCAGATCTCAGCCTCCTGAGTAGCTAGGACTACAGGTATGAGCTACAGGTACTCTGCTTACTTTTTTCTTAAGAAAAATATTCTATCATCATCTATGAAGTGCAGTATTGATTGCACAGAAAGGAACAAATATCAAATTACAACAAAAAGAAATATTAAAACTGACAACAAAATTTTATTTCTACATGGTGAAAAAAGACAAGAAGAAATCTCAAGTGGTACAGTGCCAGCTGACCAAGCAAACCCAAGCCCAGTAATCACAAGGCCCTGAGTTCAATCCCTGATATACCAAAACAAACAAGCAACCAAAAAACCCTAGAAAACAATCTTATTAAGCTGTAGGTTTTCTAAAACTACTGTGCTTGTGAAACTAATGATAAACATAATAACTTATTTAGAAATCCATCATTTCCCCCAAAAAAGTTCCTTTTCTCTATGAGCTTAATGTCATTTTATTTTATTTTGTCGGTCACGGGGCTTGAACTCTAGGCCTGGGTGCTGTCCCTGAGCTCTTCAACTCAAGACAAGTGCTCTACCACTTGAGCCATAGCACCACTTTTGGTTTTCTGGTGGTTAATTGGAGATAAGAGTTTCACAAACTTTCCTGCCCCAGCTGGCTTTGAACCACGATCCTCAGATCTCAGCCTCCTGAGTAGCTAGGATTACAGGTGTGAGCCACTGGTACCCAGCACCATTTTTATTATTTTACTAAGATTCACTTGTAATGCTCATAAAAAAAATTTGATGTATCACCAGGGGATTGATATCAATATTACCATCATTTCAAAACTCCTTATGGACTCATGCTTAACTTTAAACAACCCAAGCTATACATATGACACCACAAAAAATTATAACAATTCACTAAGCATAGTGCATTTGTGAAAATATCCTTCTATATTTTGTGTTTATAGACTTTGCTTTTGACCAGCATTCCATTGCATTGATATGCTACAATGTTTTCTATCCATTTACTATTAATAGACATTTGGGGTATTACTCAGGTTTTGTTCATTTTTTTAAGAGATATATCTAAAATAAAATTTTAACAGTATAGTCACATAATTCTTACAAGATACCTTATTTTAAAAACACACACAAAACAAACATAAGGGCTTGGAATGTGGCTTAGTGGTGGAGTGCTTGCCTAGCATGCATGCAGCCCTGGATTCGATTCCTCAGCACCACATAAACAGAAAAGGTGGGAAGTGGCTTCTGTGGCTTAAGTGGTAGAGTGCTAGCCTTAAGCAAAAGAAGCTCAAGGATAGTGCCCAGGCCCTGAGTTCAAGCCCAGGAGTGGCAAAACAAACAAAAAAAGATACCTTATGATAACAATTGAAAGACATTTATAAACTGCAATCTTCATGCAGAGTATTTGTTTTCATTAGTACAGCTATTCTGTAATACTGGAAAGTCAACACATTTCTGGCACACAAAATGATTCCTTAAAGTTACAAATTACAGAAACGCTTTTTTAAAAAAAAGATTCTTATGGAACCAACCCAGATGCCTCTCAGTAGATGAATGGATGAAGAAAATGTGGTCTATATACACAATGGAATTCTATGTCTCCATCAGAAAGAATGACATTTCCCCATTTGTTAGGAAATGGAAAGACTTGGAAAAAATTATATTAAGTGAAGTAAGCTAGGCTGAAAGAAACAGGGTCCCATGGTTTCCCTTATTTGAAATAACTAGTATATGTCTGAGTCAAGCAGAAAAGGTCAGATAAGTTGATGTTAGGGAAATGAACTCTAAGATATGTATTCAAATGTTTTTTTCCTTTCATGTGATTGTTTCTAACACATTTATAAGATGATTTCTTTGTTGCTTTGTATGTCCCTCCCCCATGGTATAACCTCTGCTTTCACTGTATTTGATGTCGGTATAATTTGTGGAGGGGAAGGGAAAAAAACAAATCGTTTAAATAGGGATACAGGTGGACCCATTGCAACAATGAGATGTATAAGTCGTTATGTCGAAAACAAACTTTACAACTTTGGGGGGGGGAGGACTGGGTGGGGAGGGGGGGAAGAGAGATGGGAAGGGATGAGAAGGAAACAAAGGAAACAGCTACAATGCTTGATAAGAAATGTACTCATTATCTTGCCCATGTAATTGTAACCCCTCTGTACGGTATTTTCACAATTAAAAAAAAAAAAAAAAGATTCTTAGCCGGGCGCCGGTGGCTCACACCTGTAATCCTAGCTACTCAGGAGACTGAGATACGAGGATCACGGTTCAAAGCCAGCCGGGGCAGAAAAGTCTGTGAGACTCATCTCCAATTAACCACCAGAAAACCGAAGTGGTACTGTGGCTCAAGTGGTAGAGTGCTCGCCTTGAGCTGAAGAGCGCAGGGACAGCGCCCAGGCCCCAGAGTTCAAGCCCCACGACTAACCAAAAAAAAAAAAGATTCTTACTTTTCCATTAAAAATATCAAAACTGTCGTTTATGAGGAAAACCATTGAAAACTCCAATTGTGCAGGTGTTTTGAATACAAAGTTGTGTCCACTAAACCAGCCAAATTGTCCACAGTAGGGTCAATAAGTGAGCAATGCGGCCCAAAGAGCAGCGCAGCAAGAGCAACTCCCAGTAATGTGATCTTCACTCCTGGCTCCTGTGTGCACCTTTTTACCTATCTCCCTGAAGTGACAAGTGACAGCCCTGTGGTTCTCCCTGCTCCCCCTTTTCCTCCCCCTCTATCTGAAAAATTACTTTCCAAAGAGGTTAGAGACATTTTAAACGCACCAGTAGTGGATGAATTCTTCTTGCTCCAGATTCTCACCTCCCCAGCGCAGCTTCCCGGGGTCTCTGGGTTCTCTCCGCAAGAAACCACTCAAGATCCCATGGCGCTGCGCTCCTGCGCGGATGGCTGGAGGGCCGCCCGCACAAACCGCCTGGAACCGTCCAACCTAAGTCTGCCCAAGGGGGCCCGTGACCTTCCCGAGCCCACGGGATTCGGGGCGCCCGCCCCCCACCCCTGGGAAATGTCACTTCTGCCAGTTCTGTCCTCAGCTCCAGCGGCTTGTCCTGGCTTGGGCGATGGCCTTGGGAAGGGTGGGCCTTCCTCACTTTCTGATGGCGCTGCTTCTGCTTTGGGTTTTTTCAGTCTCCTCGAAGCTACTAGGAAGCTTCATGCTTACTATGGGATATGCTTTCCTTTCTCTTGTGTGCATAAATAACTTCATTGTTAAGCATATAAAATTCCAGGACACTGAAAAATTACTTTCCAAGGAGGTTAGAGACATTTTAAACGTACCAGTGAGTGGATGAATTCTCCTTGCTCCAGATTCTCACCACCACATGGAGTGGTCAGTCATGTTAATTTTAGTCTTTCTCATAGGCACAGGGAGTAACGGCTCCTTATTGTTGGAGAATGCATTCTAAGGTGCCCCCCAGTGGACACCTGCCACTGCATCGACTATACAATGCTTTTCCTGTTCATTCTTAATGTACATCTATACATCTATTCCCTTATCTTTGTCCTTAGAGAAAGAATTTTATGGTATCTCTTTAGCAAACGTGCATTGATAGCTTCAATACTTTTGTATCTGACAGCCAGTATTAGATAAAATATGGGTTAACTGAACACCAGCACAGCAATACCATTCATCAATAGGATAATTGAGAGAGGTACTGACTCCTGACAGTTAGTATATGTGGAGTCACTGTGCTAAAGAAAAGAATGCCTTATGTCTTTGTCAAGTTGGACCTAGACAGGCAAATTTTCATCATGCATAATAGCATGTAATATTTGTATTGGGAATTGTGTATGCAATGCATTTAGAAGTCAGCTGATCACAGGTATCTTAATTGATAGAAACCAAAATGACAAAGCTGGGTGCTAGTGGCTTATGCCTATAATCCTAACTACTCCGGAAGCTGAGATATGAGGCTCACAATTTGAAACCAGTCAGAACAGGAAAGTCCATGAGCTGCTTACCTCCAATTAACAACCAAAAAATGGAAAGTGGAGCTGTGGCCCCAAGTGGTAGAGTGCTATCCTTGAACAGAAAAGCTCAGGGACAGTGCCCAGGCCCTATGTTCAAGCCACACAATAAACCAAGAGAAAAACAATTGGAAGATAAGGGGCTAAATGACTCCTCTAGGGTCCTCTCATTTAGGTTTTAATTTGCATTTATCTAACTAGTATTAAGATTAAACATCACTTTTTATGGTTATTATTATACTCCTGATCAAATTTTTTGCTCATTTTGTCACTGTCTATTTTTGTTTATTTTGTTATGTCTGTTACAACTGAGTTATAAACATTCTGGTTTCAAGTACACTACTGGCATGTTACAAATATTCACACACACACACCCCGAATTGTGTCTTGTTTACCTTGCCAATTTCTTTTTTTAATTGTTATTGTAAAGGTGATGTGCAAAGGAATTACAATTATATAGTCAGGTAATGAATAGATTTCTTTTTGAAGTGTGTCACCTCTTCCCTCTTTTTCTCCCAGTTTTTCCCTCTCCACCCCCATCTTCCACAAGTTATATAGTTCATTTTCAACATAACATCTAGTGAGTATCACTACTGCATTTGTTCATCCTTTTTGTTCATTTTCCCCACCATTTCTGTGCCTTTGCAATTTCTTCAAGTTTTATGAGCCTAAATGATTGTTTTGCTTTCTTTTATAGCTCATTTTAATCTGTTGTTGTTCTGAGAATTTGTTCCCTTGCCTAGAGTTGCAAAATTGGTCTCATTTTTCCCCCCAGGAATTGTGTGTTTTTTAGGTTTTATATTGAGGCCAATAACATATTTTAGTTAAGTTTGATACATGCAATATAAGTTCATGCATAGCCAGTTGTTTCCAAAAAAAAGATTTTGAAATGATATTCTCTTTTTATTGAATTCTTTTGGAATCCATGTTGAAAATCAATTGTCACTTCATGTCTAATGACATGGTTATTCAGTTTCATTGATCTACATGTTACTGGATACTGGAATTTTTTGTCATAAGAACAGTAGCATTAAGATTGAGCCTAATCTTACAAACATGACATATTAAGTTTTACTGGAACTTTCTACATGCTGGCTAACTTCAGCTTGAGCCAAAGGAAGACAGCAGTCATCAAAAAATAAAAAAAGAAAGAAAGAAAAAGAATTAGGTTGCTTCCTGAATAAAGAGAGATTATTGACTGTCTAAATTATGTTGAAGTTACACAATTTTCCATTGGTCATGGGCATGGTTTCAGAAGATGATTTCCTACTTGTGCACTAGCATCCCAGTTAAGTTTGCTCAGAAACCGACAAGTTAACCTACAGCTCATAACATCATTTCGCAGCAACAACCTGGCCTTATGATTTGATCCAGGCATTTTTATAAAGCTAAAGGGCTATCAGTGCTTGAGATGCTAAACAAAAAAAAAAAGCACAAGTGGCTTTCTCAGCTCTTCCCCAACTCTCTTAGCTCTTTTTCCCAGCTCTCTCTCTTTCCCAGCTCTCTTTCCCAGGCTTTTCCCAGCTGTGTGGAGGGCCAACCTGGCCTGGTCCCAGCAGGTCTACTAAATAAACCTAACCCTTACCTGAATACCACATGCATGGTGCTGTTCTTACTCAGCTACCTCTTTTTAAAAACCTAACATAAATGGTGCCGAAACCCGGGAAGGGCTTAAGGTCAGGAAAGGTGGGATTCCTCTCTGTTTTTTCCTCTTTTTTCTTTTTTGTTTGTTTTTCCCTTTTTGCTCTGAGGAATACCCACAGTTCTGACGGCCTTTTGCCAACCCGTCTGTCTGCTGCGGACACAGCGCATTGATACCATTGCTGGCCTTCACATCCATGTCCACACCACTTCTCTACTCTGGTGAGTGAAACTACTCTCTACGGTTCTCTGTCGCTCAGTCTCTGCCCAGATGTGGTGCCACGCCAGAGAGCTCCTACGGCCTTTAGCCAAAAGGCCGGTCACCTCTGAAGCTGAGGATGGTTGGTTTTGGGGGCTTGGCCATTTCTCTCTAGAGGGTTCTGGGGGAAGTCGGGATGCAGCTTCTGCCTGTTCAGCTCTCCTTCACTCACCAGACTGACTCTCCTACACATTTAATGGAGTGCTGCGAATCACCCCCGAGCCGTGAAACCCCTTTGAAATGCCTCCTGCACTCCCTGGAAAGCCAGAGAGCCTAATTTTATGCCATTCTCAGATGTACACAGTTTTTGCTACTGCAATGGTAAATGGTCAGAAGTCTGTCTACTTGTAGGTTCTCTTTGCTCTCTCTCTCTCTGCCATTCATGTCCAACTTTCCCTATCTCTCCCTTTCTCTTTTCTACATTTTGGCTTGTGCCCTGAAAAGTACAACACAGGCTGGGTCCCGGGGACCCCATTCTAGGTTTCCTCTCAAAGGCTAGCCAATGTAGGCTTATCTATTTGTTCAGGGTTTCTTTGCATTCTTTCAGAAATTCACCATCTTGAGTTCTTCATCTTGGCCACATGGTGGGTTAAGGGTTTGGCCCCATCTGGCCCTTAACCTTCCACTAAGTTTACTACTCCATCCATTTACTCTAAGGTGCCTTGCTAACAAGTTGCTCTTTTCACAGGCCCTGGTAAGTGAGGCCCAACCATCTGAGGTGCTTTGTTAGCAAAGATGTCTAAACATTGTTGTCAAAATTTTAGGTTTTGAGTTTTGCCTTTTTTGTTTTGTGTTGTATATTCTACTACTGACTATGTGGTTCTAAAATACTGGGCATATCTGTGCTAAAATTCTCATCTAATGAGTTTTGTCATTGCAGAATATTTGTTGGTCAATTCTTGAAAAGAACCAGGTAAACTCTGCTTATTCTACTTGATCTCCTTATTTTTTAATTGGAAATAATAAAGGGCTTTTGTGGCAAAGATTGAAGTTCAAAGCCAGCCCAGGCCAAAAAATCTCTAAAACTCCATCTTCCCAACTAACCTGCAAAGAGCCAGGCTGGAAGTATGGCTCAAGACTCTTATCTGTAACCAGCAAACAATGCAAGTGGTACTATAACTCAAAGTGGTAGAGTGCTAGCCTTCAGCAGAAGTACTCAGGGACAGTGCCCAGGCCTTGAGTTCAAACCTTGAATACCAACTGGGGCAAGCCATCCTAACAATGAGCACCTAGACTCAGCCAGTCTGGGGAACAAGGAGCCATGGAGAGGAGTAAGAGGAGATGATGTCACATAGCAACTTTGTGCCTGCCCTTTCAAAATTAACCAGAGCTGGAGGTCAATAAAAGTAAGAAGCCTGACCATCTAGTGTCCATATCTGTCTACCTATTAACTGGACAGGAATTTATATTCTTGCCTTTGTTACCTGACTTCTCCTCTACCTAGTCACCAGATGTCAGAAGTAGCTAGGGACATTTCTACCAACATTTTTCAGCCCCAAGTCCTTCCTCTTGCCATTTATTTGCTCTCTAGTATTTTTCAGCCCCTCAATGCCTCATGAGACTTCTCCAGACTTCATTTAAGGACTCACGCCACCAAGGGACAGCTGCTGCTCACTGCTTTCCCTGGGAGGGGACAAAATTCCACCCTTTTACTCCTATTGTCGATGCCCCTTGTCAGCAGGAAGTAGCCAGAGAGAATCCATGTCCTATTTCATGATTATTAAAAGGCTGGAATGTAAGGTCCACTCCTGGATGGTGAGCAGACTCCACCCTCCTCACAGCAAAGTCTCCACCCAGTACCTGCATTACCTAGGCAACTGGCACACCTCTGCATCCACTGAGGTCACATCTGAATTTGATGTGGCCACACCTTTCTCTACCCATACCCTAGAAAAGGCCTAACGCAGGCCCAGACACTCTTTCTCAGCTCTTTCCCTGCTCTCTTAGCTCTTTTTCCTAGCTCTCTCTCTTTCCCAGCTCTCTTTCCCAGGCCTTTCCCCCAGTGGAGGGCCAACTTGGCCTACTCCCAGCAGGTCTACTGAATAAACCTCTCCCTTACCTGAAAAAAACAAGGGGGGGAGCGGGGAAGGTGGCTCAGCAGTAGAGCACTTGCCTTGCATGCCTGAGGCCCTGGGTTCGATTCCCCAGCACCACATAAGCAAAAAGAAAAAAAAAAGCCGAAAGTGGCGCTGTGGCTCAAGTGGTAGAGCACTTGCCTTGAGCTGAAGAGCTGAGAGACAGTGCCCAGGCCCAGAGTTAAAGCCCCATGACTGACAAAAAAAAAAAGAAGAAAGAAGAGCTATCTACATTTCCATATTCCATTACAGCAATATTTCAAACATCCTGGATATGGAATAAGCCTATGTTTATCATTAGAGGAATAGATAAAGTAAGTTAGAATATGTAGAATGTAATAATATTTTACTTTTTGTAAAAGAGAAATTTTGTCATTTGTAGAAACAAGGATGGATTGGAAACCCTGTGGTGCAGTGAAATAACAAGGCAAAGGAATATTGAATGTGCTGCGCACTGGCAGGCCACACCTGTAATCTTAGCTACTCAGGAGACTAATATCTAAGGATTGTCATTCAAATCCAGTCAAGGCAGGAAAGTCTATGAGACTCTTATCTCCAATTAATCACCAAAAAATCTGGAAGTAGAGTTGTGGCTCATAGTGGTAGCATATTAGTCTTGAGTAAAAAAAAGCTCAAAGACAACACTCAGGCCATGAGTTCAAGACCCAGTTCTGGCCAAAAAAAAAAAAAAAAAAAAGCAGACAAATGTATATTATTGTTCCCAATAATATATACAATGTGAAACAATCAAACTCAAAAGAAAATTGATTGATGGTTACCAACATTTGTGGATGGGGAAATGAGGACATAATGGTCAAGTTGTACCAAACTTCAGCTGAACAGGAGGAATAGATATTTTTTCCACTGGGATATATTGAACAAACACATATATTGTAGAATAAGATGTATTATTATTTCAGTATATCTAAGAGCAAATTGCAAATATTCTTGCTGCAAGAACTGATAAGTATGATGCTTAATTTAAATTCAATATATTCTACAAAACAGTATTCAAATAAGATTAAACTTTATGAATATATACAACTATAATTTGTCAATTTAAAATGTAAAATTAATAACAAGGTAAATAGTTCAATCCCTTTAGCCCAAGACACATTTTTACAATCTGATTTTAGTTCTCTTTTATTCATCTCAGGACCAAGGCACCATCTTGGAGCTCATAAACGTTCTCATTGTGGACATATTGAAGTGGAACCCCATGACAGGGAACATGTGATAGAACAAAGCTGCTCACCTCAGGCTGGACAGAAAACAGAGACAGAGTGAGAGACGAAGTATCCAGGAACAAGATCTATCCTCCAAGGGCCCACACTGTACATGTAGATTCTACTCCCTAGGTTTCTCTCACTCCTAGGAGCCGATCAGCTTATGAAACGTAAATAGATCAATCCATTGATGAATTCAAAGCCTCAACCACTTCACAAGAGACCTCCTAAATGCTGCTACATTGATGACCAAGCCTTCATGCATAAGCTTTTGGGAAATATTTCAGACCCAATCCATAACAGAGTATAAACAAGAATTGAGATAGTAATTGTCTTTCTATAAGAAATCTTCAGGTTTCCTATCAAATGATACTACATTCTTTAGCCTCTAATCTTCTTTGATACTTTGATATTTCCAGATACTTTCTGAAGTTCTCTTAACCAAAAAGCACATTTATATTACTAATATTCTAAACTTGAACAATAAAAGCAAGTATCCTATAGAATATAAGATAACTTTCTAAAATGCTGTGCCCCATAAATAGTTAGAAACAAATTACATGGAATCCCTACAGTATAATCCATTCCATGCTATTACTTCAAATTTACTTTTTTTCCTTCCAGTAAATATTGTGTTTTTGTCTGACATTTGCCTCCACTTATAATTGTCTGCCAAATATTTAAGTCAACAATCGACACAGTAATATGATCTTCTGGATGTGTACTGTCAGATTAAGATATTGCTATAAATGGATATGTTTTGTGACTTACTATAGGCTGCAAAAATATCAGGGCATATGGCATAAGTCTATATCATACTACTTTATTAGGAATAGACTTCTAGGAACAAATGTGAAAAAGAGAGAAGGAAGGAAGAGAGGGAAGGAGGGAGAGAAGGAGGAAGGAAGGGTGGGAGGAAAAAAATGAAAAGGCCAATGTACTAAAGCATAGAAAGTTAGCAATGAGTGTGGAGAAGTAAGCTAATATGGACACTACTGGCTGCTCTCCAATATCTTTTCTTTTTTTTTTCTTCTGTCTTTCAGGTAGAAAGTGTTTAGTTTAAAATTTAGAGCTAGGCACAATGGATCATATCTGTAATCCTAAATACTCAGCAAGATCTTGGTTCAGGGCAGCCCAGACAAAAAATGTATAAGACCTCATTTCAACCAATAAAAATCTGGATAAAGTAACACATATCTGTCATTTCAGCTATGCAGGATGTGTAAATACAAGTGTTACACTATCAGTAACTTGTGATGCTCTAGGGAGGAGATCTCTAGACGGTAGTAGTCTTCTGCCTGGTCCTTGAGTATTGAGTTCTTGATGTTGTTGCAAAAGCAGAATTTGAGGAAACCAAGAAAGTTGCTGGGTTCTGGTGGCCTGTAATCCTAGCTACTCCAGAAACTAAGATCTGAGGATTGTGGTTCAAAGCCAGCCTGGGCAGCAAAGTCTGTGGGACTCTTATGTCCATTTACTCACCTAAAATCCAGAAGTGGAGCTGTAACTCCAAGTTGTAGAGTGCTAGCCTTTGGCAAAAAAAATTCAGGGACAATGCCCAGGCCCTGAGTTCAAGCCCAAACACCAGCAAAAGAAGAAAGAAAGAAAGAAAGAAAGAAAGAAAGAAAGAAAGAAAGAAAGAAAGAAAGAAAGAAAGAAAGAAAGAAAGAAAGAAAGAAAGAAAGAAAGAAAGAAAGAAGAAAGAAAGAAAGAAAGAAAGAAAGAAAGAAAGAAAGGGAGGAAGGGAGGGAGGAAGGAAGGAAGAAAGAAAGAAAGGGAGGAAGGAAGGAAGGAAGGAAGGAAGGAAGGAAGGAAGGAAGGAAGGAAGGAAGGAAGGAAGGAAGGAAAAAGAAAGAAAGACAGAAACCAAGAAAGTTTATTAGTAAAGCAAAGTGAAGGAAATATTAAATATAGTACATAGCCAAACCTGAGCATGTGAACATCTGATAACAGGTATAATAAATCTTTTAATATCTTGGGTATTTATAGCATAAAGGTTGGTTGATGCTTGGCTAAAATTCACCTTAGAATAAGTGTTTTCCTTTGTTCTTCCGCTTAGCACCTTTTGTTATGTTTATCTATATTTCAAGGTTGACCTGCTAAACTTGGGTCACTGAGTAGTTGGGATTTTGCTTCAAACTGGAATCACTGATGCCTGGACTTCTCCCCAGGCAGACGATGGATTCTATCACATAGTGCTTCCAAGGCAGGTGTCCATCTCTGAGAAATATTTTTCTCAGCACACACTTTGTGCCCAAAGGAGTCACTTTCCCAAAGTAAATGTCTCTTTTCTTTGCTCAGTCTTAGAGCATGTTACTCACTTGGCGCTTCAGCAAGATCTGCTGGGAGGGAGCTGTTTTATTATTCTTTTTAGCTAAATGTTGCAGCTTATAAGAGAATGTAAAGCTGAAAATAAAATTAATAACCATGTGCTTTAAATCAAGCTATTCATATAATAATGAAGCATTATATTAAGCAGTAATGAAGCACTGTATTAAGTGCTTGCCTCTGAATTCTTGGCTAGTTTCCCTCTCTTATTTTCTCTCTACCCTGCCATGGAGGGATCTCAATTCAGGCTAGCCTGGGCAATAACTGAGATCCTATTCAAAAAAAATAATGAAAGCAAAAATGGCTAAGGATATGTTTCAAGTTCTGCTTAGGGTTCTGTTAGAGTTCTGTTTACCTAGCAAGCACAGGTTCTTGATTCAAAACCCCAGTGCCACTAGGCACTAGTGGCTCATGCCACCAGTCTTATTAAATAAAAATGCCATGATCTTAATTAAAAAGAAACCACTGAGAAGAGTTATTTCAAGTACAATGACAAAGCCCTTGGAATTCCACTAAACTTTGCTGTTCACATAGACAAGTGGGTGTTATGAAAGTTGGAAGTGAATACATAGGAACACCATGGTGGAAATTGAGGTATATATATCTGAGTCAGCCTCCCATGATCTCCTCCAAATCCTTGAGATAGATTAACTTATAAGGAGTCAAGTTTTCTTTCATTTCAAAGGTTTCAGTCCATGGTTGCTTGTGAGCCCTTGGTGAAGCAGAGTACATAGCTACTCATGAGGTTGAGATCTGAGGATAACAGTTCAAAACCAGCCTGGGCAGAAAAAGTCCATGAAACTATTATCTCCAATAAATTGAAAAGGCTGGAAGTGGCACTGTGGCCATGAGCACAAAGAGGCTCAAAGACAGTGCTCAGGCCCTGAGTTTAAGCTCCAGGACCAACAAAAGAACAACAACAAAAAAAAAAAAAAAAAAAACCCAGTACCAGAAAGAGAGACAAAGTCCAACCAGAAAGAAAGAGGAGAGGAGAGGAGAGGAGAGGAGAGGAGAGGAGAGGAGGGGAAGGGAGGGGAGGGGAGGGGAGGGGAGGGGAGGGGAGGGGAGGGGAGGGGAGGGGAGGGGAGGGGAGGGGAGGAAAGAAAAGAGAAAAATAGCTTTTCTGTGCAACCTGCAGTGGCCATGTGGCTCTCTGGCAGTATGATTAAAGTAAGCAGCTACTGTGTGGGTCTTCTGGGAGGGTCACTATTCCCCTGGTGAAGTGACTAGCTTATTTCACAAACCATTTACTCTTTACATCATTTGCTCTTTGCCATTGCACCTCTCTTTTTTTTTCTTTTGTGTCAGAAGGATTTCAATACAGGGCCTGTACTCTCACTTGGCTTTTTTCACTCAAGGCTGGAGCTCTCCCATTTAAACCATACCTCCACTTTTATTTTTTTGGTTTTTGATTTTTCTGCTAATTGGAAATAAGAATTTCTCAGTTTGTCTGCTCCAGATGGCTTTGTACCACAATTCTCAGATCCCACCCTCCTGAGTATCTAGGATTACAGCACTGTGCTCACCTCTATCCTTAATTCTTGTTTGAAAGGAAGAGCAGGTGTCTTGAGACCATTATGACAGTGTGAATGGCATGGTAGAGTGTAAGAAGGAACAGGAGTTCAGAATGGTTTCCTTGAGTAGTTGCAACAGTTCTGGACAGCCTGCCTCTGAACTGAGGACAGTAAATGCCTATTTGCCTAAGTCACCATAGTCAGATCTATTTTACACAAAAATTTTTACATAAGAGCCAAGCCTTTAATAAAGACCATCAAGAAGAGTTAGTCCAAGTACAGTGAAAAGCCCTTAAAACCCCACTAAACTCTGCTCTCAAAACACAAACAAGTGGATGTTATGATGAAAGTTGGAAATGAATTCACAACAGCAGCATGGTGGAAATTTGGGTATGTCTGAGTCCGCTTCCCATGATCTCCTTCAAATCCCTGAGATATATTAACTTATAAGGAGGAAAGTTTTCTTTCATTTCAAACGTTTCAGCCAATGGTTGTTTGTGAGCCCCTGGTGAAGCAGAGTACATGGCTGGGATCTCACTACCCCTTCAAGGGCATGCCTCAGAGATCTAACTTGCTTCCACTAAGCCCCACACCCAAGAAGTTATACTACCTCTCAGTAGCACCATGGGCGGGGGTCATAGGGAACATTCAAATTCCAAATGAATAAAGTAAGAAAGCAGATTACCAGATTTTGTTTTGCTTGATTGGTTAGTTTGGATTTTGTTTGTTTGTGGGTTGTTTTGTTCTGTTTTGTTGAGATAAAATCTCCTTATGTCACCCAGGTGGCCCTAAAACTCATCATCCTGTGGCCTTACCCGCCTGAGTGCTGAGATTATAGGCATGTACCACTAGATAGACCTGTCACTAGATTCTTAATAATTGTTTTCATGACTATCATTCCTTCCTCATTTTCCACAATCATCCTGTCAGATGTAACTTTCTTCCTCCTGTCTCTTCTTTGTGGCAAGGATTTTCTTCACATCATCTGTGTTCTCTCAGTCAGAGAAAATTTCACACCCCCTGGTCCTGCCTCTTGATGAGTTAATACATGCTGAAAGAATTTTTAAAACCCCTGCTTGCTTAACAAAGCTTGGCTTTCAAGATTAATCCTGTGTTGGAGACTTGAAAATCCCACTGGACAGTCACTTCTTTGTTCTAATTCCTATCTGTCTTTTTCTCTGAGACACTGAAACCATTATTTTAGAGGCAGTGCCTCAAGGCAATAAGATACTTGTAATATTAAAAATCATATCTAAAAATGTCTTAGAAAATTATCCTCATAGTGCTTCTCATTTTGATCATGAAATTTGAGCAAGTATTTTAACTTCTTGATCCCTGTCACTCACCTATAAAACTAATTCTAACTATGTGTTCTAACTATGTGTTTGTTGAACTAATGGTTCACTATTCATTAATCACTGGATATAGGCAAACACTTGGGCAGATACTGTGGATGCAATTGGGAGCAAAACAAATTGCCATTGATTGATTGGGCCACCTCATAAACTTAAGCTGGAAAGATAGCCACTGTAAAAATAGCCATACAAGTGACAAACATACATTATAATGGGAAGTGCATGGTGCTCTAAGAATATAAAGTAGGATGATTTGGGCAAATCTGAGGAAATTTCACATGAGAAGAAACACTGGTGATGAAATCTGAAAGAACCACCTGACATACAATGGAGAAGAAGCAAAAATCCAGATGCAGCAGCTGTGCCAGAAAGAGATTTGGCAAATCTAAGTGCTCAAAATCTCATGTTTCCTCTTCCTTAACCCCATTCTTCCTGAGTTCTACTTCAATGGACCTGGCTTCCTTTCACATCTATGTCATAAGGCATATAGCATTAACTTCAAAGGTTATGGCTGATCAATGAAATTCTAATCCATAATGTACCTTGCTGGGCAAAAGCAGGAGCCAAACTTTAATCTCAGACCATATACAGAAAGATATTGATGCATGCACAATTCTAAGATGAGACTAAGACAAGATCAAAGACATTCTGAGTCCAACAAACCATCTGCTAATAGAAAGTTTATATTAATAGGAAGAATGCCTGGTTGGTCTATCTCAAATCAGTTGTTAGGTAAGATAAAGACTTTACAGATGTTACAATGCATTATAGGAAGCAAATTTCAGACTGATTTTGCAATTGGGAATAAGGTACTTTTCAGAGTTTAATATTTGTTACATGAAAGAAACAGGTTTATCTTGCTCAGCAGGTAGTTGAAAAACAAAATATGAGAGAGTTTCTATTTTAGGTTAGTAATCCTTGGTTTTTTTGTGAGTTCCAGAGAGCTGTAAAAAAAAAAGACTCATAAATATTATAGTTAAACAAAGACCTGAGAACATTGTAGGCTTACAACTGAAAAGTAGAGAGAGGATTTTAAGGGCTGGGCTGGAGATACTTGGGCAACAAAGTCTAGGAATCTCAAACATTCAGACTCCCCAAATTTCTCCAAACCAGAAGAAGCACTTCCTATCCTGTTTTTTCATAAAAGAGGAGGTAAGCTTTCTCCTGACTAGAAGACCCTCAGATGTTGTGTCAGTCTGGCTATAATCAGTAGAGAAAACCCCACAATAATGTGAACAAGGAAGTTAAACAAGAAGAATCAACTATAAGATTAATATAATGAAGAGTTAGCTAGTGATAAATGGAGAACTCTAAAGAACTTGTGGAGGAGGCTGCAGTGGTAAAGTACCTGGAAGCAAGAGACTCTGGGTTCAAATCCCAGTACTGAAATGCATATATGAAGAAGTGACTGCTGTAGTGTCTAAGAGTTCTTTCTTCCCAGACTGAGATGGAGATCTTGCTGGCCAGGGTTTACGAGATAACAGACAACTCACCATTATGTCTACCTGCAAAACTTGCTGGAACTCTGAATTGTGTGGAGAATGTACCTCTAGGGTGCCAGGGAAAGCTGTTCAGAGATCAGTGTCTTTCCAAGGATGCCAGAAAGCTGCTGGCTATTGGACTTTGGCTGCTGAGTACTAAAGGAAAATCGGCTCTATAGAAGCAAGGGCCTGTACAGAGAATACACCAGAAACAGGAATCCAAAATTCTTTTCTTCCTGTAAATTGATTGTTTCCTACTGACAATGCTTAACACTGTGCCAGTTGCCAAAGAGAAGTATTTAGAGGAAGCAGATCTGTCTTCATGGAAAAAGTACTTTGGGATTTAAAAAAGTGTGGAGACCAGGAAGATGGTATGGATATGGAAGCATTCCCTTGTGACTAAGGGTGCTAAGAACCCTCCGAGTTCTCATATGTTTCTGGAATTCTTCCCTGAAAGTTGACTGTGACAGCTTGTAGAAAATGAGATAACAATGCTGCTACTGTCATGGCAAAGTATGGAAGAAGCTAGATGTCTCAAGGACATGGGAATGCTATCATTGGCTTACTATATGAAAGCACAGAATTCGTTTTCTGGCTGTATTCACTGGGAAAATTTAGAAGACAATCTCTTAGTTAAAGGGAAAACAAAAAGGACATGGACATCTCCAGCTGAGGGGTCAAATTGATGGTGGGCTGCTACCATGGTATTGGCCTTCCTTCTGTAAAAGGATCTAAAAGGATTTTAAAGTGGCAGAGACTGGCTGGCAGCATTTAACCAAAGAGGCAAGGTAGATCTGACCACATGTCTATCTTTGGGCAACAAGGCCAAAGTAATGTCATTATTGACTTACAGAGAACCATGTCTATGTCAAATAGATTAAAGATTTCTCACCAGAAATATGTATGTAACTTTGACTTGGAGGAAAAAAGTGAAGTCAAACACATGTTTGGTATTGGTAGACACAATGGACAACTACGATCTCCTACCTAGTTTGCAGATATGAGTAGTTCTATGACCCAGAATCATTGATCAAACCAATAAACCTACTAAACAAACAGACCCTGATACACATTCATTCAGTCCTTTGCCCCAGGGATCTATAACCATTTAACAGAGTAATTCTCAAATTCTTTTGTTGCAGTTGTTGTTCCATTACTAGAACTTGAACTCAGGGACTGGGCTCTGTGCCTTAGCTGTTACACTCAAGGCTGATATACTATCACTTGAGCCACAGCTCCATTTCTAATTTTTGCTGGTTAATTGGAGATAAGAATTTCACAGACTTTGGGGGCCAGCTTTAAACCTCTGATCCTCATATCTCATCCTCCAAAGTAGTAGCTAAGATTACAGGTGTGAGCCATCATCACCCAGCTGAATGATTACAAAGTTATAACATTTCCTTTCCTTTTTCTCTTCTTGTTTTCTTTTCTTTTCTTTTCTTTTTTTTATTTGTACCAATATTGGAGCTTGAACTCAGGGTTTACATGCTGTCCCTTAGCTTTTTGTTTAAAGATGGTGGTCTACTTGAGCCACAGCTCCACTTCCTCCTAGACTCTTTCAAGGGCTGTTGGATATAGTATTTGATGTGATACTAATTCCAGGGAACCTGAAAGACTATCATGACTAGATTATAAATGGAAATTTTGACCCACATCCAACTCACAATGGATCCTTTGGGTTTCTGAGCTCATCCTATTTTGGGTAGTTTGATTGTTTGTTTGATGTCTCTGATGAGAAATTGGGGCCAGGATACTTTATAGCTGGCAGACCCCTCACACTGATTCCCTGAAGTATGGATGAGGTCTGTGAATAGAGAGGCCTAACAAACCAGAAGAGTAATCCCTCTTGGAACTGAGTTTAATGCTGCTAGCCAAAGACTTGCGATTCTGTGGTGATGGTCCTCATTCAAGTTACTGCTCCTCTCATCCTTACTAAAACTGGATGGATTGTGGTAGGTACTGGTTGGTAGAGACTCTCATAAAGTTAATGAGTAGAAGTTTTAGTATTCTTGCACGATGCTTTCTTTTGAGTAAAATAGCACTTGTTATAGAACTATTGGGCCAGTGCATGTTTTCTTTTCCATCCTTATCATAGGAAGGCAGGGGTAGGTTGTCTTACTGTACAGCCCAAGTTAGCCTCAAACTTACAATCCTCCCACCCCAGACCCCCACAGCTAGGATTACAGCATCTGTCTCCCTGATGGCACACCCTTATCATTTTTAATTAGGACAGACACATTTGTTTGCCAGCCAAAGGAATGAGGGTGATTAAATGATCTTGAAATACTTGCATGTAAAATAGTTGCAATAAAGATGATCAAACACAGCAACAAAAAAATTGTATAGACATTTGCTTGTTGAACTGCAACAAGCAGTTCATTCCTGTCCAAAGTGATGATGGAATTTGTATTCTACTTTTCCGGAGAATCAAGTACAGGTAACATTGTTCATGAAAAGCTCCTCCATAACTACCCATCTTTCAATTTTGTTTTTGTACTTTCCATCTACAAGAAACACCCTCACCCAAAGTTAAAGAATGGACTCAGAGACACAAAGGACACTGAAAGTGAGACTTCAATGGTTAATGGCAGTCTTTTAAAAATATTTTTATTGTAAAGATACTGTACAGAGGGATTACAGTTACATGAGTAAGGTAATGAGTGCATTGTTACCCCCTCCTTTGTCTTTCTCCTCTATCCAGTCTTCAAAATGGGGTAGAGCAGAGATACCCAGAGAGGTTATGCCAAGCATTTCATTCCCCAATCTGAAAGTTTTTTGAAGTTTTTTTTTATCATGAAGCTTAAACACAATGCATCTTTGGTGGTTAGTTATGTATTAGAAAAGAGTCTTGCCTCCACACCCCCTTTTTATCAGAAATGCTCTTCTGGCATGTGCTATCTAGCACTTATGCATTTTATTCTGATCCATTCTTCCCTCTGGTAGTCAACACACTCTCCTCTCTGATGCTCTCCTTGCTGACTCTGTTTATCTAAGGGACTTCCATGTGCTGGGACTTTATGAGGATCACATCAATCAGGAAGCTGTTAAGTCATTCTGTAGGTAACTTGTCACTTATCAAATATCTTAGCTTGAAAATGGACCAACACTGACTATTTTCCACTTCCCTTCTCACAAGGAATGCTCAGCCAATGGCATTGTCTGTGAAACTGCCAACTAGCTAAGTTTTCCTAACTTCAGCTATAGTTGCTTTAAATTTATCTATCAGAATTCAAGAGAACCTGGGAGTTTGATAGATTTAGTGATTGCTTAAAGTAACCTCACAATTGCTTCCAATTTTTTGTTAGTGGACTTGAGTGAGATCAGCCAAGGGTAAGAGTAGTAAAACAGACAGTTTAAGGACAGAAGACAGATCTCCTTCAGAAAGTGGGAGTGTGAACATCATAGAAAATTCCTTTCTGGGGAGCATTTAACAGCCACTGAGATTTGTACATGTGAATTTAGTCAGCAATGGAAAGGTGAATGGTTAGTTGCAGGAATTCCCAGGTTCTGAGCAAAAGCACAGTGTAGAAGAGAGTGGAGCTGGGTGCAGTGGCTCATACTTAAAAATCCTAGCTACTCAGGAGGTTAAGATCTGAAGATTGTGGTTCAAAGCCAGCCAAGGTAGGAAAGTCCATAAGACTCTTTTCTCCAATTAACCACCAAAAAACTAGAAGTGGAGCTGTGGTTCAAAGGGTAGAGTGTTGGCCTTGAGCACAAAAGTCAGTGCACAAGCCCTAAGTTCAAGACTACAAATCTGTACCAAAAAGAAGAAGGAAGAGGAGCAGGAGGAAGAAGAGGAGGAAGAGGAAGAGATGATTAGAGTTTAACTAGAGCTGGATCTTGTCCAGGTGAGTACAATAGAAGGAAGATCATCAGAAGAATGGTTTGATGAAGAGAACTCTGCAGCTTGCGTGAAGAAGAGAGAAAAACAAGTCAGAGGCTTTGGGGAGTAGAAGTTCTCATTCACTGGAAATCTATCAATCTGCATGACATGGAAGGTGAGGGGTACTGACGGGCCCCTCGAAATGGGCCAGGGCCCTAAAGTGAATCATAGGATTGGGTAATCAAGAAAACTAGGCAAAAAGCAAGTCTGATATCATTTATTGGACTTATCTATTCTCTTCTCTACACATTAGTTTCCTTTCACAATACTATAAGAGCTGGCAGTACTCAGAGGGCTGCCCTTCATCAAAGAGCAGTGAGCTCCCAAAGGTTATTGCTAGCAGTGAGAGACCAAAAATAAGTTTAAGTAATTTCAGACAAAACTAAAACATTTGTCATCTGTTACAGGAAAGTATGCATTAGAGCCTGCACCAAGGCAAGATAACAATAAGAATTTTTAAGGCATCAGGCTGCTCTGACCAGTCCAGGGATCTGGGCAATCTCTCCCCCAAACTGTCAAGAAAACATTTAGGACAAGACATAATTCAGCATTCCTGTGATTAGCCCCACTTATCCAACCAATGATGTATGATTTAACCTATCCTATAACCACTAAGCTAGAAAGTCCTTGCCCTTACTGGAAATGATCATACCCTTAACCAATGAGCTTGACATCCTTCCCCTGCTACATAAAAACCCTGCTGAACATGTATGTGGTCAGGGCTCACAACTCTGATCCGCTGCATTGGTGATTATTGTGAGTCCAAGCTCGAGCTTGCAAATAAACGACTCTTTTGGTCGTGGTCTCTGGGGGTTGCTCGGGGGTCTCAAGTTCAAGTCTAACAGATGGGGCCTCATCTGGGATCCCCCTCATAAGCCCACCCAGATGCCTGATCAAAGAGTCGCAAAGAACAACTGGTAAGTCAAAGCATTGCCGCTTTGTAATTGTCTAGTGTTTGTGTAGCCTGCAGGTTTGGTATTGGGGTTGGCAAGAAGTCTTGGCGGACGCACTATAAGACAGCCAACAGGACCAGTGGGAGACGTCCCCCAGATCCCCAAGGAAGGGGTTCGAGTCCCTTGGTGAATGATATTTTTGGAAGGGGTTTGAGTCTTCAGTCTGCCACTTACTACTTGATAGTTTACTGGGTAGGTTATTTTAGAAGGGGTTCGACTCCCCTGGCATGTCAGAAGTGTTCGACTCCCCTGGTGTGTCCGGCATTGTCTATCTGACAGTCTACAATGTGAATGCTGTCAATGAATTTTGTCTTAATGTTTGTGTAAGTGTTTTGAAATTCTTGGAATATTTCTTCTCCCAGATTCATCCTGATGCGAGAGCCTGGAGGAGACTGGCTAACACCCCCTTAATATCTGTTTCTCTCTCTAGCTCCTTTTATATCTCCTTCTTTTTTACTTGCACTTTAAATTGACCTTCCTTCCTACCCTTCACTACCACCTCCTCCACCCTCTCTGGATCCAGAAGGAGTAGTGGGGGGTGGGGGGGGGGCAAGAATCTGGAGGAACTAGCAATAACTTGGAAGGGCCGGCAGGGAGAACTCTTGGCCAAATGAAACTGCCACTGACCACCTGCAAGTGGCACTAGCAAGATCTTAGCCTTAGGCCTTGGCCCAGGGGGTCTGAGTATGGGGGAGAACCTGTCAGTCTGAGTGGACAGCTGTTAGGGACTTCGTTTCCTTGCCCCAAGATGACTGGGAATTCTTCTCCACCTTGGAAGGCCCTTGGCTTAACGTTTTCAGGAATCTAAAAGAAAAATCCTCCGGAGGTGAGTAAAGGGGGTTCGAGTCCCCTGGTAAGTGAATGGTGGTGAGATGTTGCCCCATTCACCAAGGCCTGACTTTGTCTTTGTGATCACTTTTCTGACTTGTTTACTTTGGTGTGTTTTCTGTTCTATGTTTTCTGAAGTAGGGAAGTTCTGGGTGAGAGTGGCAGGCTCACTCAGCAGACTCTAGATTCAGCTTGCTGAGTGAGAATGGCACAGAGTTCTGGTAGGGATGAACTGGGGAACCCATTAGTCCCCAACTCAGCCTTTGGTTATTGTCTTGTCTAGTTCTGTTTTAGAATTGGTACCAGTTTTAAATGTGAATCCTTGGTTTTTGTGTTTATGGTGTTTTTGTTATTTATTTAAATATCTCTGGGGGAATAAAAGTCCCAGACATGGTAAGTCCCCCCCCCCCTTGTGTTACAACAGCCAAGAGGTGGGACTTAGACAAGCCTCAGGCTACATCTTCTCCCGAAGGGGGCTGCTGGAGGAGAGGTGAAGGTGTAGATAGCAGTGAGCCTGGTCTGGACTTTCAGCTGCCCCAGACAGCTTAACAATTTGTAAAGTGCTCTTGTCAAAATCAGGCCAGTTTAGTTTCAGGGAAAACCGGCACCCTCCCTGCCCCCAGCCTTCCTCCAACAGAAGGGATTCAAAAGACCAGTTGGTAAAATGCCTTGCTAAACAAGCAAGCCATGGGAAAATGAAGCTCAACAAAGGTACTTAGTTTAAAAGAGAAACTGTCTTAAATTTTTGTTTGAAAACTTTAGAAAATGTATGTACAACTGATTTTAATTTTTGCACACTTTAAGATCTGTGTGTGTGTGTTGTGTGCATGTGAACATGTTCAAGGTAAAAATTGTCAGCATGCTGTAACAATTGGGTGAGTTTAAGTTTAAAATTCAAAATGTTATGAGGTTTGGAAATTACCAAAATTTTAAAGAATCTTCACATTGTTTTAAAAGGCTTTTTAAGGATTCTTTAACTTAAAAATTAGAAGATCTGGTATTTTAAAATCTAATTTGAAAATGCATAAGGCTGTTTACACTGTAATCAAGTTATCTGGCTTAACAAAAATGCATTGGCTGTTTGGGATTTAGTTTCCTTGGCTAATATTTGGGGATAAATATTAAAAATTTAAGTGTAAAGGTTAGTTTAACACTGTCAAAGATGTTACCTGTTCTGTCTGTCTAAAAATGTGTATTATTTCATTCAAGAACCAAGAGAAAAGAAAGAGGAAAAACTTAGAAGCCAACAGAAGATCTATCTTTAAGGATGAGAGGTGAACAGACAGAAGTACAGTTCAGCTGGTCATGCATGGTTTGACAGGCCCTGCAGGAAGTCCACAGGTGGTGGGTTGGGTCCTGGGAGGAGTCCACACATAGTGAAAGAGGGCAAGCTGGCACAAACATAATTCATCTAACCCTAAAGAGTTGGATTGGGTGCATGCCCATTCCATAGGAGGGGCCGAGTGCCCAGTGGCCCATCTTTGTTCTGTCCCTTTTCCCTACAGATAGACACTGGAAACATGATGGTTAAAATGAGTGATGTGATTATCTGATTAGTATTGCTAAAACTGCCCCTTGGATGTGTTAAAATTAAAATTAAAAAGGCCTTTAAAAGAGGGTTAAAAAGTTTATTTGTATAATGTGACTTGCTTTCAGTGATGTTCTACAATTAGGATGTTTTAAAAAGTCATAAAGGTGTTAAGTCTAGCTTCTTGGTACAGTGATGGTGATTGTAATTCTTGCATTAAGGAACAAATGTCATTTGAGTTTAAAAGTTTTAATGTGTATCTGTTTTAAAACAAGCAGCCAAGAGACAATGAGTGACACTTGGCCTCAAGATTTTAAGGGATCTTTTCAAAACGCAAACAAAAACTAAACTACAAAATATTAAAAGAGATTAATAAGAGGCTTAAAAAATTAGGAATGGTGATAGACAATTTGCTTCAGGAAAGTTAGAATAAACTTGTGACTTTAAATGAGCATCATTATTCCACAATACTGTGAAATTTGGGATATTATGTAATCACTTAATCACAATTAAAAAAAAAAAAGAACCTCGGGGAAGGTAGGGAGGGAAGGGATAGTAGAGTTGCTTTGGGACTCAAAGTGACAGAGTACTAGCCTTGAGCTGGACAGCTGAGGGACAACACTCAGGCCCCAAGGTCAGGTCCAGCGACCAACTAAGGGAAATGTCCATGAGGCGTTTATCCCAGTGTGCAGAAGACACTCCTGGGACAAAAGCAATGGTTGAGCATCCAGAGGCAGTAAGCCACTGCTTGGATGGCAGAAATAATGTCAGATCCTAGAGTCATTTGTGTGTGGCCCTTCAAAAATTGGTCAGAGCCAGGAGGTCAGGGGAAGATAGTTTGTAAGCATGCCTAATGTTCATGATTATCTACTTTGTAAGGGACAGGAATTTGCCACCCTCTGTGATAGTAGTAAAAAGCTAACGTTATAAAATGTGGGGGATAGTTTAACTCCCAACCCCTGTATGTGCCAAAAGCTCTAATTGGCAGTAATTTTTGAGCTGACACCAACTACATGAAATTCATCTGCTCAGGAAAAAGCTTGTAAACCTGAGAGTGTGTTTCTATTGATATCTGTCTGAAGGCCCTCAAAGGTAACTTAGGCAATGTTAGGATCGCCTAAACCATCCTGAAAGATGCTTTTGCAAACCAGAAGGCTAAATAAGCTACACTGCTGTAGCCAGAAAAGAGTTCTGTGCATTTGTCAAAAGTTAAAATATTGTTCTTAATGACATATAACCCTAGTAACCTCTGTAAAATAGGCTAAGGTTATGGGTTCCTGGCTAGATAGGATCAACACCCCTGAGTCAGCTTGAAGAAATTACAGAAGATAAACCTTCGCCCATCAACCCCCTTTTAAGATCAAGAGTCTTTGAGTCTGTTTTGGAGAAATGAGGCAAAATAGATAAAATAATTATATTTTTAGAAAAAGGCATAAAAAATAGTGTTAACAGGTGTGCAAGTGTGGAGACTGCATTTGCTTACAAGACTAAGCCTTCTGTGTCTGTGTACAAAAATATCTGGTTAGCAGAAGTTGTCATTTTGGTAAATTGTCTTAGGCTATTGTCTAAGCAGTCTTAAAAACCAACGGGGCCAAAGTCTGCCAAGCCTATGTATTACTTGTATCCTTAACCAGTCTGTGTAGGAATTTACAGCCCAGCAGGAGGTG
Organism: Dipodomys merriami; assembly: GCF_024711535.1. Lineage (NCBI taxonomy): Eukaryota > Metazoa > Chordata > Mammalia > Rodentia > Heteromyidae > Dipodomys > Dipodomys merriami. The sequence goes on from NW_027206512.1 coordinate 10,806,981, forward strand.
TGACAGTCCTTTGGAGCCACTGAAAAGACCCTGCTGCTGCTATAGCCTGACAGTCACCTGGAGGAAATCTACATCATCACCCTGACCACCTCTACTGTGGAAAAAATAGACTGAACTCCTGCCTGATTCCATCACCTAAGACTGCTTCCCTGTGGAAAGCTGCTAAAACTGAGATCTTGTGGGACATTCTTTTGGTGATATCCAGTAACCCTCTCTACTCCCACAGTGGATATTGGAGACAAGGATATCACTGTCTTGCCTTAGGCACTTCAGGGCATAGTGACTGCAAATCCACTCTATAGTCACAGCCTAGTTTGGCTCTGGTATGGTGATAACCTGCTTCCAACTGAGTGTATGTTATCAATGCAGGTAGTAAAAGGAATGGGACCCAGCCCTGCTCTTAGCTTTAAAATCTAGCAAGCTTCTCCACCCCAGTGGTACCTTGAGGCTGTTCTGAGATAACTTGGTTCCACAAACCATAGGAAAAAATGGGCAGTTTTAAACTCTAGCCACAAAGAAGCTCAAGGAATTGTAAAGAAGAGGGGGGTAGTAAAGAAAGCCTTGGGAAAGGAATTGGGGAAAAATTGGTATCCCCTTTGGATAAGAAAGGATTTGAAAAGTAAGGATTGTCTTTAAGTGTTTATAAAAAGGAAAGAAGACAAACCTCAGAAAGTTTAAGTATGTAGCAAATGGTATGAGTGTATCTTAAAATTGGAGCTTACAAGTACAGCTGGTATAAAATTAAGTTAGCTGTGATATACAGAGTCAGGACTGGTAGAAGAAAATGTAAGAGCCTTTGGTACTATTAATGTTGTTACTCACAATTGGACGACCTTGTATACTCAACAGACTGGTGTCCTTTGTAAACGAGAGGATCAGCACTGTCCATCTATTAGTTCTGAAATCCCAATACTGAACTGTAAATACAGAAGACTGTGCTAATTAAGAACCATGATTAGTTTCTTAGTTACCAGAGAAAGGGGGGATGAGAGACCAAAAATAAGTTTAGCAGTAATTTCAGACAAAACCAAAACATTTGTCATCTGTTACTGGAAAATAAGTATTAGAGCCTGCACCAAGGCAAGATAACAGTAAGAATTTTTAAGGCATCAGGCTGCTCTGACCAGACCAGGGATCTGGGTAGTCTCTCCCCCAAACTCTGTCAAGAAAACATTTAGGACAAGACATAATTCAGCATTCCTGTGATTAGCCCCACTTATCCAACCAATGATGTATGATTTAACCTATCCTATAACCACTAAGCTAGAAAGTCCCTGTCCTTACTGGAAATGATCATACCCTTAACCAATGAGCTTAACATCCTTCTCCTTGCTACATAAAAACCCTGCTGAACATGTGTTTGGGACTCACAACTCTGACCCACTGCGTCGGTGACGATTGTGAGTCCAAGCTCGAGCTTGCAAATAAATTACTCTTTTGCTGTTTGCATTGGTCATGGTCTCTGGGGGTTGCTCTGGGGTCTCGAATTCGAGTCTAACAGCAGTAGGTAACAGTCAACAGACTCAATTCACAAGTACAGATCTTAAGGGATAAGACAAAGGGTACTGAGAGCTTTATAAAGGTCCTGGTAAACCAGGGAATAAGCCGCAAGGTGACTTAAACAACTTCAGAGAACTAAGAACTATTTTTTAAAAATAGCATTGAAAGACCCCGGAGTCAAAGCAGACACTCTGAAAACATTACAGGATGGAATAGGAGAAACCCTAGGTCTCCTTGGCACAAGCGAAATTTTCTTAATAGAGACTCAGAAACACAACAAATCAAAGAAAAGTTGGACAAATGGGATTACATGAAATTGCAGAGCTTCTGCATGGCAAAGGACATAGCTAGCAAGATCAATAGAAAGCCCACGGATTGGGAGAAGATCTTCACTAGCCATACAACGGACAAGGGTCTCATATCTAAAATATACCTTGAACTCAAAAAATTAAATCCCCCAACAACAAATCTTCAAAGAAACAACTGCCCAATAAACAAGTGGGCTAATGACTTAAAGAGAAACTTCTCTGAAAAGGAAAGAAGGATGGCCAATAGACACATGAAGAAATGCTCAACCTCCCTAGCCATAAAAGAAATGCAAATCAAAACAACATTGAGATACCACCTCACTCCAGTTAGAATGGCTAAAATCAAGAACTCTAGTAACAACAGATGCTGGAGGGGATGTGGACAGAAGGGAACCTTACTTCATTGTTGGTGGGAGTGTAAACTTGTTCAACCACTTTGGAAAGCAGTATGGAGGTTCCTCAAAAGACTACACATAGAGCTCCCCTATGACCCAGCAATCCCACTTTTGGGCATTTACCCAAATGTTCACAAACAAGACCACACTAAAGCTACCAGCACAACTATGTTTATTATCTTACCATAGCTAAGATCTGGAACCAACCCAGATGCCCCTCAGTAAATGAATGGATCAAGAAAATGTGGATATATTTATACAATGGAATTCTATGCCTCCATCAGAAAGAATGACATTGCCCCATTTGTTAGGAAATGGAAAGGCTTGGAAAAAATTATATTAAGTGAAATAAGCTGGGTCCAAAAAAACATAGGTCCCATGGTTTCCCTTATTTGCAATAACTAGTATATGTCTGAGTCAAGCAGAAAAGGTCAGATAGGGTGATGTTAGGGAAATGAACCCTAAGATATGTATTCAAATGTTTTTTTTCTTTCATGCAATTGTTTCTAACACATTTATAATATTATTTCTTTGTTGCTTTGTATGTCCCTCCCCCACAGTATAACCCCTGCTTTCACTGTATTTGATGTCGGCATAATTTGTGGAGGGGAAGGGGAAAAACAAATCGTTTAAATAGGGATACAGGTGGACCCATTGCAACAATGAGAACTTTACAACTTTGGTGGGGGGGGGGAAGATAGGGATGGGGGATGGGAGGAGGATGGGAAGGGATGGGAAGGGGAAACAAAGGAGGAGACTACAATGCTTGATAAGAAATGTACTCATTATCTTGCCCATGTAATTGTAACCCCTCTGTACAGTATTTTCACAACAACAAAAAAATAAAAATAAGAAAAATAAAAAAATAGTATTGGGTGAGATAAATACTGGAATAGGAAAGAACTTGGAATAAACAAATTCACTCTAATTCCTAAGGTTCAGATCAAAGACAAATAAGCAGGCCCTTTTTTACTCACACCATTGCCCCTATGGGAATATTTGTGTATGCAATAAACAAAGTTATAATGAATATCCCTGGTGTCTTTGAACTGGAAGACAAAACAAATGTAGTCTACAGGGAAGGGTCTGAATCTCCTTTTCTCACCAAATAACAGGAAAGAGTAAATAAATTATATAGAAACAACATTAATATTTGGTTTATACTGGGAATGTGGCTTGATGGTAGAGTGCTTGCCTAGCATGCATGAAGTCCTGGGTTCAATTCCTCAGTACCACACAAATAGAAGGAGCTGGAAGTGGCTCTGAGGCTCAAGTTGGTGGAGTGCTAGCTTTGAGCAAAAGAAGCTCAGGGGCAGGGTGTAGGCCCTTGGGGATCAAGCCCCAGGACTGGCCAGAACAAAGAATTTTAACTTTGACCCTCTTTCTGTGATTCAATTCAATAGTCTTATCTTTAAAATACAGGGCAATAAACCAGATGTACAATTCCAGGTCAATAAAAATTTACTTGATTTTAAAAGAAACTGGGTAGTAAAATTCCATTTGGACTCCAAAATAAACTACGTTATCCATTGCACCTTTGTTTTAATGTCTATAGTTAAACATAAGTTCCTAATCATTTATACCAGATGTCCCACCACAGATGAATGGATCCAAAAATTGTGGTATCTATACACAATAGAATATTATACGGCCATTAGAAAGGACAAAATAATCGTATTTGCAGGGAAATGGATGAAGCTAGAAGAAATCATGTTGAGCAAGGTAAGCTAAGACCAAAGAGACCAAATTGCACATGGTCTCCCCTGTAAGTGGATGTTAAATTCAAAAAGTAAGGTGATATAATACAATTAACAAGGCTTAAGAAACAAAGGACTTCCACTCTTCTGGTTGAATCACTATTAAATAACCCCATGCTGCTGATCATATATTTGGTATATATGTGCACACTGGAGGAAATCAGGAGGAGGACTCAGAACTGGAGGGAATCAGGGAAAAACAAACAACAGTGGGACCCATCAGCTGCACTGGACATTGATCAAAACGAACTAAGCAACTCAATGACAGCGATGGGAGGGAGGGAACAAGTGGGAAAGAGGGAACAGCTGACACTATGCAAAACAAAAGAAATGTACCTATGTGGAAGAAATAACTGTATTGTCAAAGCTCATAGAACTCATAAATGTTATAGACCATGATAGACAATTTGCCCCATGAAAGTTAGAATGTGTTTGTGACTTTAAGCATCACTATCCCACAATACTGTGAAATTTGGGAAATTATGTAATCACTTAATGACAATAAAGAATTTGAAAAAAAAAAAAAGGCAGTAGCAGCTATAATAAAAATAATGCTACAGTTTAAAAAAATTGTAATGAAGGCTGGGAAGGTGGATCAGTGGTAGAGCGCTTCTCTTTCATGCATGAGGCCCTGGGTTCGATTCCTCAGCACCACATAAGCAAAAAGAAAAAAGCCGGAAGTGGCGCTGTGGCTCAAGTGGTAGAGCTCTAGCCTTGAGCTGAAGAGCTGAGGGACAGTGCCCAGGCCCAGAGTTCAGGCCTCACGACCGGACCAAAAAAAAAAAATTGTAATGAGCCACATGCTGGTGGCTCACACTTACAGTACTCACCTAGTAGTGTGCCAGCCTTGAGGAAAAAAATAAAAGCCAAAGGAGAACTCAAGACCCCTGAATTTAAGCCTTAGTAACAGCATCATTAAATTAAATAAATAAATAAAATTATAATGAAAACACAGACTATTCTTGCAGGAATTTTCTCTGTCTTTCGTGATCACAGGCAATGCCTTGATATGATTGATTATAAAACAAAGGAGTGTGCAACACACTTACTAGAAAGTGTGCTTCTTTCTACTTTCCCAGAAAGGAAATGTATATATAGATTAGTGCTCATAATACAAAGAAGGAAACTCCTGAGACCCAGCAAAACTTGGATACATACAGTTAAAATGGACCACAGGACAATTAGAAGATGAAAGGAACACCAGGCCAATACATAATTTTAAGTAAAAGCATATGAATATCATCATTTTATTATAAAACTGGAAATATTGATATATATAAACATTATCATTAATTTTTTGTTAACTCTTTTCAAACAATATCAAAAGAAAGCATAATGCTTAAACTTTGTGTGTGTGTGTGTGTGTGTGTGTGTGTGTGTGTGTGTGTGTGTGTGTGTGTGTGTGTGTGTGGTGCTAGAGATTGCTTTTCTATTTTCTTACACAGCTTCTATATGTAATATCTGAGTTGCCCTGCAGCCCTGTTTGTTTCCAGAGGTTTGAAGATGGGCAAAATTACAGGAAAAGCCCCGCCTTTTGCCCACCAAATCCGAGCACCAATTCAAACCAAAATGATGGGTTAGTTTAAACAGCTACTATAAGGCAGACAGTAACTCCATTGGCCATCTGCGTGTGGCCTGACGTGACTATGCAATCTTTTGTGTGTGTTGCAAACTCATTGGTCACCTGTGTGTGGCGAGACCTGACCACATGGATTTTGCCTTTAAAAACCCTAGCTTGTGGGCCGTTCAGGGTCGCAGTTTCAGCTCTGGAGTCTGTGTTGCATCCCTGGCTGGTCAGCTATCCACTTCCCCAATAAATTCATCTTTTTGCATGAGGCTGTGTCTGAGTGTGAACACCCTTCCCCATATTGGTTCTTTATTTGATATATTACAAATTTCACAGCTTATATAAAAGAACAAAGGAAGTAGTCTTTTGTTCATAGTTTTCACTTAAGTGAATAGTAATTTGGATTGAACTCAAGGTGCTGTCTCTTTGAGTTTTTGCTCAAGGCTGGAGTCATAACTCCACTTTCAACTTTTTGGTAATTAATTGCAGATAAGAGTATCTCAAACTTTCCTACCCAGAGGGCTTCTAACCTTGATCCTCAGAGCTCAGCCTCACAAGTAACTAGGATTGATTACAGGCATGAGCCACCAATACCCAGCATGACTAGCATTTATACCTCACTTGATTTTAATCCATGAATAGCAGTCTTGATTTGTAATGATTATATTACTCTAAGGATATTCTGGAAAATCACTGGATGGTATACTATGCGGGTAAATTTTATGGCTCATGATTTATAACAATACACTATTTTAAAATGTCATAGAAATAGATCCTATTTCAACTACCTGTAGCCAGTATCTCTTTGGGCAATTTATTTATCTTTTCTGAGCTGTCCTTTCTTTGGAAATGGAGAAGTGAGAATTTTATCTTCTTTCCCTGAGAAGTGTTTTTATTTTACCATTTACTCAATATTTGGACGTATGATCCCTTTTCAGTAGAACAAAAAATTTCAAGCTATGTCACAGACTAAGTCTTTAGCCTAAGTTCATATTAAATCAAGTGGTTCTCAAAATTCTCAGGTGTTGGAGTCAATCTGGGTTTGACTAAAACAATGCCTTGCTTCAGATTTTTTTTTTTTCAGATTCTTCTTCTCATATATTGAAGTAAGGAGGTCAGGTCTGGCTGCCGCCATATTGGCCACATGGTTGGATGGTAGGGTCTAGCATCTTGTCTTCATGCTGGAGGGGAACGAAACCCCCTGCCCATCATCTGCCTCCCAGGTGATGGTGTGCCGGATCTCTGGAGACAGGTGTGGACACTTGATTGAATGGTTACTGTCAGTCCAGTGCCTGGGACTGGGAAGTTCCTGTGTTTCTGCCCCCTGAGCCAACCCTATTTAGCTTGGCCACCATTATGCCCTGCCAGGTATGTCTCCATGATCGTCTCCTGTGTCCTGTTTCCTGGGTCATCTCTGGTCATCATGGCATCCCAATTCAGCTCTCCATTGGAGCTGAATTGGCTTGTTGTTATTGGTTTTGTTCTTTCTTTCCTCTCTAGCATGTTTCTTAGCTGTGTTATGTTTATTTGGTGGCTGCAGGCCTTGTAACAACTGCTGCCTGCACCCTGTTAACTGTATCCTAAGACTCCAATATTCTATATTTCAAAATGTGGCTTCTGGGAGGATTCACAACAATATACAGTTTACTATGTATCAAGACCCAATGTAAGCATTTGAGTAACATCAATCATCCAGATGACCATAATAAAGCAAATATTGTCATTATCAGTCTTTTATTGATGATAAAGCTGAAAGGTCACAGATAGCAATAAGCTGATCTAAGGTTCAACCTCAGCCACTCCAAAATCTGCTTCCAACACAATTTTTCTGTTATCTTCCAAGCAGTGCAACTGCATACATGCACACTTTGTTTCTACCCCATCTATGTGTACAAAACAGAAACAAAAGTTGCATTAGCACATACTCAGACCAATACCCTATGATATCTTTTATATTTAACTTTGATTTTTTTAGTGAACCTCTTAAGAAGGACAGGGAGCAATCCGAGTTTTATTTCTGTTTCTGATTCCATAGTGAGCATTCAGATAGATAGATAGATAGATAGATAGATAGATAGATAGATAGATAGATAGATAGATAGATTTAAATTTTAAAAGTGCCAATATAACCCTTTACATGGATTTTATAATAAAATTGGTTTTCTGACCGAGTAATAGGCAAAGTCACACGAATTTTAAGTGCTTGACTAGAATACAAATATACTTTTCCAAATAGGCAGAACTTATTTCAATTGACTTAGTTGCAAATAAAAGATATAATTTTAGGCTGGATGATGGTTCAAGCCTGTATTTTTAGCTACTCAGGATGCTGGGATCTGAGGGTTGAGATTTGAAGGTCAACACTATTTGTTGACCTTCAGCTTTTAGGATCAACTAAAATATGAAGCAAATGTTAGTGCTATAAAAATGAGAAAGAAATATCATCAGCCCTGATAATGTGAAGGAACACAAACAGAATATAGAAAGTGGGAGGGAGACATAGGCAACTGAGGGAAAGAGTGGGCATGTCTTCCTCCCACAAAACAGGAAACTAACAGTTGTCACCTATAGTTGCCACAGCAAGAAATAAACTTGTTAAGTATGTTCCCTAAAATTACAAATAAAATGTAACAGAAGCAGTGAAGAAAGTGACATAGACAGAGAAGGAAATAAAATTTTAAAAAATTGTGAGGCACATCTCAACTAGTATAGGAGGAAAATCAATTAGAATTATCTATACTTGATGAAACTGTGTTGTAAACCTTTAGGAAAGACAGAAAAATCAACCCTGTAATAGACATATGAATGGGTTAAAAGTGCTTGATCAGAACTACTGAGCAATGGTAGAGTTATTTACTGAACCACTTTAAAAAAAAGTATTCTCACAATAAAAACTTATTTAAAAAAAAAGAGTGCATTCATTGCTTTCAATTCAAGAATTCATTTTTATATGTCTATGCTGGTACTGAAGCTTGAACTCAAGGCTCAAGCTGGCATCTTACCACTTGAGCCACACCCCTACTTCTAGCAATTGTGTGTGTGTCTGTGTGTCTGTGTGTGTGTATGTGTAATAGATTTTTTTTTTTTTTTGTCGGTTGTGGGGCTTGAACTCTGGGCCTGGGCGCTGTCCTTCCGCTCTTCAGCTCAAGGCGAGCGCTCTACCACTTGAGCTACAGCGCCACTTCCTGTATGTGTAATAGATGTGAATCCAGGCACTCATATTCACATCAGGGCCTCTCCCTTAGCTTTCTCAGCTTAAGTACAAAAGGGAACTCTACTGCATAGTTGGTGGGAGTATAAACTTGTTCAAGCAATTGGAAAGCAGTATGGAGGTTCCTCAAAAGACTACACATAGAGCTCCCCTATGACCCAGCAATCCTACTTTTGAGCATTTACCCAAATGATCACAAACAAGGCAATACTAAAGCCACCAGCACATCTATGCTTATTGCAGCACTATTTACCATAGCTAAGATATGGAACCAACCCAGATGCCCCTCAGTAGATGAATGGCTCAAGAAAATGTGATATATATATATATATATATACATATATATATATATATATGGAAAGACGGAAAAAATTATATTAAGTGAAGTAAGCCAGGACCAAAGAAACATAGGTCCCATGGTTTCCCTTATTTACAATAACTAGTATATGTCTAGGACAAGCAGAAAAGGTCAAAAGCTATGTACATATGACCAGATAAGATGATACTAAGCAAAATGAACCCCAAGATAGGGACACAAGTGGTTTTATCTTTCTTGCTGTTGTTATTAATGTATTTATAATGTACTTTGTGATTTTTTTTTTGTTCCTTTTGTATGTTCTTCCCCCATGGTCTAACTCCTGTTTTCACTGTATTTGATTCCAGTGCCCTGCATCTTGTATATACATTTTTCTAATTTGGGGAGGGGAAGGGGAAATAACAAAATGCTGAAATAAGGATACACGTTGACCCATTGTAACAATGAGATATAAAAGACACTATGTTGAAAAAGAACTTTACAACTTGAGGTGGGGAGGAGAGGAGTTGGAGAGGTGAGGGAAGGGATGGTAGGAGAAAAACAAAGGAGGAAGTAACAATGCTCTACAGGAAATGTGCTCTTTAGCTTATTCATGTAACTGTAACCCCTCTGTATAGTATTTTTAGAAATATATATATATTTGATTTGATATATATATATATATATATGATTGGCACAATATACCTTGACCCACACATACCTCCAATTCCAGCTTTTTGCCAGTATTGGAAGATAAGAATCTCACAGACTTTTCTGCTCAGAATGGCTTCAAAAGTTGATCCTCAGAGCTCATTCAGCCTCCTGAGTAACAAGGATTACAGGTGTGAGCCATCGGCATCTGGCTGATTATGTATTAAAAATGTGGTTCCACCAGCTGGAATCTAATTCTGTTTAGCTCTCAAATTCAGATTCCAGAGCCAACGGTAAAGACTTCTTTCCCAAGGTGACAGCAAAACTACTGAAATGCCTCCTTTGGTACAGCCTGGATACCAACTTCCTCAGCACACAGTTCTTCATGCGGTAGCCAGATTTACAAACACAGACCCCTTGCTGATGATTGGTTAGAATATAACAGGTAATTATGAAGCTCTTACTGAACACAGTTCTACTTATGTATTTTCTTTCCATTTCCAATCTCTAGAGGTTTTTTGTTTTGTTTTTCGTGTTTTTTTTTAAATCACCAGTTAATATATATTGAATACTCACATGTTTTGGCTACAAAACCACAAACTACACAGGTTATCTATAGGTGTAATGCATTTCTAATTATTATTCACTCAGGACACAGTGATTTATTCACTAATAATACCATTACACCATGAAATATATGCTGTTGGTTCCCTGGTCCTATTTGAGATAGGTCAAGCGGGAAGATTGTCTAGATATAGTCCTTCCTTGTGGAAATAATTTCTCCTCTAATACGATAAGATTTTTAGGTAAAATTTGATTATGACTTAGAAAGACACAATTTCCTCCGTCCTCCGGAAATGGTGCTTCATTCCAACTCAAGTGGGATGCAGGGTGAAATCTTAGCAGCAGAACTGTTGGCTTTTTCCTGAGTATTTTCAGATTTGATTCTTCATTTTCATCCTTTTGCCAGTGATAGACAACCTTCAACTTCCAAAGAAGCCAGCTCAGGGCTGCAGGCATTCAATCCAGAGAGCGCGATTGCGCTAACAGGGGAAAACAAAGGGTCAACGAACCCTGCCAGGCCAGCTGTGGAGAGAAGAAGGAAGTAGGTGCAAAGCCACCCAGGCCCCACCCGCAGTGCGAGTCCGGCTGGGGTATGGACTTTTGTCCCTCCCAGCTCTCTGAACCAGCGAGCGGTCGGTTGCTCTGCACTGCAGCCGCAGCCAATTGAAGAAAACCTAACAAAGCCCGGCCCAGCGGAAGGAAAGGTTTCAGAGTTGTTTTTTTTCTCCTAGGGGTTGAGCGGATCTTTTCCTTGAACCGCTGTTTGTTCAACCCACTCTCAGAAGCAACTGCGAGGGTCGGTAAAGAAGGAAAACGGAGCTGAGGCTCGCCGGAAGAATGAAAGTCTTCCTGAACTCCCTCCTCCTTCTGCCCTTGCTCATCATCTGCATCTTGGAGTCACTCATCAAGCTTTTTCTCCCGAAGAAGAAAAAATCAGTCACCGGAGAAATAGTGCTCATCACTGGAGCTGGACATGGAATTGGAAGACTGACTGCCTACGAATTTGCCAAACTTAAGGCCAAATTGATTCTCTGGGATATCAATAAGGTAATAGCACTTTCCATGCTTTCCTTTCTGGTACGTTTAAACTTAGGGCTATATGGCTACATTTTATCATCAGCCACCCTTTACCGTGTCGTCTTAAAGAAAGCATAAGACTGTTACTTTTGCCATTCCAGGCAGGGAAAGATGAATTAATTAATCTCTTTAGGATCACAGGATGAGTAGATGGAGAGGAGACTCCATTCTCCGCTTCTGCCGGTCACCATGTAACATTGTACATTCATCCAGAACTTTTGCCTTGAAAATCATTTTTAATCTTTCCCCATCCTGATTTTACTCCGTCTATCTAGATCATGCGGAAAAAATAGTCACCTACGGTGTCCTATTTGCAGTAACTGAATTAAATGGTTTAAAAGATTATATCCAACAGAAAACAATATTATTCTGCTGTGATGACTGCCAAGAGAAATTTTTGCGAATCACCTTTTAGTGAAAATATTTTTTTTAGAAAGGCAGGAAGGAAGGAAAAAAAGGAAGAGAAAGGAAGGAAGGAAGGAAGGAAGAGAGAGAGAGAGAGAGAAAGAAAGAAAGAAAGAAAGAAAGAAAGAAAGAAAGAAAGAAAGAAAGAAAGAGAAAGGAAGGAAGAAAGAAATAATTTTCAATTAAATTTTTCCCCAGGACAAGCAAAAGTGTGGGCTTAGGGAAAGAGAAAGCCCTAAAATAGAACATTTTGTTTGACCTTTGACAGATGAACAAAGGTTTCTGGGAGGCACTGTTGAAACACTATTGATTGCATACTAGCCAACATCTAATTCTGTAAACAAGAATTTAAGTACCTGAGGTTAAATAAGTGTAGCCCAAGGGATAGTTAATGAAGATTATAAGCAGCAAGTACTAATTATTAACAACCTAGACACTAGGATCAGATAGAAAATAGAAGGGGCCCTAAATCCAGCACAGAAAATATGTTGTTGTTTTTGTTATTTTTGGTTCCAGTCCTAGGCTTGAACTCCCAAGCCAGCTTCTCTTCCTGAGTTTTTGCTCACAGCTCCACTTCTGGCTTTTTCTGAGTAGTTTAATGGAGATAAGAGTTTCCTAGACTTTACTGTGCTGACTGGCTTCCAACAGCCATCCTCAGACCTCAGCCTCCCAAGTAGCTAGGATTACAGGTTTGCACCACAAATGCCTGGCTCAGAAAATAGTTTATAAGTAACCAATAGGGCAGTGAAAGATAACAAGAGGGCTTATAGGCCTCGGGCTGTGGTCTACCTTGGAAGTTTGGCCAGACATAAATGCTTAGAGTCTTAGTCATTTCTTAGCTTAAAGACTTAGTCACATTCTCAGAACTTTAGTTTTCAGAAACAATGGGTAATATAACTGTCCCTTCAAAAATCAGGAAAATGATAGGAGCTAATGCATGAGATGATTTAGCCTTGTGAGGCATATGGTAAACACACTAGTTTGCTAGTTATTGTTCTTCTTTGACAAAGAGGAAGGAAGTTCATGGTTCCCCATCAGTGCCTAGGGTTGATTAGCACAAAATTTCTCTGATCTGAAATGATGTTCATGTATCCAACAAATACTTATCAAGCATTTACTTTCTACCACACAATATGGATACAGCAGAAAAGAAAAAAAAAAACAAACAGCTGCTGCATGGACCAAAGACAGTGAATAAGTCATACTGCATAATAATATAATTATTGGATGCTGTTAAGTATAAAAGAAAAATAAATAATACTTGAAAGGAGATAGGGTTGTATGTGGTGGGGAGGGCTGGGTTGACTATTTCATACAAGTGTCTAGAGAAGGCCTCATTAAAAAAGATAAAATAAACAAGATAGAGACATTAGAGGCTTCAGATGTAGCTCATTGGTGAACATTTGCCCAGCAAGCAAGGCTCTGGGTTCTATCCTCCGCACTACAATAAAAAAAGATAGGGACTGTTGAGTCAACATCAGATGCTGAGAACACAGGGAGTCCTATGCTCTGTGGCGAGTGCTCAGCAAATGCAATACCTGGCACAATGTGAGGGAACAGAGAGAAATAAACAGAGCTGTCAAATACAGAGCCAGGGAGTAGCCACTGGTCACTTGTGGCTGGTGAGCCTTTGAAATATGGCGAATCTGAGCTAAGGTATGATGTCTGTAGCCCACTTGTTTTTGACAAGTTAGCATGAAAAACGAATGTAGAATATCATATTTAATTTGCTAAAATGACAATGATTTTAACATACAGGGTAAATAAAAGGATCAGTTGAATAGTTCGTCAAATCCGCAGGATTGTAGACATTGCCCATTGTTATGTAGAAACTGTTGGCCATGAATCTGTTCAGATTTTGCTGCCTATTTTGTGATGCTAAGTTCAGCCTGACCCTGATTCACTCTGATTCATGAGCTGTGGGTAATAGCATTCAGCCTTTTCTTGACTTTCCACACTTGAATCAACCATCATAATGTCAACTTAGTTCAGTGTTACCTGTGGTACACATACCCCCAAATTAGGGCCTGTTGGAACAATAAAAAGTAAAGCAGAAAACCATTAGAAGAGTTTGACATAATATGTTGTGCTTTATTTGTCTGAATTTATGTGGTACAATCAATGTGGAAATAATGCTTTCAATTCCCCATGTCTGAACCATTTCTTGTTAACTATGACATGTTTTGACCTTTGACATTCATATGTTTTTAGTACAAATACCCAGGAATTAGTACAAATATCCACAAGTTATCTCATGATAAAATAGGTGAAGGTACCTAAGAGACAAATTGTTCAGGTAATTCAGAGAAAATATACTAAGTTAAATCTTACTTTTCTAGCCAGGCAACAGTGGCTCATACCTATAATCCTTGCTTAGCAGAAAGAGATCTGAGCTCAAATCACAGTTCAAAGCCAGGCCAAGCCAGGCAGGAATATCTGTGAGATTTCTTATTCCCAACTAACTAGCATAAAGCTAGAAGTGGAGCTGTGGTTTGTGTATAAAGTTCTAGCCTTTAGCAAAAGAGCTATGGGACAATGCCCAGGCCATGAGTTCAAGCCCTAGTACCAGCTCTCTATATACATTTTTATGCATATACAGTTATTTTTATATAAGGAAAGGTTAAATTAGGGGAGGAGTTGACAGGGAAGAATGATGAAAGGAGGGACATCTCTCAAGATGCACTGTACTTATGAATTGATTTGTTAACTGATAACTCCTTTGTACAACAACTTACAGATAATACAAATATCATTTTTTAAAATTTAAATTAGATATGTAGTTCACATTACATTTCTCTGGGACAGTGCTGGTCTAGAGATGTACCTATTGTTTGAACCTGGTATCTCCTCTTGGGAAAGCAATGGAGGGTTTGACTCATTTTCTATTGAGAAGGATCCTGCAGCCTCCAGCTGAAGAACAAAGTGTTAAGGACAGTTGGAAGGAACAACAAACAGGTTAAGACACCATTGTGGTAATCCCAGTAAGAGGTCATATGGTGGTGCCAGGTTGGTAGGAACAGAACTTGCTAGAAGTGATTGGAAAACGTTAAGGACCAGATAGCGAGCTCTTTATCAGGTGCAATGAATTCAGTTTTAAAACTTCCCCTTTTGCCTGGGATTATAACCTTCCCAATTGCAATAGGTCACCTGTTGGTCTCTTGCCTTTTGTTGCTTTTTCTAGCATGGCATCGAGGAAACTGCTGCCCAATGCAGGAAACTTGGGGCCCAGGCTTATTCGTACGTAGTAGACTGCAGTAACCGGGAAGAGATTTACAGCTCTGCAAAAAAGGTGAGAATTTTTGCATTCATCTAGAATCACATCTGTTAGCACTAGGAAGTATTTTGAAGATCAAGTCTGTTCATGATATAAAGTAATTGGCAAATATTGTGATTTTTTTTTCTCCCAGTAGCTGGCTAATAGTAGACCAGATTTAGAACTAAGATTTGCAGATCATGGTATATTCCAGATCCTTCCAGGAAGCTTTTTGAAATATATACCCTTGAGCTCTACTCACAGTCAGCATGAGAACAGGACTCAGGAATTTATATGTTTACCAACCTGGCATCTTCACTCATGATTCTGATACAGTTGAGTACCTGTGTTGTAAGTTCTTACATTTGCAGCATCCAGCAGCAGTGTTTTAGATAATGACACTTCTACTACTAGTTAGGATTTACTTAGAGCAGAATATATATCAGAAAGTATATGACTACGTTGTAACATTAAAAAATAAAAAAGTACAAGCTGAGTGCTGGTGGCTCATGCTTGTCATCCTAGCTACTCAGGAGGCTGAGATCTGAGGATTGCAATTTGAAACTAGCCAGGGAAGGAAAGTCCATGAGACTCTTATCTCCAATTAACCACTTTGAGCTATGGCTCAAAGTAGTAGAGTACTAGCCTGAAGTGAAAGAGCTCAGGGACAGTACCCAAGCCCTGAATTCAAACCCCATGACTGACAAAAAAAGAAAAGAAAGAAAGAATGAATGAATGAATGAAAGAACAAACGAATGAAAGGACGAAAGAAAGAAAGAAAGAGAAAAAGTAAAAAGGACAGCTTAAGCATCAAGTTTCTGTGAGTGTCCTGAACAGTGCAAATATTCTTCACAGTTCAAAGAATGCCTTCTATTGTTTTGGGCAGAAGGCTCTGTTCTCTTGCTTATTCTTTTTCAGTTGAAAGCATTTTTCCTATGATAGTTGTAGTAGCCTTTGAAATTTAGCCTATCAGCATATATAAACCCTCCCAGTCTAGGTACCCATGGCTCATGCCTGTAATCCTACCTACTCAGGAAGCTGAGATCTGAGGATCGAGGTTTAAAGCCAACATGGCAGAAAAATCCTTAGACTCTTATCTCCACTGAACCAGAAAAAAGCCAGAAGTGGAGTTGTGGCTCAAGTGATAGAGGACACACCTTGAGTGAAAAAGCTCAGAGCAAGCTGAACCTTATTGGTTCAAGTCCTAGTACTGGCACACAAAATAAAAAGTTCTCCCATGTGACCACATAATTTCTTGAATGTTCTTCCTTTTGATTAATACCAAAATAAGTAATTATAAAAACACATCTATACCACACACAACATATATTAGGAAAATATACAAATACTTTAAGATTTTATTTATCTCATACTTAAGTTCCTATATTAAGTAACCGAAGATGAGCCTTGAAGGTGAAATGGGTAATTCATGCCTATAAATCCAAGCTACTCAGAAGACTGAGATGCAGAGGATCTCAATTCAAGGTCAGCCCCAGTTAAAAAAAGTTTACTAGACACCATCTCCCAAAAAATAAACAGCAAAAGTGTAAGGTTAGAGTGGTTTAGTACCAGGTATGAGCAAGAAAGCCAGACAAGCATGAGGCTTTAAGTTCAAATCCAGTACCACAAAAAAAAAACTTCAAACATGTACTTCATACATAGGAATGAAGTGTATAATAATACAGGGTTGAAGGTGTAGCTCAAGTGGTAGAGCACTGTCCTAGCAAGTGCAAGACCCTAGTTTAATCCTCAGTATAACATAATAACAAATAATAATATGATACACAATAATAATAGTCATAGCAATTTATAAGGCATAGAGAGAGTTCCATTATATCATTTCATTTGTTCCCACAATAACTCACAAGCAAGTTATGTTACTCTATTTTATTTCATTATTTTTTTTTGTCAGTCATGGAGCCTGAACTCTGGGCCTGGGCACTGTCCCTCAGCTCTTCAGCTCAAGGCTAGTGCTCTACCACTTGAGCCAAGCACCACTTCCAGCTTTTTCTGCTTATGTGGTACTGAGGAACCGAATGCAGGGCCTCATGCATGCAAGGCAAGCACTCTACCACTGAGCCACCTTCCCAGCCCCTTTCCCTCTATTTTAAAAGGAGTAATTGAAGTTTTGAAAGGCTCAATAGTTTTGTTTCAATAGTGATAGAGCAAGAACTCAAGGCTGGCCTAAGACACCCCAAACTACCCCTCCCTTCATTAGGAATGTAGGAAAATGACTGGTGACCAGTAAGACAAAGTGATTATGAAGATATAAATATAAAAGCTGGACAGCGGTGGCCTGTAATCCTAGCTACTCAGGAGGCTGAGATCCAAAGATCACCATTCAAAGCCAGCCCAGAAAGGAAATTCTGTGAGACTCTTATCTCCAATTAACCCCCAGAAAACTGGAAGTGGCTCAAAGTGGTAGAACATTATCCTTGAGTGAAAATCTCAGGGACAGTGCCTATAATCATTTATATATATATATATATATATATATATATATATATATATATATATATGTGTGTGTATGTATGTGTGTATATGTATACATGTATATATATATGTGTGTGTGTATATGTATACATGTATATATATATACATGTGTACATATATGTGTGTGTGTATATATATATACACATATATGTATATATATGTATACATATAAAATGTGTGGCCAGCCTCCAGTATAGTCAGTTCTCCAGAGTAGTCCCTGAAATTGCCCATAAATTGGACTCTTCTAGACTTGCCTTTTTAAATAGTGCTTCAAAAATAAATGCTGCTTAGGCAGAGGTCTTTTGAGCTATAATCAATAGAGAAACATCAACTTTGTCTTAACTAAGTTTCAAAAGAAAATGTCTAACTGGGGGCTGGGAAGTTGGCTCAGTGGTAGAGCGCTTGCCTTGCATGTATGAGGCCCTGGGTTCGATTCCCTAGCACCATATAAGCAAAAAGAAAAAAATCTGGAAGTGGTACTGTGGCTCAAGTGGTGGAGTGCTAGCCTTGAGTTGAAGAGCTGAGGACAGCGCCCAGGCCCAGAGTTCAGGCCCCACAACCGGACCCAAAAAAAAGAAAAAAGAAAATGTCTAACTGGTATACTGGTTGGCAGAGTTGCTTTGGACAGTAAGTACTTAAAATTAAAAGAGTGTGCTTTTTTCTTCATGTCAACACAAAGACAAAACTACTTTTCCTACTACATCTAGTAGAAAAATATATATGCATTTAAGGGTCATTACATGCAAACCTACGTGCCTGCCTCTTTGTGAATGTAGTTTTCTGGTTTTATTTTAAAGGTGAAGGCAGATGTTGGAGATGTTAGTATTTTGGTAAACAATGCTGGTGTAGTCTACACATCGGATTTGTTTGCCACACAAGACCCTCAGATTGAAAAGACCTTTGAAGTCAATGTTCTTGCACATTTCTGGGTAAGCATGATTCCTTCCACAAAAACACTTTAAGCAGGGTGCTGGTGGCTCCCACCTGTAATCCTAGCTATGCAGGAGACTGAGATCTGAGGATTGTGCTTCAAAGCCAGCAGAGCACGAAAGTCCATGAGACTCTTATCTCCAATAAACCACCAGAAAACTGGAAGTGGCGTTGTGGCTCAAATGATAGAGTGCTTGTCTTGAGCTGAAGAGCTCAGGATCAGTGCCCAGTCACAGAGTTCAAGTCCCATGACCAAAAACACCCAAAAAACAAAAACACTTTGAAAACCCCAAAGATTAAGTTTAAAAGGTGCTTCAGCACATATATGAAAGTATTAAGTCAGTCCTAAAGTTTCCAGGGAAAACATTCTACAAAGAATTATTTTTTTTCATGCTACGACCAATTCTGCCAATTGCCTTGCTCCCCAAATTTAATAATACTAATAATGAAGTGAATAATAATAAACTAACTTACTATTATTCGTCCTAAAATTGTATTGTCTGGGGAGTGAGGAAGAATTGAGACAGGGTCCTATTATGTAGCTCAAGCTGGCCTAGAACTATACGGGATAGGCCAGCCTTGAACTCACAAACTCACACTCTCCTGCTTCAGCCTAAATGCTGGGATTGCATGTAGACACTTACCACACTTGTCTTTATCTTTGTACTTTTATGTTTGTTAAAATGAAAGACCTGGAAGTGGCGTTATGGCTCAAGTGGTAGAGCACTAGCCTTGAGCTGAAGAGCACAGGGACAGCGCCTCAGGCCCAGAGTTCAAGCCCCATGACTGACAAAATATAAAATAAAAAAAAATTACAAAAAAGAAAGACATGCTTGTATTTGCTTCTGCATAGGGGGTCAATGTTTAGTCCATGAATCATGAGATTGCCCTTCACTTCCATAGTATGATACTATGAGCAAACTGTTTTTTTTAATAATTTCACATTAAGTATAAATTCTCCTGTGACTCTAGTTTGTTCTCCTTATTTAACACATGAGTTGGTAGAAGACATCATTGTGTTTCATCATTTGTGTTTTTAATGTGAGCATCCTACCTAATTGCCTTATGAGGACACACTTGGCAATTTAGATTTTTTTCATTCAGACCAAAAGCAAAGTTTTTTAATATACTTGTGTTATAAAATATTCCCAGGGGTCCTGTGGATCATAAAAAAGATTTGTTTTTCTCTTTCAATGAAAACTATTTCTAGACTACTAAGGCATTTCTCCCAGTGATGATGAAGAACAACTATGGCCATATTGTCACTGTGGCATCAGCAGCAGGCCACACCACCGTTCCCTTCCTGCTGGCTTATTGGTATGTGAGTTCCACACTTACTGGTATTGGTTCCTATGCTTAACTCATGTGGGATTTCTTACTCTATCTAAAGGAGACTATCTTTATCGTGTCAATAGCCTAAAATCACTGATATGCAAGGCGTTGCATCAAATCTCTTTTAAAGCAACATAATTGCTAGAAACCAGTGGCTCACACCTGTAATCATAGCTACTTGGGAGGCTGAGTTCTGAAGATCAAGGTTTGAAGCCACCTAAGGCAATAAAGTCCTTGACATTCTAATCTCCAATTAACCACCAAAACGCAAGACATAAAACTTAAGTGGTGGGGGCTGGGAAGTTGGCTCAGTGGCAGAGCGCTTGCCTTGCATGCCAGAGGCCCTGGGTTCGATTCCTCAGCACCACATAAGCGAAAGGAAAAAAGCCGGAAGTGGCGCTGTGGCTCAAGTGGTAGAGCGCTAGCCTTGAGCTGAAGAACTGAGGGACAGCGCCCAGGCCCAGAGTTCAGGTCCCATGACCGGACCCAAAAAAAAAAAAAAAAAAAACTTAAGTGGTAGAGTGCTAGCTTTGATCATAAAAGCTAAAGGACCATATCTAGACCCTGAGTCTAAGCCCTAGTACTAGCACCAAAAAAAAAAAAGAAAGAAAAAAAAAAATAATACTGTTCTAGAGGTGGCTGTGGGAATTTATGCAATTGCAGACAAACATCTTAACTCATTTCTCATCCTTTTCAACAGCAAGGAATTATAAAACAAGGCTGGTATTTTTGTATCGCTAAAAAATTTATATTAATCATTTACATGATCAATATTAATTAATTACTTGGGATATAACTATCCAAGTAAAATTTTTCCAGAAAGAAAACACAATGAAAAAGAGGGAGAATGAGTGAGAATATTTATCTGGGATTCTAAACAAAGAAAGCATCCAAATAATTAAATTGTTTTTTACTTTAAAAAATGTAATGGCTTTCCATTTTTGGAAACCCTATTGTTATAGTAAGTGGAGAATTTGCCATAACATGTATTTAGTTCATGGTAATGGTGTGCTACACTGTACTGTAAGGATCAGATTTGTGGCTGGCTGAAGTGGTGCTTGCCTGTAAGCTCATATTGTTAGAAAGTGGAGACCAGAAGATAAAGGTTCAAGACCAGCTTGGGAAAAGCCCCAAGACTCTATCTGAATAAAACACCAAAAGGATTTTGGGCCTGGCTTAAGTGGTAGAGTACCTATCTAGCAAGCCCAAGGCTTGGAGTTCAATTTTCTAACCATAATAAAGAAATGACTCTTTCCTCCCTCCCTCCACCCCCAATACTGAGGTTTGAACTCAGGGCCTTGTACTTGGTAGGCAGGCACTTTATTAACTGAATCACATCCCCAGTCCAAGAAGTTGTTCATATAGGCTAGTGATACAGCTCAGCCACAGATCACTCATGCACAAGACACTGGGAACTGAAAACAAAACAAAAACTTCAGTTGCCATTCATAAGAATAACTACTTCTTGTTTTTTAAAGTTCATTGCCCTCCAACAATTGATTTTTTATTTGATTTTTATTTTGTTCTTTGTATTCATCTGTGTTTTCTTTATTTTTCCTTCAGATTATAGATTTGTTTTCTAATGTTTTTAACAATGAATATAAACTTAGATTGAAATTTCAAATTTAAAAGAAGATGACAAAGTGGTGAGCCAATCCTAGAACAGAACCATTGTATCACATTGCACAGAGCCAGCTTAAGTTAGGGGATTAGCTCAAACAGTATACAGCTAATGTGGCTATACTTCCTTTACTTTGCTTCCTGATGAAAGGTAGTTTCAGGTATGCTACCTGCAGGGCTACTCCACCACATTCCACTTTCCTGCCACCCCTAATCTTGTTACTAGGCTCTGAGGTAAATGGAGGATTTACATCTAGCAAGATGGGGGGACGATTGCCTGCTTTCCCCTCCTTTTGGTGGCAAGATGAGAAGGAAAGGTGGAACTGGAGCTTGAACACAGAGCCTGGGCACTGTTGTCCTTTAGCTTTTTTGCTCAAGGCTTGCATTCTACCACTTGAATCACGCTCCACTTCTGGCTTTTTTATGTTAAAGATAAGAGACTCAGAGACTTTCCTGCCTGGGCTGGCTTCAAACCACCATCCTCAGATCTCAGCCTTCTGAGTACCTAGGATTACAGGTGTGAGCCACCAGTGGGTCCAGCAGGCCCTCCTCCTTTTTCATGTTAAACAGTAGTTCTTGGGGCTCTGAATTGATTCTGTGCCAATGAGTGTTCCTTAATAATAACAAAGAGAGACTACTTTGTGTAACTAACACACACATACACACACACACACACACACACACACACACGCACACACACTGTTAGTGATGGAGCTTTGGGCAGAAATATGGTTCTCACTAATTACTGTCAGAGTAGGGATGACACACAGTTGTAGAGATTGTACACTACACAATTGTTCTCTCATTCTGGTCATTTTTAGACTTGAATTACATCTTGAATTATATTTTACTGCAGGTGGCAGTAAAATAGCTTGAGAAGAGGAAAAGCTTTGAAAATCTACACCAAGTTGTCATTTGATATAGCAGGAAAGGATATAACTACCCCAGGGGTTTGTACTCTTCAAACTTAGCAACAGATTTGTGGTTTCTAGTACTCCCAGAACTCCCTTCTGGAGACCACAGTTCTCTTGGCCATCTGTGATCCTAGCCTGACAGTTATCTTCTTCATTTGGCTCTGGTTCTTACTAAACATCTGATCAGTGGTAGGACTTGGAAGAAACATGCCAAAGACTTCCACCAGCAGTCAGCATTGTTTATCAGATGCTATTACAGCTGGGCAGTTTAGGAGACACAGCTATTTAAGTGTAAACATTGTCTTTCAAAGCACAATACACATGGCCTGAAAAGAAGAAATCTTGGGTATACCAAGTAGATGCATTTGTTTTACTGCCAGGCAGGTAAAAAAAAAATAAACAAACATTACCAGATCCTAGATTGGGGACAGTGTCTACCACTCATCTCCCCCTTCCTTTTCAAAGGTAACCACAATCTTGACTTGTGACACCACAAATCAATGTGCCTGTTTGCTATTTTTCTATACATGGACTACACTGCATTTGTGAGGTTTATCCATGATGTAATTGTGAACTATTGTTTGATCATTTTCATTACAGTGGAGTCTGGTTTTGTGTGACTCAACAATAACCTATTTTTTCCTTTTTTTTTTTTTGTCCGCCATGGGGCTTGAATTCAGGGCCTGAGTACTGTCCCTGAGCTCTTTATGCTCAAGGCTAGTGCTCTGCCACTTTGAGCCATAGTGATACTTCCAATTTTCCAGTGGCTAATTGGAGATAAGAATCTCACAGACTTCCCAGTCCAAGCTGGCTTTGAACCATAATCCTCAGACCTCCTGAGTAGCTATGATTACAGGTGTGAACCACCAGCACTCAGCTATTTTTCTATGCTGTTTGTGAATATTTGGGTTATTTCCAGCATAGGATTATTATGAATGATGACATTGTGAAGATTAATTCAATCGCTGTTTTTATAATCTTAGGCAAGTTAGTCAACTCTTCTAGAGTTCATTTTCCTCATCCATACAATGGGCTATTAATTGTCATAAGGTTCATATATAGTGTAATGCATTTGGCACAGAATCTGAAATTGTGCAGGTGTTGAGTAACAGGAAGATGCCTGTTGGTTTTATGTTTCATTCCCATTCCCTGTGTTCAAACAAAACAGTGTGGTCCCACCTCTCCTCTTAGCTTCCAGAATACTTTGCTTCTGTGACACTGGTCATAAATGTTGCAGCACCTTTTGGTTACAATGAAATGAGGGAAACATAGAATTATTTTTTTCTGTACAATCCATCCCTCAGCCTTGAATCCCAACAGCAATAAAATCTATTACAATTCTGATCAGCTATCATGGAAAAATAAGTTCAGTTTCTCTTGGGAATTGGAACACAACACATTTAATGATGAATGTGCAAAATGCAAGATTCTACTCTAAAAAGAAAATTTGCTGTTTACCAAGTATATTTTTCACCAGTATCTTGTGTATGTTTGTATGTGCATGTGTGTGCATATGCAGTCACTGGGCTTGAACACAGGTCCTGGGTGCTGTTCTTGAGCTTTTGCAACTCAAGGCTAGCACTCTATCACTTAAACTACAGCTCCATTTTTTTTTAAATTTTGTTTTCTGTTCTTTCGGCCTTTTTTTGCTTTTTTGGGGGGGGGTCCGGTCATGGGGCCTGAACTCTGGGCCTGGGCACTGTCCCTCAGCTCTTCAGCTCAAGGCTAGTGCTCTACCATTTGAGCCACAGTGCCACTTCCGGCTTTTTTCTTTTTGCTTATGTGGTGCTGAGGAATCGAACCAAGGGCCTCATGCATGCAAGGCAAGCACTCTACCACTGAACCACCTTCCCAGCCCCCCCCCCTTTTTTTTGGTATTAGAGATAAAAGTCTCACAGACTTTCCTGACTGCGCTAGCTTTGACTGGGCTAGCTTTTGATATCTACAGATATCAGTCTCTTGAGTAGCTAGGATTAGTCACAAACTACCAGCAGCCGGTTATCAGTATTTTTTCTTAAACAAAAGAACAAAATTACCTAGCTAATATATTTTGTCAGCTCAAATAATCAGTTTTTAAGTATGGCAATTACAAGTGTCCAAACAGCCAAACTGAGTCATTAGCATTAGATTTTAACAGAGCACAAAATCATTAGAAAATAATGTAAAGGAGGGCTTAGAAAAAGTCTTGAAGGAAGACAAGCTGAAACTTATAGAAAGAAGAGGGGTTTATCTGGGAGTATTTTCTAGTAAATTGCATGCACATTTTATAATAAATAATGGACAGCTGACAATAGCATTGGGTTTAATGGAAGGAGCAACAATGAAAACATTGCCCATGTTCCTAGCCCCGCATCCATCACACCAGATTCTGACTCTGATGAGTCACTCTGATGTAATGACTCTTGCATGTCCTTTGTCTTCAGCTATTAATATGCCTGGATTGACACTGAAGATCTAATGCAGTGTGGCCCCTGATTCAGTAGCTGTGCACTTAGCCTGAGATGCCCACCCTGCTGCTGGTCAGGGGCCCACACTTAGCAATGAGAAAGTATGTGTGTGGAATGAACAGACTGGTCAGAGTGCTACAGTTAGTTTGTAAATTCTCTGTTGCAGCTCAAGCAAGTTTGCTGCCGTTGGATTTCATAGAGCTTTGACTGATGAAGTGGCTGCATTAGGAAGACCTGGAATCAAAACAACATGTCTCTGTCCTAATTTCATAAACACTGGCTTTATCAAGAACCCAAGGACCAGGTAAGTAGGGACTGCATGGAGACAAAAGGATCCGGTAGCTGTGGTTTTCCTAAGTAGTTGAAAGCCCAAAACACCTGGCATTCAATGCCTTTCATTTACTTTGCTTTCAGTTTCTATGAGATTATGAGAAAACAGGTGAGGAAACAAAGGAGAGAGTGACTACAAACGTAAATACGAATGGCACAGATGCAGTCGCTAATCCTTGTTCTTTCCCAAGCAGTGGTTCTTAGACTCAAAGATGTATTTATGTCTCCAGGAGTGTTGGAGACAAAGGTAAAATCCTCACCCACACAGATGATGGTTTATTGGTATAGTGGAGGTAATAGAGTGGTGAAAAGGGGGTCTGGGAGTCTCTGAGAGATAACCAGACTACAGAGTGACAAAGTATTGCTTGGGTCATTTAGAAATTATCCTCTAAGCCAGGTGCTAGTGACTCACCTCTGTCATTCTAGCTACTCAGGAAGCTAAGCTGTTCAAAACCAGCCTGGGCAGGAAAGTCCATGAAATTCTTATCTTTAATCAACTACCAAAAAAAAAAAAAAAAGGGAGCTATGGCTCAAGTGGTAGAGGGTTAGCCTTGAGTGAAAACACTCTGGAACAACACCCAGGCCCTGAGTTCGGAGCCTCAGGACCTGCACACACACACACACACACACACACACACACACACACACACACACACACACACGCACACACACACACGCACGCACGCATGCACGCACACACACACGTACACACACATACAAAAGAGAGACCTCCTCTAAAACATGTTCTAGACCAAACTCTTGCCTTGTTTAAAAACATAAAAATTATACAGAATCAGTTCTGAGAATACTGTTTAACATTTCTTCTCTTTGGAACTAGCTTTAATGTCTTTATAACCATAAGCATGCTTTTAAAAAACCAAATTGCAACATTGTGGGGGAAAATTAAATACATTTCTTTTCAAACTGAGTCTGGTGGAAACTACTCTTTAACATTTTGATAGAAACACTTGTATATATCCATGTATATTAAAAAATGAAAGTCTAATTTCAAATAATGAGCATATATTACATATGAAGTTCTGGCAACAGTAAACTGCTGGGTTTTCTGAGCATTATCACCTGATCATCTGTTCATATCAGTGAATTCAGAAATAATTGACAGTACATATTATTCTGGGTATCTTTTCATGGTTGTCGAATATAGATCTTTATTATAAACTATATTGGTTATAGAAAAATAGTGCCTCAAGTGATAATTTTAGTGTTGTTTCAACTTTCCATGTTTTTACCTTATTCATTTTTTGGTTGTATTGAGTTTGAAATCAAGTCCTCCTATTTGCTAGGTAAGTGCTCTTCTGCTGAACCACACCTTCAGCTCTTCAATTTTCTTCATTTTTAGTAAAGCAGAGCTGTAATGAACATCTTTGTATATGCTGTTTTCACATTTGGGTAAATGTTTTCTTTAGGAAGATTTGTAAGGAGGCAATACTGAATCAGATGCAATATTTCCAAGTTGTAAATATTTGTGGCTCAGATATTTCTATATCTATTTTATTTCTAGTAGCACTATATCACCTGCCCTTTTAGTAATTTTTTTATCAGTACTGGAGTTTAAACTCAGGACCCTGCTTTTGTAGGGAGGTGCAATATCACTTGAATCATGACCACTTGGCTTTTATTTTTCAAGTAGTGTCTCATTTTTGCTCAGGTAAGCCTAGAATGTGAGCCTCCTATTTATGCTTTCTGTGTACTTGGGATGACAGGTGTGTACTAGTGTCCAGATTTTTATTGCTTGAGATGTGATCTTCTGCTCCTAGAAGGGATAATGATGTAGCTCAGTTTTGGAGTACTGGCCTTGAACTATCATCTTCCTGATCTCAGCCTCCAGAGTAGCTAGAATAACTGGCTTGAGCTACTGCCTCCCTTTAGTAGGTATTTTATTATTACACTTTTACATCAAACTATTCTTTCTACCCAAATTTATTTTAATTAAAGAAATAAGGTTATGGTATAGTTTAATTGCTTTGCACAAATAATGAGTTTTCTTACAATAATACATTATTTCTCTCACTGATTTAAAATTTATATCCTACTAAATTCACATACTGACTTGAACTGTGCTTTTTTTTAACCCCTTGTTCTATTGTATTGTTAAGATTTGCTGTTTTATCTTCATTCTGCCCTTTCAAACTTCATCCCTCTTTCGTCCAGTTTAGCTGTTCTTGGTAAAATGTATTTAATATTGATGAGGAATATTGAGTTTGGCCACTTGAGCAATAGTAGGTTCTCTTGTTATTGTTTCTGTTGTTAAAGTCAAACTGTTTTAAAATTATAGTTGACTGTTTTTAAAATTAGTTATAATTGTTGTTATTAAGGAGTTGTACAAAGGGGTTACAATTCCATAAGTCAGGTTATGAATACAATGCTTCTTGGTCAATGTTACCCCTTCCTTTGTTCTCTCCATCCATACCCGAAAGTTACATAGCTCATTTTTTTGGGGGGTGGGGTCCAGTTGTGGGGCCTGAACTCTGGGCCTGGGCACTGTCCCTCAGCTCTTCAGCTCAAGGCTAGTGCTCTACCATTTGAGCCACAGTGCCACTTCCGGCTTTTTTCTTTTTGCTTATGTGGTGCTGAGGAATCGAATCCAGGGCCTCATGCATGCAAGGCAAGCACTCTACCACTGAGCCACCTTCCCAGCCCCACATAGCTCATTTTTTATATAATGTATATTGGATATAATGACTACATTATATTCAATTATATATTACATGCTTGAATGTTTAACCTAGTCCCTGGACAAGGCTGCAAGGCAAGATCGCCATCTTTTGGCAAAACTTTGCCAGTACAATTAAGAAATAATTAGGAAACTAAAAGTGTGACTAGAAGCTAATTCTTGCTTAATCATAGCAATCCAAACCTGTCCTGGCAAAGCTGATGGTAGAGGGCATACTAAAGATGAAGTTGGTTCAAATACATAAATTTGGTACTTTTAATTAGAGGGAAGAACGTATATCCTAATTGAACGTGTGTGTGTGTGTGCGTGTGCGTGTGTGTGTGTGTGAGAGAGAGAGAGAGAGTTCTGGAATTCAATCCAGGGCCTAGATGCTGTCCCTGAGCTTTTTGTGCTCAAGGCTAGTGCCCTACCACTTAGGACACAGCTCCACTTCTGGTTTTCAGATAGTAAATTGGAGATGAGTCTTCAAGACTTTCCTGCCTGGGTTGGCTTTGAACCGTGATCCTCAGATCTCAGCCTCCTGAGTAGCTAAGATTACAGGCGTGACTTACCAGCACCCAGACAACTTTACAGTATTTTTTGGGGGAGGGGGGGATTCCAGTCATGGGCCTGAACTCTGAGTCTGGGCACTGCAGCTCTTCAGCTCAAGGCTAGCGCTCTACCACTTGAGCCACAACACCACTTCTGGCTTTTTTTTTGCTTATGTGGTGCTGGGGAATCGAACCCAGGGCCTCATGCATGCAAGGCAAGTGCTCTACCACTGAGTTACCTTCCAGCCCAACTTTACAGTATTTTAAGAGAGATGTTCCTATTCCTCTTTCATAGGTAAGAGTTATGCCCATAAACAGCATAGCAGAACTTTAGACCAAGATACACAGAACCAGATTTCTGAGTGAAGAGAATCAAAGCAACCTTCAAATGGCTAAATTTGAACTGTGATGTCTTGCGAGGATTTTTGTTTGTGTGTTTGTTTGTTTGTTTGTTTGGTACAAGTATTAAGGCTTGAACTCAGGGCCTCATATGTTCACTTGCCTTTTCTGCTCAAGGCTTGTGATTTAGCATTCGAGCCACAGCTCCACTTTTGCTTTTTGCTGGTTAATTTGGTACGAGTCTCACAAACTTGCCTGCCTGGACTACCTTCAAAATTCCAAACTGCAATTCCCAGATCTCAGCCTCCTGAGTAGCTAGGATGACAGATGTGAGCCACTGGCACCCAGGCGTTTTTGAGAAAAACATGTATTCTTATGTTAGTAGATTGGGGGAGGGGGAGTTTTATCACATACTATACAACAATGGTGTAAATGGTGTATAATGTAACTGTTTGCTTCCATGTTACCATCCTACCCTCTGCCCATGAGCACTGGCTTGCAATCATTCAGCAATGTCACTAGGGTAGCTTAAAACCAGCCATATTGGGAGACCATGAAAATCAGCAAATGGAACCAAACTGGCATTGCTGTCCTCTAGAGATCCTGTTGTTACCATCATTCCATCACCTTACCCCAATTTCAGACTAAGAAATGCAAAATGAGTCGAATATTTCCCCCCAAATTACTCAGCTACTTAGATGGTCAAGTAAGCAGGAGACAAGATAGAGAAGCAGACTGTGCTTCCAAAGTGAAAACAATCCCTGCTCTTCTACCCCCAGTATCCCTGGCTCCCACAGGTACCATCCTGCCCCCCCCCCTTGATTAAATGGCTTCTGTACGGTTTCTACAAACTCCATGGAACATTTGTTTAGTTTCATTGACATTAGAAGGTTAGGGGGAAAACATTGCTAATTAGTGACTTTTTTTTGTTTTTTGTTTTTTTTTTTGTCGGTTATGGGGCTTGAACTCTGGGCCTGAGTGCTGTCCCTCAGCTCTTCAGCTCAAGGCGAGGGCTCTACCACTTGAGCTACAGCGCCACTGGCGGTTTATTGGAGATAGGAGTCTCATGGTCTTTCCTGCCCGGGCTGGCTTTGAACCGTGATCCTCAGATCTCAGCCTCCTGAGTAGCTAGGATTACAGGCGTGAGCCACCAGCGCCCAGCTTTAGTGACGTTTTTGTACATTTTATTCTACCAAGAAATTTGGTTTTCTTACTCTTCTGAATACCTTTTGTTTGTTTTGTTTTTGTCAGTCATTGGCTTGAACTTAGGACCTGGGCACTGTCCCCAAGCTTTATGTTCAAGACTGGTGCTCTACCACTTTGAGCCACAGCTCCACTTCTAGTTTTCTGGTGGTTAATTGGAGATAAGAGTCTCATAGACCTTCTTGCTGGGGCTGGCTTTGAACCGGGATCCTCCAATTTCAGCCTCCTGAGTAGCTAGGATTGATTACAAGCGTGAGTCACCAGCACCCAGTTTACCCTTTGGTATTTTTGAACCAATAATATTGTGAAGTATTTGGTAGACATGTATGAAGGTAGAATAATGAAATAATGAATTGTTTAAAGTAGAGGGTGAGGCAGGTGGGGTGGGGCACAAGGAGGAGAAGGATTGAAAGAGGGAGGTGAGTTTGACCAGGATACCTTGTGCATGCAAGGAAATGTCACAATGAAACCCCTTTAGACAATTTATTTGCATAAATAAATAAATAAAACTATATTGGCCAGCCATTATATTGGAAATAGAAAGTCTCTGAAAGGGACTCAGAACATCAGGTAGACTGGGTACAAGGTAAAAAATTCAGGCACTGAAGTAGCTTCTGCTTGGCAGGGTAGCAGGGCCTCCATGCTGACAGAGTGTGCTGCACCATTCATGTACTCAGATGTTATGGATTACAAGGAGTCTGGGATCATGGAGGCTGGTAGCCAGAATGAGACTCTGAAATGCTTAGCAAGGCACAGCATCTTTCAGTCTCTGGGCTCATCTTCCCAGGTGTCCATACCTGCCTATCTTGTTTGTGTCTTCTTTTTTTCTATCCTTCTTTATTCTTCTCTCTCTCTCTCTCTCTCTCTCTCTCTCTCTCTCTCTCTCTCTCTCTCTCTCTCTCTCTCTCTCTCTCTCTCTCTCTCTCTTCTCTATCTCTTTCTCTTTCTTTCTTTCTTTTCTTTCTTTCGACAGTACTGAGGTTTGAAGTCAGGGTCTCTTTTGCTTGCTCGCTTTGCCTTTTTGCTGGTTAATTGGAAATGGAACCTGAAAGACTTTTCTACCAGGACTGGCTTTAAACAAAGATCCTCCAGATTTCAGCCTCCAGAGTAGTGAGGCTTGCAAGTATGAGCCACCAGCATCGAGCTTTAACATCTAGATTTTAAGAAGCCATGCTTTGGGGACCACCTACTAATCTGTGGTACATATGCCTGGGTGATTATATAGGGCGGTTGTCACATAGAATGAGGTCAGGAGGCTGACCAATAAATCAAGACCTAATAAATCTGGAGCTTCCAGGTAGGATAAAAGTCCAAAAGCCAGACACATAGCGATTACATTTTATTTACTTGGATACTTCACTGTATATCTAATAAAATTTGTGTAATTGTGCCCAAGTCAAATGAAGGTTCAAAAATGAACTTTCCCTAATCTAGCTAAATCATTTCTGAATCCTAGTTACTTCCATAATCCTCATTTGTAAAATAAGGATCATAGATCAAGTGCTTTAGGTTGTTGTACAACTTCAGTGCGACAACCTACATAGACTAAGCAGCACAGAGTAACGTTATAGAGATTGTGCTTGCTGATACTCATAATTAAGTGCTGCTCTCTCTAGGCATCTGTAAGGGACTGCCTGCTGCAGATGAGCTAAGCTTCAAGTCTTGCAGTGGGTTCCTTTCCTTGCAGTGAGCCGCCGTGCGCCCCCCCACCCCCCACCCCACCCCCCCACCCCCTGCACAATCTCAGAGGGTTTCTGTTTCTAAAGACTGCCTCTGATTTCAGCTTAGGACCCACCCTGGAACCTGAGGAAGTTGTCAGCAAGCTCATGAATGGAATCCTGACTGAGCAGAAAATGATTTTTGTTCCATCTTCTATACTCATTTTAACGGCACTGGAAAGGTAAGTGATGGATAAATTTGTTAGTATAAAAGCAAATGGCTATTACACTGTAAGTTGAACTCAGGTCCTCAGAGTTGGGTCACATTACCACTTGAACTCTCCAACTAACATGCCAGAATGTTTTAAATACATGTGTTCACCCATTGTCTGTGCCTCACATCTGTAATCCTAGCTACTAGGAATCACGGTACGAAGTCAGCAAGAGCAGGAAAGATCACGAGAGTCTTATCCACAGGAAAGATCACGAGAGTCTTATCTCCAATTAACAACCAAAAAGCCTGAAGTGGAGTTGAGGGTCAAGTGGCAGAAAGCCAGCCTTGAGTGAAAAAATGGAGTGAAAAAAATTGTAAGAGACAGCACTACCCAGGCTCTGAGTTCAAACCGCAGTACTGCATGCATGCATGTGTGTACACACACACACACACACACACACACACACACACACACACACACACACACACACACACACACACACACTCAGAGTGTGTGGTAATGATATTGGTAAACCATTTTCATGTTTTCTTAAAGTCTTTGTAAGGAAAACAACAATAGTGAAATTTGCGTATTTCTGGAACTGTTGTCTTGTGAATAAATTATTATAAGTGACTTTTTTTTTTTTGGTCAGTTGTGGGGCTTGACCTCTGGGCCTAGGCACTGTCTCGCAGCTCTTCAGCCACAGCACCACTTCCGGCTTTTTCTGCTTTGTGGTGCTGAGGAATGGAACCCAGGGCCTCATGCATGTAAGGCAAGCACTCTACTGCTGAGCCATCTTCCCAGCCCTATAAGTGATCATTTTAAAGTGTTTTTCCATTGTGGATTTGTAAGAAAGTGAATTCAATTCTAAGTACTCATTCACTATGTGGAAAACCACACTGCAATATAGGAGTTGCTATTTGACCTTATCATTGAGCCTAACTCCTTCCATTGAGGCCCATGGGTTTTTTTAGCATCACTATCTCTGGGGAGTTGCTTAGAAACACAGATTCTCCAGATCTTAGTAAAAATTTGCATGTACAGAAGATCACCACAATGACTGTATGCTTTATAAAATCTCAGAAACACTTCCTTTGATGAATATTGCAATTACCTGAAAGGTTTTGAAAATGCAGATGTAGCCTGGTGCAGATAATCCCCACTAATCAGGAGACTAAAGCCCAGAGGATTGAGATTTAAAACCAGCCTGGGCAGAACATTCCATGAGACTCAAATCTCTAAAATAACATCAAAAAACAGGACTGGAGGCATGGCTCAAGAGATACAGAACCAAACAAGCAAGCCAAGCTTGGTACAAGTGCAAGGCCCAGAGTTCAAATCCTGGTTGCAACAACAACATAAAAAAATACTTACACTCAGACTGATTCTCAAGGGTCTTATTTAATTGGTGTGGCCTATGGCTGGGCTTTAAGAGGTTTAGGAACTCTCCACATGATTCTAATACACAGCCAAGACTTGGAAACCCAGCAATTTAAAGAAACCTTTACCATGGCTTGCCTGGGAAAACTGTGCTGCTGAGGTTGGTCCAGTTAATGAGTGGAAAGAGAGGGATGAGGACAAAAAGTCTCTTGCTGCCGGTGCTGAGACTCAAGATTGCCTGAATTGGGATCTGAATCACTTGTGAAGTCTACAGATATTAATGTATTTGAGTTGCAACTCTGAAGTTTCTATTTTAACAGGTATCTGCCACCAACAGTCCAAAGATTTACAGAACTATAATCACAAAAAAGTAATAATAATAAGTCACGAGATCCAAAGTATGGCATGTGTCAGGCTTGCCAATCCTTTAATAGAACCAAAGTTGAATATGACTGGAAGGTTTAGGTAATGAATCTGAATCTCCAGGGTGTCCTTGATGAGAAAAGAGTTAAAACCTGACAAGTTTCTTTTTTTTTTTACTTTTTGTTGGTCCTGGGGCTTGAACTCAGGACCTGGGAACTATCCCTGAGCTTCAGTGTTCAAGGCTCTCTCTCTACCACTTGAGGCCCAACTCCACTTCCAGCTTTTTTTTTTTTTTTTTTTTTAGTAGTTTATTGGCGATAAGAGTCTCATGGACTTTTATGCCCAGGCTAACCTGGAACCCTGATCTTCAGATCTCAGCCTTCTGAGTTGTTAGGATTACAGGCCTGAGCCACTGGCACCTGGCAAAACCTGTAAAGTTTTAACATTTTCCATGACACATGGCGTAAGCAAGCATTTAGCTTTGACAGCCCTGAAGATTATCATCCTCCAGAGAAAGAACTTGGCCAGTGTTTTATAAAGAGTGGCTGACATATAGGACACATCAAAATGTTTGCCAATTGAATAGATGAATTCTAATCCCTAGACTCTGTGTGTGTGTGTGTGTGTGTGTGTGTGTGTGTGTGTGTGTGTGTGTGTGTGTGTGTGTGTGTGTGTGTGTGTGTGTGTGTGTGTGTGTGTGTGTGTGTGTGTGTGTGTGTGTGTGTGTGTGTGTGTGTGTGTGTGTACTGGGACTTGAACTCAAGGGCTTACTCTTTGGCATGGCTTTTTTACTCAAGGCTGTTGCTCTACCAGTTAAGCCACATCTCCTGTACTGGTCTTTTGCTAGTTAATTAGAGATAAGAATCTTAATGGGCTATTCTGTTGGGGCTGGAAGATCCTCAGATCTTAGCCTCCTGAGTAACTAGGCACCAGCACCTGGTTCAAATTCCTAGCCTTTTAACATGGAGACTCAGTGTGGTCTCTGGAGTTAGATGTTCTTGCAACGTGAATGAAGATGAGTTACACAACATCTTTGATGCTCAGCTTCTTCAACTGTAAAATGAGCTGAGTAAGGAAAAAACAAATTGTTTAAATAGGGACACAGGTGGACCCATTGCAACAATGAGACGTACAAGTCGTTATGTCGAAAATGAACTTTACAACTTTGGTTGGGGGGGAGGGCTGGGGGGAACAGGGGGGCAGGGAGGATAGGATGGGAAGGGGAAACAAAGGAGGAGGCTACAATGCTTGATAAGAAATGTACTCATTATCTTGCCCATGTAATTGTAACCCCTCTGTATAGTATTTTCACAATAAAAAAAAAGATAAACGGAAAAAAAAAATGAGCTGAGAGAGGAGTCATTGAGATAGTACGATTAACATCTCACCACCATTCACTATTACTACCACTACTACTACTCTCATTGGTGAGTGTGCATTACCAAATCCTATTTTAATGCAGACTGCTAAATCTCTGTGGGTCATGACACTGACTTACATATTCTGTAGATTTTCTCTCACTGGAATATGACAAATCTTTTTTTTTCTTTTCCTTCTTTCTTTTTTGCCTGTCCTAGGGCTTGAACTCATAGCCTAGATGCTGTCCCTGGGGTGTTTTTTTTTTTGCTCGAGGATAGTGTTCTACCACTTGAGACACAGCTCCATTTCCAAAATTTTTGATAGTTAATTGGAGATAAGAGTCTCATGGACTTTCTTGCCTGAACTGGCTTTGAACTGTGATCCTCAGACCTCAGCCTCCTGAGTATCTAGGATAACAAGCATGGGCCATAGCACCCAGATCCTAAATTTATACTTAATTCTTAAGTATAGATTGGGAAAAGAGATAGGATCTGCTACATGTCCATCACAGTTTAAGATCTTTTATATGAATACATAGATTCCTATAAGGAATAAAGTATTCTTACAAAGAACACTTGTGAGGTAGGCATTAATTATTCCATTTATTTGTGAGTTATTTAAACCTAAAGGCTAGTTGATTTATTCCACATTATGCTCAAAACACAGGTGCATGGTCTACATTTTCAGTTAGCAGTTCTATTTCCTCGGTTTTTCAGTGGAACATTTAAATGACATTCGGAATTATAAAATTAGCTCTCACTTTTACTTGCTTTCCAATGGCGTTTCCTTTTTTAAATCTTTAGCATTCAACTATTCATTCCAACTAATTTTCAACTAATCTCTTGAAAAAAGTGGAGAAGCACATTTAAAAAACAAATATAGCTAGGTAGTCTATATTTCAAATGACCTTTGTCACTGAGCACCCATAGCTCACATCTATAATCATAGCTACCAAGGAGGTTGGGTTTGAAGCTAGCCTGGGCAGAAAAATCTAAGAAACTCTTATCTCCAACTAACCAGCAAAAAAGCTACAAATTGAGGTGTGGTTCAAGTTGAAGTGCTCCAGCTTTGTGTAAAAAAGCTAAGCAATAGACATAGGCTCTGAGTTCAGGAAATAACTACACTAACAAATGTAAACTTTGAGTTACTACTACCCTAAGAAAGTGAAGCTTCCTTACTTTTCATTTTAAAAGAAACTGAATTTAATAGAGAAGACTATAGTCAAAATTCAGAGTAAAAGTTTGTAATCATGTCTAAAATGGACTTAACATTAGCATGTGTTAATTATAAATATTATAAAGGTTTTGAGGTTTTTTGTTTTCTTGTTTATTTTTTGTTTTATTTCAACTTTATTGCTATCTTCAAAAAGAAGATATTTTGTAAATGAACATAATAATTTTCTATTCATTTTTACATATCTTTCTTTCAGGATCCTTCCTGAGCGTTTCCTGGCAATTTTGAAACAAAAGATCAACATTAGGTTTGATGCAGTTATTGGATATAAACCCTAAGGATAAAAAGTGCCTTATTTTCTTGAAAACTAACTTACCAGATTTAAGACAATTTCATGTAGTGTTAATCAGAATTTAAATGTTTTAACTTCTGATTTTCCTAATTATCCTCTTACCTTTAATATTGTATTTTGAGATTCTGACAACATTCATTACTTCTGGTTCTTTAGCTGAAAGCTAATTTTACGCAGTAAGCTAAATATCTTAAGAGTTATTCACATGGAAAATAAGGAAAGAAGACAAAAACAATTTTATGACAATAATTGCCTAGATATGTGCCTCATCTAAAGGTTTGCAAACTATGTACAATCGATGTTTACTTAGGATATATGATTTTGAATGGCACTTTAACTTTATGTAATTTGTGTTTGCTGTTCTCTTCTGAACACGACCAGAAATGTTAAGTTGTACATCTCTAGATAGAAAGCTCTCTAGCTGTATCTAGTAGCATTTCATGGTGAATTTCATGAGTTCCACACATTTCATCCCGCACATTGCCACCATGTTTCCTGAGACATACCTCACATTCTAAAGTCAAATGCTCAGCCCAAGGAAACTATAGGTGGTACATGTGGCAAGTAGAAAGGCATGGTGGGAGCAGTCAGGAGGTGCAGTTATCCATGGCAACAATAATAAATGAAACCAACCACATTTTGCCTTGCCTTTTTTTTTCCTTTTTGTCTTTTAAAAAACTGGCTAACCACCAGGTGCCAATGGCTCATACCTGTAATCCTATCTGCTCAGGAACCTGACATCTGAGGGTAACAGTTCAAAGCCAACCCCAGCAGAAGAGTCCCCATGAAACTCTTACCTCCAGTTAACCACCCAAAAACTAGAAGTGTCTCTGTAGCTCCAAGTGGTAGAGCTCTAGCCTTGAGCAAGAGAGCTCAGGTACAGCATCCAGGCCCCAAGTTCAAACCTTACAACACACACACACACACACACACACACACACACACACGCACACGCACGCACGCACGCACGCACACACACACACACACACACACACACACACACACACACGCACGCACACACACACACACAAACCCAAAAATGGCTAACCTTCAAATTAAATCAATTATGTAAAAAAAAAGATGTTTTTGTTCTTGTTTTAGAAATTTCTTGGCTATGAGGTTCAGGGAGATAAAAGACACACAACAAATAAA
The DNA here is from genome assembly GCF_024711535.1 of Dipodomys merriami. Classification (NCBI taxonomy): domain Eukaryota; kingdom Metazoa; phylum Chordata; class Mammalia; order Rodentia; family Heteromyidae; genus Dipodomys; species Dipodomys merriami. The sequence goes on from NW_027206512.1 coordinate 10,844,449, forward strand.
GGAAATCTCATCAAGAAAATTTACTTCTGTGCAGAAGGGTGCATAGACACTCTCCCCAGAGTTACGCAGGCACACCAGGTGGGGCTGTCTGCTCAGTTTTTATCTCAACCCAAACTGCCCCTCCTCTTTGTCAAGGAGTCAGGCTCACATCTTATTCTCAACTGGTTACCAGGGTGATGGGCTAATACAAGGAAGTTAGAAAGCACTCCAGCTGACAGTGAAAAATTGCCCACTAAAGAGGTTTCTATTCTTCAACTCCAATGATAAAGACTCATACCCTAGATGCAACTGGCTAGTAACAAACATGGCTGAAAAGAAAAACCTTCATACAACTACATAGAGAAATACCTTTGTACAACGACAGAAAGATAAAAAGAAAAACACCACAGCTGATAACTGCAGTTTGAAGTCAAGAAGCAACTAATTCCAGGAAATAGCAGTACCAGAAAATGTCAATAAAGAATGGTTTTGACAGAAGAAAAAATTGCTTTCTCACAAACTTTAACATTAAACATTACAAGAGGACTGGGAATGTGGCTTAGTGGTAGAATGCTTGCCTGGCATGCATGAAGCCCTGGGTTTGATTCCTCAGCACCACATAAACAGAAAAAGCCAGAAGTGGCACTGTGGCTCAAGTGGTAGAGTGCTAGCCTTGAGCAAAAGAAGCTCAGGGACAGTGCCCAGGCCCTGAGTACAAGCAACAGGACTGGCAAAATAAAAGTTCCCCCTTCATAGTCAGATGAGAAAAATTCATCTCAGTCACTGGCAGGGCTGCTTATAAGGGTCACATCAAAATCAGAAAGATTGTCAGGTGCTGGTGGCTCACACCTGCAATCTTAGCTACTCACTGAGATCTGAGGATTACAGTTCAAAGCCAGCCCAGGCAGGAAAGATCATGAGACTTATCTTCAATGAACTAGCAAAAAGCTGAAAGTATAACTGGTTCAAATGGTAGAGTGCTAGCCTTGAACAAAAAAAAGCTCAAGGTCAGTGCCCAGGCTCCAAGTTCAAGACTTGTACTGGCACATTAAAAAAAAAATCAAAAAGGTTTATGTTGGAGCGGAGGAGGACTTAGGAAGGTAGGGAGGGTAGGGGTGGTAGGGGAAAAACAAAGGAGGTAACAATGCTTGATAGGAAATGTATTCATTACCTTACTCATGTAACTGTAACCCCTCTGTACACTGTTTTTACAATAAAAAAACATTAAAGGTTTATGTTATGTTTGGGTAAATTAAGAAATACTCTGGTTGTCAGCTGTTATGATGTAGTGTGGTCCTGCAGTAGTATAGTAGGGAATCCTCCAGTGCTGATAATTAGCTTTGAGGTCACTTGACTGGATTGAGAAGTGCTTCTGGGATTAGCAAAGCATACCTCTCTCTCTTTCCTCTTCTTGGTCTTTGGATGTGTCTGGGAGGGCTTTTCCAGAGATGACCTACTAAAGAGAGTAGAACCTCCCCTCCCCACTTGATGTAGGTGGGGACCTGTACTAAAGAGAGTAGAACCTCCCCTCCCCACTTGATGTAGGTGGGGACCTGGATAGAAAAAAGGCAAACAGAAAGCAGCCTGCTAGCACAGGCTTCTCCTTCTCTTCACCCCCTCTTTTTCTTCTCCCCTTCCTCTCTCTTCCATTTCTCTCTCCTCTCTTCCTTCTTCTTCTTCCCCCTTCTCTATCCCTCCCTCACTTCCTCTCTTCCTCTTTTTCTCCTTTGTCTCTCTACCTCTCTTCCTCTTCCTCTCTTGTCTCTCTTCTCTCTCTCTCATTCACTTGTCCCCCACACTTCCTGGCTGCCATGAGGTGAATAGCTCTGCTATACCACACTCATCTAATCTACCAGGATACTCTGCCTCACCACAGCCCAGAAACAATGCAGCCAGCCAACCACACATTGTTTAAAACCTTGGCCAAACTAGATCTTTCTTTTTCCTGGTATTTTGTGACAGCAGCAAAAAAGTGTTAACATAGATGGCAAATGGCTGTCTTGTTCACAAGGTACAGAATTCTTCAGGAAGGGAACCTAGCTTCCTTCAAGCTTTCCTTTGAGAGCTTTCTGTCATCCTGGTTCTATGCCATAGGATTGCCTGGTCTCTTTTCTATTTCCATGGAAAATATTCCTAGGGTTGCCTTCAGAAACAATCCTACCACTCTCACTTGCCAGAAATCTAACTTTTACTGGAAACAAGGATCAGAATATATGGGGAAACAGGTTAAGGAAAGGGGTTAAAATGACCCTTAGTACAACTTCAGCACCAGCCAGCTTGGCTAGTGACTAAACAAATGTTACTGCAGCAGGGAGGGGAAAGGGAAAATGGTTGATTGGGTAAATTTGACCTACATATACTGTGTGCATATGTGGAAACAGCACCATAAACTGCTCTCCAACAACTAATATATGCTAATAAAACCATTAAAAAGAAATGTTATTGTGAAGGGAAATAATTATTTTTCTTTTTATTGTCAAGGTGAAGGAAATAATTATTAAGATCCTCCTTTCCAAGGTTTGGTGACCAATGTACTTTCTTAGACAATTCTGCATGGTAGATGTCATCATTCATACCTATAGAGAAGGATAGCCCAGAGAAGTTAGGCTTACCTTAAGTTCCATAGCCAGCTGGAGATCAAACTCTGGAATAGAACCCAGACATTTTGACTCAATATTATCGAGCCTTGGTGTATAGTTCTTGGTGTTTATTATTGCTCTAAACATGGTCTACTTCCATATGCCCAATCTTTCCTTGGAAAGCAACTAGAAATATCTATGATAAATACTAAAACTATTCAACATAGAAACTATTTTAAGCTGCTACTGGCCCCAATGGCTCATGCTTGTAAGCCTAGCTACTCATCAGGTGAAGATCAGAAGATTGCAGTTAGAAGCCAGTTGGGGCAGGAAAGTCTGGGGCAGGAAGTGGAGCTGTGGCTAAAGGGGTAACACACTAGCCTTGAGCTAGTGTGGGAGCTAGCCTGAGGGACAGCACCCAGGCCCCACGTTCAAGCTCCAGGACCAACACACACACACACACACACACACCAGTTATGATACACAGTTGTTCCCTTTTATGAAGATCCATCCTGGTCTGGCCATGTTTCATCACACTCTAAAGTTTCCTGAAATTAAAATAAACATATATACACATTGGGATGAGGTTAATACACACAGGACAAATGATTTTGCACCAAAGTAGACAGCATATGCAAGGATAGTATTTGTCCTGTGACACAGAAGAGAAGTGTCATCCAGCAGCCATCAAGAAATGGCTGCAGAACAACTTGATCCATTGAATTGATCAAAAATCAAAGTGCCTCTAGTTTTAGCCCCCACTAGTTGGTAGGGACCTTGATGCCATGAGTCAACAGTGCTCACATTGTTCGTGTTAAAAGAATAACAAAGCCCAGGTTTGAGAGTAGCTTAAAAATTACTTTCATAGTTAGCAAAAATCAAACTTCTTATTTAGAGTAAATTACACAAAAAGTGATCCTGAGGTTCTCTCAAACATAATTGCTGACATTCTTTGTTCTAGTACTTGGACTTGACCTCCAGGTCTGAGCACTGTCCCTGAGTATTTTTGCTCAAGGCCAGCACTCTACCACTTGAGCCAGAACTCCACCTCCTGTGTTTGGTGGAAAATTAGAGATAAGAGTCTTACCTACTTTCCTGCCTGGGCTGATTTCAAATGGCAATCTTCAGATCTTAGCTAACTTCTGAATAGATAGGATTAAAGGCATAAGCCACCAGCATCTGACCCACTGGTGACATTTTTCAGTCTAAATTTAGATCAGCACAGAATGGTTACTTCCTCACAAGGACAAGTTTTGCACTAATGTTGCTCATAAACCAGTATGGCTAGGCACTGGTGGTTCATACATGTAATCCTAGCTACTCAGGAGGCAAAGATCTAAGGATTGAAATTCAAAGCTCACCCTGGCAGGCAAGTACATAGATTCTTTTCTCCAGTTAATCATCAAAAAAGCTGGAAGTAGAGCTGTAACTCAGTGTTAGAGTGCTAGCCTGAAGCAAAGAGAAGCTTAAGGACAGATCCCATGCCATGAGTGCAAGCCCCAGAACTGACACCAAAAGGAAAAAATCAGTGATATCTCTAAGTCTAGTCTTGGTTTAGGAGGCTTTGTAAAAGCATATCATTCTCAGGGCTAGGAAGGTGGCTCAGTGGTGGTGCTTGCCTTGCATGCATGAGGCCCTGAGTTCAATTCCCCAACACCACAGTAAGCAGAAAAACCCAGAAGTGGCGCTGTGGCTCAAGTGGTAAAGCACTAGCCTTGAGCTGAAGAGCTGAGGGACAGGGACCAGGTCCAGAGTTCAGGCCCCACAACCAACAACAACAGCAACAACAAAATATCATTCTCATGTCAGAGCCAAAGTAAAAAAAAAAAAAAAGACTCCCGGAGAAAAGCTTGAAGGTAGCTGGATCTTTAGGTACTTGGGTAGGCTGAGCATGGATGCACATCATCAGAGAAAGCTTCTGGACCCCTTAGTAGGACTGAATGGCAAAAGCCTTCTGGAGGGTTCCCAGTCCAAAAGTCTCATTGATCTGAAAGTCTCTGTCCTTATGACCACTTCCAGGATCCGTGGTGCTAGCATTTGTGCCAGGTAAGGCTAAGGAGGACATGAGACAAATGAGATAAGCCTCTGAACTTCTGCTTAAAGGGAACATCTGCATGGGGTGGACTGGGCTGACACAGGCTGCTTCTCTTTTGTATATGTGTATATGTGTGCCAATACTGGGGCTTGAACTTAGGGACTAATGGTGTTGGAACATCACTCACAACTGAGTAGCTAGGATTACATGTATGAACCACCAGTGCCTAGCCATACTGGTTTATGAGCAACATTAGTACAAAACTTGTCCTTGTGAGGAAGTAACCATTCTGTACTGATCTAAATTTAGACTGAAAAATGTCACCAGTGGGTCAGATGTTGGTGGCTTATGCCTTTAATCCTATCTATTCAGAAGTTAGCTAAGATCTGAAGATTGCCATTTGAAATCAGCCCAGGCAGGAAAGTAGGTAAGACTCTTATCTCTAATTTTCCACCAAAAGCAGGAGGTAGAGCTCTGGCTCAAGTGGTAGAGTGCTGGCCTTGAGCAAAAATACTCAGGGACAGTGCTCAGACCTGGAGTTCAAGTCCAAGTACTAGAACAAAGAATGTCAGCAATTATGTTTGAGAGAACCTCAGGATCACTTTTTGTGTAATTTACTCTAAATAAGAAGTTTGATTTTTGCTAACTATGAAAGTAATTTTTAAGCTACTCTCAAACCTGGGCTTCGTTATTCTTTTAACATGAACAATGTGAGCACTGAGGAATCATGGCCTCAAGGTCCCTACCAACTAGTGAGGGCTACCATTTAAGCCATGCCTCCAGGCTAGCATTTTGCTATTTAATTGGAGATGGATTCTCACAGACTTTAATTTCCTAGCTGGTTTTGAACTGCGATCCTCAGGTCTCAGGATTCTGAGTAGTTAGGAGTGTGAGCCACCAGCAGCCAGATTGCTTTTCTTCTTTAGTTTGTGGAGTGCCTCTGTTACTCAGAGGTGCTTGATCTCCTCGGTGGTGAGGCCCTCGTGGGATATAGAGCCAGCGTGTCACGCTCTGCTTGTTGTTCCAAATGCTGGATGGTCTCCTGGGTCTGTTTTGTGATTGAAAAATTCATGATGGCATAGGTAGCTTTAGGCTTCACCAACAAGACCTTGATGCTATTCTCAGTGGCCATTGACAGGATTGGATAGGAAGGAGGGACATACTGGCTTTACCTCCCTCCACCTTGGTGAGGTTCTAATATTTGTGCTCTGGAATGCCTGGCTTCCAGGAGGTGATGCCTATGCCCAGTGGAGAGGGAGTTATGGGCATGGGATCCTCAAGGGTATCATAGTTAAATGTCCAGGAACACATCCCAGTGACATCTTATGAAGAGGCTGGCTAGACTCAAGAACAAGCACTTCTAGTTATCTTGAAGCCATTGAAAAACTGGGTTTAGATGATTTTTCTAGATAGAATTCAGAGCTGAGTCCTTGCCACCACAGTGAAATGATGTCATAGCTATGCTTACAGATGCTAATGAGGAGCATTGTCCAACTGTTGAAAAATGGCAAAGATTTCTAGGCAGAGTCCATTGCCTCCAAAATCTGGCATCAAAGAAGTTGGGCATATACAAGTTTCCAGATGGGTTGTGGTATAGTCCAGACCCCAGCCATCATGAGAATATGCCAACACGGGTGGCTAGCACCACCAACTCTGGGGCACTTATGTTTGGTTTGCTTAACTAAGCAAGTCTTTGAGGTTCATGCATATTGTGATATACACTAGAATTTCCTTCCTTTTAAAGACTAAATAATCAGCCAACCAGCAGTGGCTCACCTCTGTAATTCTAGATACTCAGGAAGCTGAGATCTGTGGATCACCATTCAATGTAAGGCCAGGTAGGTAAGTCCATGAGACTCTTATCTAGAGTTAACTACCAAAAAGTTGGATGTGGAACAGTGATAACTTTGAACAAGAAAGCTCAAGGAGCTTCTTTTCTGGAAGAAGATGGCAGAGGAGTAGCTGGGAGCTAACTGAGCTCTCAGGAAAAAAACAGTTTCAGTGTTCCATTGAAAAATCCAAGGCTAGAGAGTCACACCAAGTGTGGCATCATAGTACAGAGAGTTTGGCCAGAGAGGAAAAGTTCAGGCAGCTTGTTTATGGAGACAGATTTGAGCACAGACAGAGAGTGGCTTCTACTTAGTACCAGCACAATCTGACAAAGAGTGGAACTCTTCATCCTGCTGACCTCAAAAGGACACAGTGGACAGCCAAAAATCAAGAGAAAAGTGTGAGACATTCTCACTCCTTCTTACAGAACTGTTTGGAAGGTAGCCTCTCCCCCTCCACCAGAGGAGAGTGCCATCTTTGAAACTGGCAAAGATGGTGCCAGAGCAGCTAGCACATAACTCAGGCTGTAGAAGCAGACACTGATGAGCCATTTTTGAATAGAGCAAAGGAACCTGCCTGGCAGGGCACAGCTTCCCAGGCTGAGGAAGCTCAGCCCAGGGTCAGGCGACCTTCTTCCCTGGGTAAACAGAGCCAGAGGTGGCCCCACCCCTCTGCAGCTCTCCCAGCTACAGAAGGTTAAAAGAAAAACAATTTGAATCTGGATACAGCATAAATCGGAGAGTGGCTCCTGGCTGGGCCACAAGAGTGTCTCAAGAGCTAGTCTCTCAGGGAAAAGCTACTGATTCCTAATAGGCCACAACCCTGCCCATATTCAAGCTCCCTTTCAGTGACTCCAAGCTAGAGGAAGCAGCTATCTCCCTCTTGTATGACACACACAGCAGATTGCCCTCCCATTGAACTAGTCTGGAGGAGGGTCACAAAGTCCTTGTGCAGGTAAGGCAGAGCTTCGTTCAGCCTGCTCAAACAAACTGATTTAAGAAACCAACTAAGCCACAGGGAAACCAAACACCACAAGCAAATCAGAGACTCCACTAGGAGTCTGGATACGGACACAGGGGAGACACAAGATCCCCCAAATAAATCAAAGAATTCTTTTTTCTACTTAATTTTTTTCTTTTTTTCTTTTTCCCTTTTGATCCTTTTTCTTTTTGCACTCTACTTAATTGCTGTTCTGTTCATCCCCAGATACATACCCATCTTTGATTAGTAAGCCTTATCCTTCATTGTGTGCATACTTAATTCAGACATCAGCTACTCAATTAGCAATTTCTCAACCTTAGTTCCTTTAATTGTAGTATTATTTCTTTATAATTACATGTATTTTTTAAGTTTTTCATTTTTAAATTTTTTATTTTCCTTTTTCCTTTTTTGTTGTGTTTCTTTTCCTTTCTTTCTCTCTTTCTCCTCTCTCTCAATTTAGGTTTTAGTTATCTTCCCTCTCTTCCATTCCCTCTCTACATTCCTCTAATCTTATTTTCTCCTCACAATTTGTCCTATACCTATTAATTTCTGGTCCTTTGGCTACTTCTTTGATATTCTTTTTTTATTTTTATTTTGGAGGGGGGGCCCGGTCGTGGGGCCTGAACTCTGGGCCTGGGCGCTGTCCCTCAGTTCTTCAGCTCAAGGCTAGCACTCTACCACTTGAGCCATAGCGCCACTTCTGGCTTTTTTTCATTTTGCTTATGTGGTGCTGAGGAATCGAACCCAGGGCCTCAGGCATGCAAGGCAAGTGCTCTACCACTGAGCCATCTTCCCAGCCCCTTCTTTGATATTCTTATCTCATTGATCCCTAGTTGTTTGCTGTTGAACTAGACTGTATCTGCACTCATTTTGACTGTGTCAAAAAAAATCTGTGCAACTACAAGCCTCTGGGTTGATGCTTGCCTTAAAATAGTGTTCTAGCATGGAATTGGTTTTGTTTTCATACCCAAATCGGTGGAACAAGCCTTAGGAACACAAGAAAAGTAGCAAGCCTACGAACCTCATCTCCTGCTCATGATGAACAGTCAACAGAGCAGTTAATGAATAATCCAGAGGAGAGCTCTCAAAATGTGCTACAAACACTACATGTGAACATGCTGAATGAAAAGATTGAAAGCCTGCAAAGGGCACTGTGTGAACGTGATAGGGCAATGTGTGAGTGTAATGACCCTAACCAAACATTAATAGAGGAATTGCATGAGCATGAAGAGAACCAAAGATTAATAGAGGAATTGTATAAGTGGGATGAGAATAAGCAAAGATTAATAAAGGAATTCATAGAATCCCCAAGCAGAAAACTGGAGGAATCCATGGGGTCCACAAACAGAAAGCTGAATGAATTCCAACAGAAGGAAAGGGAGCCCAATGAAAATATAACTACTCAACAAGGGATTTGAGAGTGAACACAGAAAACCAAATCAAGGAGGTAATGAAGTCCATACAAGATCTAAAACAAAGCTCCAACAAAGAATTTGAAGCCATCAAATCTGACCAATTAGGAGGAAAGGAAATTTTTTAAAAAGTAGAAAGTTGGGACTGGGAAGGTGGCTCAGTGGTAAAGCACTTGCCTTGCATGCATGAGGCCCTGGGTTCGATTCCTCAGCACCACATAAGCAAAAAGAAAAAAGCCGGAAGTGGCACTGTGGCTCAAGTGGTAGAGCACTAGCCTTGAGTTGAAGGGCTGAGGGACAGTGCCCAGGCCCAGAGTTCAGGCCCCACAACTGGACCCAAAAAGAAAAAAACAAAAAACAAAAAAAGTAGAAAGTCTTGACAGTAGGTTAAACCATACAGAAGCTCAAATCTCTGGGATTGAAGATAGCTAGACATTTTAGAGAAAGAACAGATAAGTATTCAAAACAAATCCAACAAAGATGATAGATCCATTTATCATATATAAGAAACTATCAGAAGGCCTAATTCAGGCTAATGGTTGTAGAGGAGGGCCTAGAGATAGAAGCTGAAGGCCTAGGAAATTTATTTACCAGAATCCTAGCAGAGAACTTCCCAAACATGCAAAAAGAGGCCCATTCAGATACAATAAGCCTTTAGAACTCATGGCAACAGCCAATTGATTTCCCCTAAAAGGCTCTGAAGTTGGGTTAAGGTCAGAGAGGCTGGAATATCCAACAAAGGCTTAAGGGAGCTGGCCTAAGTCAAGGTAAGGTGGGACCCAAGCACCTTAAAAGGAGGTACCTTTTAAATTTTATTGAGGGCTATGGTAAAAAAAAACCTTTTTTTAATATGGGGAGAACCTGGGCCAGAAGTCCCTCCAGGCGGCTTGGATCTTGGTGCCCCAGAATTATATCATCCATGTAGGCATAGACAAGGGAGGTCTCTGAACCCAGCACAGGCCCTAAAACTGTGGCCAAGTACTGTTGGCAAAAGGTCGGGCTATTGGCTATTCCCTGTGGCAGCACCGTCCATTCGAACCTATGATCAGGCTGGGAACAATTAAGAGAAGGGATGGAAAAAGCAAACTTCTCGCAATCATCTGGATGCAGGGGGATAGAAAAAAAAAAACCAATCTTTAATATCAATCACAACCAAGGTATATTCTGAAGGTATTGCAGGAGTCCAGGGCATGCCTCTTAGCGGCGTTCCTACTAGCTCCATCCTTTCATTTACCTTACATAGATTTTGGAACATACACCAAGTGCCGGAGGCTTTTTGAATAACAAATATGGTGTTTTCCAAGGACTCATAGAAGGGCGTGTGTGCCCAAGGTTTATCTGTTTCTCCACCAAAAGGTGGAGGGCTACAAGTTTAGGTTTGGTCAATGGCCACTGCTCCACACAAATAGGGCTTCCCAGTTTCCACCTAATGGGAGGTACTCGGGGGGCAGTGGCCTTTAGGATTGAGGGGCACCCGAGCGGGTCCCCTATGTTCTTCTCTGTAATTATGAAAGTTAAAAAAAATCCTTTTTGGGGGCTGGGAAGGTGGCTCAGTGGTAGAACGCTTGCCTTGCATGCCTGAGGCCCTGGGTTCAATTCCTCAGCATCACATAAACAAAAAGAAAATAGCCGGAAGTGGTGCTGTGGCTCAAGTGGTAGAGCGCTAGCCTTGAGCTGAAGAGCTGAGGGACAGTGCCCAGGCCCAGAGTTCAGGCCCCATGACCAGACCCCCCCCCAAAAAAAATCCTTTTCCTTAACTCCCTCTAGATCCTGTTTAAGCCTTTGTGCTTCTTCCCATCCAGGATATCATCATAGGATGCTCCATGGTCTGTAGTGACCACGACATCCATTTGTCTTAGTATGTCTTGCCCTAGTAAATTGGCAGTAAGGTTTTTTGCCACTAAAGGGTGTATCTTTCCCTGTTCTCCATCTGGGCTAGTCCATTTCATAAGGGCAACTGTCTGGGACTGGAGTTGCCCCCTACCTCCAATATCGGGGGCCCAGGTGCAAGCTTCCAGTCCAAGGGCACTTCCTCCTCCCTGAGTATGTTTCGATCTGCCCCCGTGTCAATTAGGCAGTGAAACCTCTTTCCACCTATGAGAATACTCATTTAGGGTGGAGTCCTTTCCACCAGGGGGACGGTCCAATGGGCCTGGGTCGTCCTGCCATGAGGCTGCCTGGGCCTCACAGCAGAGGGGGTTCCTCCTTGAGTTAACAGGGCTGGAGGATGCCCCTCCCCTAGTTTAAAGGCTTCCCATCTAAATCAAACTTGGATCGACAATCCTTTTTCCAGTGGTACCCCTTCCTGCACCTGGGGCAGGGTGTAGGGGGTGGTTTGCGGGGGGGGGGGGATTTTGTTGTAAATAGTCCCTCTTAAAGTGCTCCTCCTACCCCCATTTAAAACAAGTCCCTCTCCCTGATGGACTTGGAGTTCCTTGGTCCTGGGCTGCCAGCACCTGGGTAATGGCCTCAGTCATTGAAAATGTCTGAGCCTGTAAAGCTAAAGCTAGTGATTGGGACTGGTGCTGTTGCATTCCCACATCCTGCGAAGCCACCACCCATCTGCTCAGTGAACTCTCTCTCAATCCCGCGCAGGCCATGCGGTGGTCTGCATTCATCCCTTCCCAGACCAGCAGCTTTACAAACTGATCTCGGAGATTCCCTGCGGGCAGCTTGCAGTTAATACTCTGTTGGACTCGGTCTACAAACTCAGCTAGAGGCTCACCAGGTTTTTGTCTCACTCCTGCTTTGGGGGACTCAGTAGGCCCATCATCCAGTTTGTACCACGTGGCAAGTCCTGCCTGACTCACCTGGTCATGGTTCGGGCCAGGTATTATGGCCTATTGGACACCAGTGGACTACCCTTCCCCTGTCCCCTGTTAACATGGCATAAGTAATAGGTATCGTGGGTTGAGCCTGCCGGTTATTCTCCACCCGCACTCTGCATTCCTCCTTAAAGAAGGCACGCCATTTAATAAACTGAGAACTGGTGAGGAGAGCTTTGGCCACAACCAGCCAGTCCTTAGGGACACACGGGTGATAAGCAATGTCCTGTAATAGGATCTGGGCCCAAGGAGAGTTCGGGCCATCCTACGCCACCGCCTTGGGGAGCTCTTTAAGATCCTTAGCTTCCCAAGGATACCATTCCAAGGGCCTGTTAGCTCCTGGTGCCAGATTGACCAGATATGCTTGGGGAAGTGAATCCTGTGGCCCAGGGTCCGGGCTCCCAGGTGGCACTTCCCTTAAAGGGCAGGCCTCTGAGTAGGTTACTTCCCCAGCCCTCAGCCCCTCCATGGAAGGTCAGTGGGGGTCTGGGTCTTGCAGGTCCCTCTCACAGGTCCCATAGGGCACCGTACCTACCCACTCCCAATTGGGGGAATAAGGTGGGGGCCTAGAACCGTCAGGAGCACCGGAGTCAGAGGGGGCAACCTTTACCCTCATTTTGACTTCCACTGTGCATGTTTCAGTGCGTTCTTGGTCAAATTTGACCCGTTCCTTTTCCTTCTCACTTCCCAAGTCCTCCTTTATCCTCTAGGCCAAATGTTGCCTCCTCCTCCTTCTTCTGTGAAATAGCATTACCCATACTAAGGGTTTCACTTACCCTTATCCTTGGCTGGTATCTTTTCCTTTCGAGCCCCACATTGGGCGCCAGATGTCAGGTCTTTGTCCATCGCCCGAAAGCGGACAGGGTCCGAGGAAAGCTAAGTGCGGCGCTCACCTATTCCCCAGCCTCCCTTAGCCGGGGAGACAATCAGACGCAGCAGGGAGTCAAGTCAAGCAGGAAAACTCATTTATTAACACACAGCAAGCACTTTTTAAAGCAAAAAGACTGGGTGGCATGGGAGGGGAGGAGAAGGAACCAATCACAGTCAAGGTCACACCCTATCATGCACCTAAACTTCCACAGGCTGGTTTACACACTGAACGTAAAGCAAATTGGGCTCTGCCCACTCAACTCCCTCTCAGCGCCATCTTTGCCACCCATGTGCCCTACACTAACTCCCAACATGACAGTATTAAGATACAGGATTTGGGGAGGTGATAAGGTCATCAGAACTATGCTGTAATGACTGTCCTTATAAAAGCAACCATGGAGAGTTTTCTCTTCTGTCACATATGGGTACAATGAAATGACAGCTGTCTATAAACCACAAAGACAGTCCTCACCAGACATGGAAGCTACCTGCTCCCTGATGTTGAACTCCACAGCCTTCAGAACCCTGAAAAATAAATTTCCATTGCCACTCCATATATGATGATTCATTATAGCAGCCTGAAGTGACTGAGACAGAAAGTACAGCACCATTGAAACTACTGATAACTTGTCCAATGCTGCTTTTACTATTGTCCCAAAGAGATTGTCACATGAAACTTAAATATCTCTCTCCAGTTCTGGAGATTTTCAGAGAAAAGAGCATTACATATAAAGTGATTAGCCAGCTGAAACCTGGTGCTTATGAAGCGTTCTCAAGAATAATAAAATAGAAGAAGTGGCTCTGTGGCTCAGGTGGTAGAGCTCTAGCCTTGAGCTGAAGAGCTGAGGAACAACGCCTAGCCCAGAGTTCAAGCCCCACAACTGACATTTAAAAAAAAAAAAAAAAAAAAAAAAAGCTTTGGGCTGAGAAGTTGGCTCAGTGGTAGAGCGCTTGCCTTGCATGCCTGAGGCCCTGGGTTCAATTCTTCAGCACCACATAAGCAAAAAGAAAAAAGCCGGAAGTGGGGCTGTGGCTCAAGTGGTAGAGCGCTAGCCTTGAGCTGAATTGCTGAGGGACAGCGCCCAGGCCTAGAGTTCAGGCCCCACAACCGGACCCCCCAAAAAAAAGAAGAAGAAGAAAAATAAAATAGAGTAAGATTAGCTATCTCTAAATTCAAACCCTTGTAACACAAAAATATAGTAAATTAGAAGGCTTAGGGGACGTAGCTTGGTAGTAGAATGCCTGCAGAAAGCTTGTCCTTGTTTGTTCCTCAGCACCACACACATGCCAAGAAAAGAGAAAATGAAAGAAACTAGGCAGCTTTTAACATTTATTTTCTTCATATTAGAGTGAGTAACTCTCAGTAAAATTCCCCAACTATAATATTTAGAAACTTACTCAACTGAACTGCTTTCTGAACTTTACAAAGATCAACAAGCTATTAGCTGACGCAATAGTTCCAGCATGGCTTTGAAAGGCGAAATTTCATGTTGACCCATGGTCACAACAGCTCCTCAGATAAGCCAGTTCAAAGAGCACATTGTGCTGGGTTCCCCTGACCTGTACCGAGCTCTTACTAGAATTGGCATCACTTCAAAACCACAAGGTGAACTTGACCCATTGGAAAACCTCAATCAAGCCTTCATTTTCTTCTGCCACTTACCACCTGCCACTCTCTGGAGCTCTAAGCTGAAGATATCTCTTTCCTAGGACCACCTAAGGACTGAGTCACCAAGAGAGGACCAAGCAGAATCATGAATATTGTTCTGGATCTGCTCCTGCTTCTGCTCACCATTATCTATTCCTATGTGGAGGCACTGGTGAAGTTTTGCCTTCCCCAAAGGAGAAAATCTGTGGCAGGAGAGATTGTTCTTATCACTGGAGCTGGGCATGGAATAGGCAGGCTGACCGCCTATGAATTTGCAAAGCGGAAAAGCAGACTGGTTCTATGGGATATTAATAAGGTAAAAAATGTACCTGCCAGTCTTTTAAGTTACAAAGGAAGACGTGTTTTCTAAATTATTTGAATTAGCATCTGCTTCTCTTTGGAATTTTCTTTTTCAACGTTTGATAAATTCTCTGGAGTCTTACTGTAAATATACATTAGATTGGTTGGTGACATATTTTTTATTTGTGCTAGTCCTGGGGCTTGAACTCAGGACCTGGGTGTTGTCCCTGAACTTTTTTGCTCAAGGTTTTTGCTCTACACTTGAGCTACAGCTCCATTGCTGTCTTTTTATCTTCTTCTTCTTCTTCGTCTTCTATTTTTTGGTGGTTAATTGGAGATAGAATCTGATGGAATTTCCTGCCCTGGCTGGCTTCAAACCTCAATGCTCAGATCTCAGCCTCCTGAGTAGCTAGGATTACAGGTGTGACCCACTGGTACCCAGCTAAGCAGTAACTTTTCAGTTACAGTCTTTGAGGTTGATAACAAAGAAGCAGTAGCTGCCACCTGCCAAGCTGTTGAAATTAGGTCACTCGCATTCTCCAGGTTCAGTTTTGTTTTGTTTTGTTTTTAATTTCTGCAATGGGAACAACTTCTCGAGGGAGGCAAAAACTACAGCAAGTTATTGCAAAGGGCCAAATTTGGTGAGTGGACATTCTGTTGAAAAAGAATAACTTTTATACTTTTTAAAGTGTGTGTGTGTGTGTGTGTGTGTGTGTGTGTGTGTGTGTGTGTGTGTGTATTCACACACATGCATGCATGCCAATACCAGAACTTGAACTCAGGGCCTTTGCTCTCAGTTGGCTTTTTTTGTGGTCGGTCATGAGGGTTGTCCCATTGAGATTTTCATCATTAAATTATTGTTCTCATGATCTCTGTTGTCATGTCTCATTGTTTGCTATTTTCTTAGTGATTTCAACTTATCTCTTAAACTTAAGGAACACATTGTCTGGCTCTTTCTAGACGGTAGAGAATACCATTCAAGAAAAAGTTGGTACTCCTTTACTTAGCAGAGACAGATTTTTATGTAACTGATGAGCTGATATACAGTGCATGAAAAAATGATTTGTCATGGGTCTGGTTTTGTAAGAGATTCCTGTGAAACTTCTAGAAGAGACAAAACACCTACAAACTGAGGAAATTGTTGTCTGCTGTACTCTGGTGTTTTGTTTTGTTTTTTAAAAAAAAACATATACATGTTATAAATCCATGAACAAGACTTGATGGAATTTAATCTCCAGTCTCTTTCCAGATGTATATTTTAGGGAGTGGACTTCATTTGCTGCATTTTTTATTTTAAAATTTCTAATAATAAGTCAGACCCAGTGGCTTACGTCTGTAATCTTAGCTACTCAAGGTGCTTTGACATGAGGATCGCAATTCAAAGCCAGTTCAGGCAGAGAAGGTCCATGAGATTCTTACCTCCAATTAACCACAAAAAGTCAGAAGCAGAACTGTGGTTCAAGTCCCTTGAGCACAAGCTCAGGAAAGCACCCCAGGCCCAGAGTTTAAGCCCCAGGACTGGAAAAAAATTCTAATAATAGGAGAAAAATGAAAATTAGAAAGAAATCCTATGTAAAAGTATTTATAAGTTCTTTTAGCCTGAAGGGCAAAGAATCCAACCTTGTAAATTCTTTTTGAATCCCTGAATTTCATGGTTAAACATTGGAGATATTCCATTATTCACTGTAAGGCTATAAACGTAACTCTGATTTTCGTTTGGAGTAGGAAGGTACCAAGTGGCCTTGGTAGCTGGTTCTTTTTGCCATTTAAGAGGATAGGCACAGCCTTTTAACTAAAGTACTGATATGGAACTCAGTGACCAGGGAAGTGACTATGCACAGTGCAGTCGACCCTAAAGACAAGGCAACCCTTCTTGCTATGTGCTAGCTCAGTGATAACACTGGAGAATGACAAATCTTCCATCAAAGCTCGTGATGCAAGTTCTCACTACTAATGCTGTTTGTGGACCTGAAATCTTAGACAAAATGCAAAGCACATGGAGGTCTGTGCCATCTGGTACCAAGCAAGCATCCAGCTGAAGCTGGAGTCAGTGGGAGATGCCTAACACATCCCTCATTTCACTTCTGCAGTCCAAAAATGGAAGGGATGCTGAATTTGCTACTGGATATCTCTGGGCTGCTACTCCAGGGTTTAGCCTTCGGTGATGAAATACAAAGGACCCCAGGTAGGCAACCAGGCTAGGGAAAACCACCTGACTAATGTTAGGGGATGAACCCCAAGAACAGTACCATAGTACAATCAACCCCATAGGCAAAGGAAAGGACCTTTCAGGCATCCTGGTCTCTTCATCACAGAAAAGAGTTTGCAATTATGAGAAGAGAAAGTATAATTGGAGGTGAGGGGGGAGAATCCTGGGACTTGAACTCAAGGGCCTGAGTGCTGTACCTGAGCTTTTTGCTCAAGGTTAACACTCTATTACTTGAGCCATTTCTGACTTTCTGGAGCTTAAATGGAGAAAAGAATCTCATGGACTTTCCTACCAAGCTGGCTTGAAATGCAATCCTCAGATCTCAGTCTCCTGAGATTAGGATTATAGGGATGAAATCCTGGTGCCCCGCAAGATAGTGTAATTTTAAAACCCGATAACCTTCCCTATAAAAGTCAATAGGTGTCAAAACTTGAGGAAAATGAAAAACAAGGTTTTCAAGAGGTGAGCATAGTGGCTCAAACCTCTAATCTCAGCTGCTGTTCCAAAGGTAGGAAAACCATTATTCAGGATGAGCCTTGCAAAGTTAGCACAAGACCCTATCTGAGAAACAAACTAAAGAGCTGGAAATGTGGCATAAATAATAGAGCTCTTGCATGGCAAATGAGATGAAGGGCAAGAAATAAAAAAGAAAGTAAGGAAAACAAGAGGAGCAAAAATAAGGGTGAGAATAAAACAGAGGAAGGGAGAAAAGCTAGAGGAGAGGGAAAGGGAGGGAATGCATTAAGATAAATTTATCTTAGAAAAAAGGGCCTTTGGATGTTGGTTGAAAGTGAACTGGTATCTCTGTGTCCTAGAGTTGTGTACAAGGTTGTTTTCTAAATAGCAATTGGCCAGTGGTCCTAGCCTATTTTATTCAGTCACCTGAAGAATATCCTAGTATGTCTTGGGGGAAGAACATAAGCTCAATTTAGAATCTTTCTCAAATTAGGATCCTTCTTTCCCCTTCCCTCCCAGAAGGACAAATCAAAATTGTTGTCACCCTGCCACTTGAGCCACACCTTCTCTACCTGCTTTTGGCTGATTCGTTGATGATTAAGAGTATCACAGATCTTCCTGCCAGGGCTTCAAACTTTGATCCTTAGATCTCAGCCTCCCGAGAAGCTAGGAGAACAGGCATGAGCCATTGTTGCCTGTTTAGAAACTTTGACTCAGAATCATTACTTACCACATTACTATCACATAGTTGGTGCTTCACCAAGTTGTTTAAAATTAGCTATTGACTCTTTCGTCCTTCTCTATCCTGTTTTTCAATGACACCTCAAAGTGCAGAATCTTCCAGAATATCCTTCAAACTACAAAAGTACGTTGGTTTAGAAAAATCTACCTACCATGCAACCTCCAGAGGAAAAGCTGAAAAAACAAAACAGAAAGGATGTTTTTGCTAGCTAGTTTCTTTTTGGGTTGTTTGTTTTTCTTTTGCTTTTCTGCTATAGGATGTTTTTTTACAAATTATGAGACACTTTAGATTTATATTTTCCCACTCCTTGCTGAATTTAGGGGTTTTTTGTTGGTTTTTTGTTTTGATTTTTTTTAATACAATTACAGCGTGGTGTTGAGGAAACTGCAGCTGAATGCAGGAAACTAGGGGCCCAGGTGCACGCATTTGTGGTGGACTGCAGTGACAGAGAGGAGATCTACAACTCTGTGAACCAGGTGAGGCACAGCTCCTAAGCAGCAAAGGACTTTGTAACCTCTGCCACTGATGTGGGAAAGGAAAATTAGACTGGAGGGCCGGATGATAGAAGGGGTGCATTAATCAAGATAAATTCACATGTAGAATTTAAACCCCTTTGTATAACCATTTAAAGATAATAAATAAATAAATAAATACATACACACATACATATATATATGTGTGTGTGTGTGTGTGTGTGTGTGTGTGTGTGTGTGTATGTCATGGATAGATGGACAGATAGATATTTATACATACTTTTTGTCTTTGTATGTAGGGCACACAACTCTGGCCATTGTGATTATTTGATATTATTCATCAATTTCATTCTGATCAGAACCTTAAATAGTGACCTAGAGTAAATGACAAAAGATTTATCAGCAGGAAAATTGATTTCTTTCTAATTTTGAGTCCCATTATTTTTGCAGTATTTTTCCTTCAATTGTTTCTTCTGCAAAATTTTATTTGTTTTGATTCAAATCTAATTTCCTATGTCAATAATTACGAAAATCTGTTTAAGAAATTTAAATACCAAGTACTCACAATTAACCAAACTGTTCAATTTTCTTTCCTTTTTATTTAATTCAATTTAATTCATACTTCCTAGATAAGCAAATTAAGATTCAGAGAGGTTAAGCCAGACAAAAGTCATGGAGCCTATAAATGGTAAAACCAGGATTATTCAGTTAGCACTTTAGAAGTATTTAATTAGGGCAGGAGGTTGTGCTCAGTGGTTGAAAGCCTGCCTAGCAAGCATAAGGCTCTGAGCTCAAGCCCTAGTGCTGCCAAAAAAAAAAAGAAAAAATTATCATGGCAAATGAGATTATCATGATGAGATAAAATGATTTATGCGCCAGTAGCACAAATACTAATTTTACTTTATTCATTCATTTCGTTCATAAACTTTCAAAAAGCTCACGATAATACATTACTAAAATGTAAATGTTTAAAAAAATTAGCCCATCTTTTTGACAGATTACTTTATATCCACTATTGGAGCTAGAAGTTTTTTTCATGGCTGAACTCTTAAGAAGATACTTCACTCAGTAGAATTTAAAAAAAAATCTATCCCTGATGGTGTTAGTCCCAAATCTTGAGTTTAAATAACAGGCCTCATGAATGTGTTCTTTCCATTTTAAAAGGTAAAGAAAGAAGTGGGTGATGTGACCATCATAGTGAATAATGCAGGAGCAGTCTACCCAGCTGACCTTCTTAGTACTAAGGATGAAGAGATTACCAAAACATTTGAGGTCAACATCCTGGGGCACTTTTGGGTGAGTGTGAGTCAGAAATATCTCTGATGCCTGGGAATGTGGCTTAGTGGTAGAGTGCTTGCCTGGCAAGCATAAAGGAAGCCCTGGGTTTAAATCCTCAGTACCACATAAACAGAAAAAGCCAGAAGTGGCACTGTGGCTAAGTGGTAGAGTGCTAGCCTTGAGCAAAAGAAGCTCAGGGACAGTGCCCAGGCTCTGAGTTCCCCAGGACCAGAAAAAAAATCTCTGATGCCTTCTCTCAGGCTGTATGAAATCTATAATCAAGTTCATATATCTTTGGGTGGGAAATGGGCCACCATCAGATTTATTGGGTGGGAGAAGTCCCAGAGTCTCTGACAGAAAGCAAGGGAGTCAAGTGGACACAGTGTACCAGGGTGTAAGCCACTTGGTCTGTCTTATCTGCAAGTACCTAACCCAGAGCCAGGTATGAACCTGCTCTTCAACAAATGTTTATGGAGTTGTATTGAGTGTTGTCAATACACATTTCTTCAATACTTTAGAGAAATATATACAATGTACCTTTATTTGTGACCTCCTTTTATGGAATTTTAGAAACAAAAAGATTTCAGATGTAGCTATTTTGATGTATACAAGGATTTGGTAGAACTCTGAGACTGATGGAATGAGACTGATGGAATTTAGAAATATGTAAGAACTCAGAAGACCTTTTATAGATGGGTGCAACTGTTCATACCTGTTATCCCAGCTTCTCCAGAAGCGAAGATTCAGAAGATCACAGTTTGAGACTAGCCTAGGCAAAAATTAGTGAGACACCTCATCTGAATAAACAAGCTGATTTCAATGGTTCATGCCTGTATCCCAGCTGCACACAAGGCATAAATAGGAGGATTGTATTCTAAGGCTAACCCCAGACAAAAAGCGTGAGATTATATCTAAAAATAACTAAAGCAAAAGAGCTAGGTGCAAACACAGGTTTTGAGTTCAAACTTCAGTACTGCTAAGGAGAAGAGAGACAGTTCAAACCCCAGCACAACAATAATACAAATAATAATAAATGTTAATAAATAATAAATAATACATATATTGTTTGGGAGTGGGGTATAGCTCTATGATACAGTGCTTGCCTACTATACATCACTCCCAGCCACACAAACAACAATGATAATAATATTCCAGGCTGAGCTGGTGCTGGTGGCTCATGCTTGAATTCCTAGCTATTCAAGAGGCTGAGCTCTGAGGATCAAGGTTCAAAGCTGGCTTAGGCAAAAAGTCCATGAGACAAAGTGAAGGTGTGGCTCACGTATTAGAGTACCAGCTTTAAGTGAAAAGGCCAAGCAAAACCCAGTTAGGTACCAGTTTTCTAGGTACTCTAACTGCTGAGATCTAAGGATCTCAGCCAGCTGTGAGTTCTGAAGCCAGCCCAGACAGCAGAGTCCATGAGACTTTATCTCCAATTAATCACCAAAAAGCTGGAAATGTTGCTGGGGTTCAAGTGATCAAGTGTTAACCTTGAGAGAGAGAATAAAACCTCAGGGACAACATCCAGGCCCTGAGGGGAAGGAAGGAAGGAAGGAAGGAAGGAAGGAAGGAAGGAAGGAAAGAAGGAAGGAAGGAAGGAAGGAAGGAAGGAAGGAAGGAAGGAAGGAAGGGAGGGAGGGAGGGAGGGAGGAAGGAAGGAAGGAAGGAAGGAAGGAAGGAAGGAAGGAAGGAAAGGGGAGGGAGGGAGGGAAGGAGGGAGGGAGAGAAGGGAGGGAGGGAAAAAGAAAAAAAGAAGAAAGAGAAAAGAAAGGCAAGACCAAGGCCATACCCAGAGTCCTTCTGAAGGAAGGGGCTCCTGGGGTGTGGTATATAGGACACAGCACTCAATGCTGGTTCAAACAATAAATATTTATTTTCTTTCTTTTTACCATTTATGTAGACATGATCACAGAATCATGTCATTGCAGAAGTTCTCTCAAATGTCATACTATTTGAACAAACATAAAACTACCTGATTGGCAAACTCTGTATTGGTGTCATTGTTTCTCTTCTTCTTCACCAACTTTCAGATCACAAAAGCTCTTCTTCCATCCATGATAAGGAGAAATTATGGTCACATTGTCACAGTGGCTTCAGTGTGTGGCCATGGAGTGATTCCTTATCTCATCCCATATTGGTGAGTATTGCTTTCAAGTGGTGCCATTATTTCCTTACTTATCTTTTGAGTTGGTACTGGGGCTAGAATTTCTGACCTCAAGCTCTTGCTCAGGTAATTTGCTCATATGGCACTCTACGACTTGAGCCATGCCTCTAGTTTGAATATGTTGTTGGCCAATAGAAGGTAAGAGTCTATCAGAGGGCTGGGAAGGTGGCTCAGTGGTAGAGCGCTTACCTTGCATGCCTGAGGCCCTGAGTTGGACTCCTCAGCACCACATAAGCAAAAAGAAAAAAGCCGGAAGTGGCACTGTGGCTCAAGTGGTAGAGTGTTAACCTTGAGCTGAAGAGCTGAGGGACAGTGCCCAGGCCCAGAGTTCAGGCCCCACGACTGGAACCCCCCCCCCCCAAAAAAAGAGTCTATCAGATTTGTCTACCAAGGTTGGCTTCAAACCTAAACCTAAAACGTCAGATCTCATCCTCTTGAGTAGCTAGTATTATGGGGTGAGCCACCAACCTGGTATTATTTGTCTACTTTTATGTGTTCACAACATTGTAATTCATATTTATTATAGCATTTCTAGCTTAAGGGAGAATAATTTTAAAACAACAAAACTAGATAATTGTATTTAAAATACTTTTTTATTTTCTGAAAACTTCTCTGTTGAACAATATAATAAAATGACATATCCAGAAAGGATGGTTCTGTTATATGGTAGAACAAATAGATGTTGACAAAAGAATTAGACAAGACACAGACTAAGGAGCAAACTATGCAGAAATTTGAACACAAATCCCCCTGAGATCCTGGAATCCCAAGATAAAGGGACCTCAGGATCAAAATATATTGCTGCATGAAGTAACAGTTCCTTTCTGTGTCACGCACATGTGTGTGCATGTATGTGTGTGTGTGTGTGTGTGTGTGAAGGAGAGAGAGAGAGAAGACAGAGAGAGAGAGAGAGAGAGAGAGAGAGTGGAACTGGTGGGTTCAAGTGATAGAGCAATAGCCTTGAGCAAAAACACAAGCAAACAATCACAAGGCCCTGAGTTCAACCCAGTACCAGCACCAAAAATAAATGAAAGAGAGAACCTCTACTTATGATGGACATTTTAAAAAGGGGGGATGGAAGTACTGTTATAAAAAGAAGGGGAAATTGGGCATTGGCAGCTCACGCCTGTAATCCTAGCTACTTAGGAGGCTGAGATCTGAGGATTATGGTTCAAAGCCAGCCCAGGCAGGAAAGTCCTTGAGACTCTTATTTCCAATAAACAACCAGAAAACCGGAAGTGGCCCTGTGGCTCAAGTGGTAGAGTGTTAGCCTTGAGCTGAAGAGCTGAAGGACAGCGCCCAGGCCCAGAGTTCAAGCCCCATGACCAACAAAAACAAAAGAAAAGAAAAAGAAGTGGATGGAAACACTGAATATGCTTCCCTTGTAAACTCTGATAATATCTCATTTTCCTACTTCTGCTTTATATTAATTCAGAAATGTTCTACCAATGCATGAAATATCATTGTGTATGGAAGAGGGTCTTGAAAGTTGTTGATTTCTTTTTTTTTAAAGTTGATTTCTTATCTATTTATATATACACATGCAAGATTAAATCTGGGCATGTAACAAATCATTTGTGGCATGGCATGGACTCACAGATATATTTAAATTTCAATCCCTGATGAAGGCAAAGCTGGGAGCAGCCCAGGGAGGAAGACTGGCGTAGGGGTCACAGGAACTCAGAGGAGTGTCTGTGCAGGGCAGAGGAAGGTGCCATTGTAGACACATATGGCCTTTAAAGCTGCATCTAGTATCTTAAAACTCCACATACGAATTGTGCAGCCTAAGGCCTGGAAATGTGGCTCAAACCTATAATCCTAGCTACTCAGGGGGTGGATGAGATCCAGAGGACTGAATTCAGAGCCAGCCCCAGTAGAAAAGTACATAAGACCCCCATCTCCAAAATAACCAATAAAAGCCAGGCTAGAGGCATAGCTCAAGTGGTAGAGCACTAGCCATGAGCAAACAAGTTGCGTGAGCCTGAAACATTGTGTTCAATCCCAAGTACTGGCAAGAAGTAAGTAAAATAAAGTGACTAGAAAACATTTTGAAACTGGAATGAATTGAATGGAAAATCTTACATTAAGCTGGACAATAACGTTGTTACTGTTCTTTTACTATCATTAGTGTTTGAGAAACGAGTTACAGAGGCTGAGGGTGTAGCTTAGTGGTAAAGTAGATTCTTGGCATGTTCAAGGCGCTGGGTTCAATCGCTAGTACCAAAAAGAAAAGAAAAAATCAGAATTCTGTTAAATAATATAAGAAAATGAGAGTCTGTTTTATCTACTCAGGAAAATATCAATTAGAAGATTCTGGGTATTTAGTTTCTTGTGGTCAAACAAATTGTACTGCTGCTCACAGGAAGCTAGGGTCTGTAGCATGGTCCTGCTCCTTTAGTAAAGATATTAGTGTGACTATCTTACAGTTCCAGCAAGTTCGCTGCTGTTGGCTTCCACAAGGGTCTCACCGCAGAACTTGAGGCATTGGGGAAAACTGGAATCAAAACCTCATGTCTCTGCCCAGTTTTTGTGAATACTGGATTCACCAAAAACCCAAGCACAAGGTGAGAAAGAATCATGGGAAAATGAAAACATGGCATGAGATACTGGTAAGAAAATTATATGAGAAACTTGAAGCTGGTCAACTTAAAAAATGAGGGAAGCCAAATGTTTTTTTTTTTCTTTCTTGCGATTGTTTCTAACATATTTATAAGATGATTTCTTCATTGCTTTGTATGACCCTCCCCCACAGTATAACCCCTGCTTTCACTTTACTTGATGTTGGTATAATTTGTGGAGGAGAAGGGAAAAAAACAAATCATTTAAATAGGGATACAGGTGGACCCATTGCAACAATGAGATGTACAAGAAGTTATTTCGAAAAAGGAACTTTACAACTTTGGCTGGGGGGGTTGGGGGAGTTAGGAGATGGGAAGGGATGGGAAGGGGAAACAAAGGAGGAGGCAACAATGCTTGATAAGAAATGTACTCATTACCTTGCCCATGTAATTGTAACCCTTCTGCAAGGTATTTTCACAATAAAAAAAAAAGAAATAGACCACAGGGACATCAAGAGTTTTGAAGAGAACAGTTTTGAAGAGCCATATAAAAATAAAAGAATTAAATGAAGCCTAAGAACTGGCAGACATAAGAGAAAAGTTTCATTTTTGTAAATTGAATTAGAAATTTCTAGAAAAATGAAAAATGCAGGAAGAGCTGTACAACTCTTTTTGACACCTCCTTGGTACTGAGAAATACCATGTGAATGTACATGTCTTGATTCTTTCCTAATTTATTGCAAAACAATCCCACACTCAAGGTTCTTAAGGAAAAAAAATGACATTTTCAATGTTTGTCTTAATGGAAAAGATCACTTGAGAGTAATACAAAGCTGTAGATTTGCTTAAGCACTTCATATACACAGCCTTCCTGCATTCATGGTTTCAAACAAATCTGAAATAAAAATATTCTAGGAAAAACTTAAAAAAATAAAAAAAATGAGGGAAGCTAGATGCTGGTAGCCATGCTTGTAATCCTAGCCATTCAGGAGGGTGAGATCTGAGGATTGCAGTTCAAAGGCAACTTAGCCAAGAGAGTCTGTGGGACTCTTATCTCCAATTAACTACCCCCCCCCAAAAAAAGCTAGAAGTGGACCTGTGGTTCAAGTGGTACAGTGCTAGCTTTGAGCCCTGGGTTCAAACCTTAGGACCAGCACCAGACTAAAAAAAAAAAAAAAATGGGAGAAGAGTGCATTTTTCTTCTTTTTTTAAAAAACTTTATTTTGTTTTATTTGTGAACATACTGTACAGAGGGGTTACAATTACATGGGCAGGATAATGCGTACATTTCTTACCAAGCATTGCAGCCTCCTCCTTTGTTTACCCTTCACATCCCTTCCCAGCCTCCCCCCTCCCCCCCCCCCAGTCCCAATCCTTCTCCCCCTCTCCCCCCCCCCCCCACCGACGCTGTAAAGCTCGTTTTGGACATGACAACTTGTACTTCTCATCGTTGCAACAGGTCCACCTGTATCCTTAAACGACTTGTTTTTCCCCATCTTCTCCACAAGTTATAAAATCATGACTGAGTGCATGCTTTGGATCACATATTGGGCTGAGCAATTTTAGTGATAGTATGAAGTTCTATAGTTACAAGTATGAGCTTTAGAGTCATACTTCCTGAATTTGAATTCTAACCCTAGCATCACTAGTATCTGTAGCAACCTGAGAAATATTCTAACTTCTTTCTGTTTCATATTCCTGATTTATAAGATTTACACAATAATAAACGCTGCCTGTCTCATTGGATTGTTATGAGGGTAAGACTATATGATACCGGAAAGCCTTAAAAACACCTAAGTTTTTGATCAGTCCAGTCAACAAATAAATCCTAGGTCAAAATTTTTCTGTATGCCAATACTGGGTGGGGCTTGAACTCAGGGCCTAGGAGCTGTCCTTTAGCTTCTGTGTTCAAGGCTGGTGCTCTTCTATATGAGCCATAGCTCTACCTCCAGCTTTTTGGTGGCTAACTGGAGATAGCAGTCTACTGAACTTTCCTTCCTAAGCTGGCTTTAACTTCAATCCTCAGATCTCAGCCTCCTAAGTTACTAAAATTATAGGCATGAGCCACAGATACTTGGCCTAAGTGCAACTTTTGTGAAAAGGTTGATTTTGTTGCTCTTATTAATTTAGAAAAATTAAAATTAAGAGAATAGGTGTGCAGTTCGGTGGTAGGACACATACTTAGCATAGGTAAGGCTCTGGATTTAATCCCCAGCACCAAACTAAATAATAGAGAGGACAAAAATAGAAATAAATATATTTTCTTTTCCTTCATAGATTGTGGCCGATTTTAGAGACAGATGAAGTTGCAAGAAGGCTGATGGATGGAATACTTACCAACAAGAAAATGATTTTTGTTCCATCATATATCAATATTTCTCTAATCCTGGAAAAGTAAGTGGAGCACAAAACATCCGAACTATTAAGACACACATAGAACTATTATTATGGACAGTCTTTCATTGTGAAAGTTGCCATGGAAACTCTCCATCCTTAGGTAAAGAATTACATTGCTTCTATTATTGCCTTATCTATTCTTCTCTCTACATCTACCATTTCTACCCAATCTTTGCTGAAAACTATTCAGACTGAAAGAAAAGCAGTGCTGCTATTGTTTGAGGGATTTTTTATTAATATCTTTACAAAGAGATGTCAGATCAATGTACCAGTTTATGAGTACACTCATCTAATCGATGTTGCCCCTTCCATTATTCTCCACCTCTGCCAACCCCACTCACATCCTCAAGTTACCTTGTCCCATTTTCACCTGTGTACATAGAGAATTATGAGTCCATTTGCCTTCCTCTCTCCATTAGTCTGCCCTTTCATCCTTTGACCTTCCTCACCCCTTTTCCTTCCTTACCCCTGACAACATAGGTCCCAGCATCCTGGTATTCATTGTTAAACTATTAGTTGTTCAAAGGAGTTACACCATTGGAATTCTCTCCTCTGTATACTATGTTTTAGTCAATTTTTTTATACATATACGCATATGACCTGTATACATTTTCATTTGTTTATAAATTAGATTTAATTTCCACATATGGAAAATTCATTTTAAGAGAGCATAATATATTATCATAGCTAACAAAGGCTCTATTTTTTTTTTTTGGGTCAGTCATGGGGCTTGAA
Source organism: Dipodomys merriami (assembly GCF_024711535.1). Classification (NCBI taxonomy): domain Eukaryota; kingdom Metazoa; phylum Chordata; class Mammalia; order Rodentia; family Heteromyidae; genus Dipodomys; species Dipodomys merriami. The sequence continues at coordinate 10,871,917 of NW_027206512.1, forward strand.
CTCTGGGCCTGGGCACTGTCCCTGAGCTCTTTAGCTCAAGGCAAGCAGTCTACTGCTTGAGCCACAGCTCCATTTCCAGTTTTCTAGTGGTTTATTGGAGATAAAGTCTCATGGACTTTCCTGCCCAGGCTGGCTTTGAACAGCGATCCTCAGATCTCAGCCTCCTTAATAACTGGGATTACAGGCGTGAGACACTAGCGCCCAGCAAGGCTCTATTTTTTGCGGGGGGGAAGGGGGGTTCAGTCGTGGGGCCTGAACTCTGGGCCTGGGCGCTGTCCCTCAGCTCTTCAGCTCAAGGCTAATGCTCTACCACTTGAGTCACAGCTCCACTTTCGGTTTTTTCTTTTTGCTTATGTGATGCTGAGGAATCGAACCCAGGGCCTCATGCATGCAAGGCAAGTGCTCTACCACTGAGCCACCTTCCCAGCCCCGAGGCTCTATTTTTTTAACAGAAAATTTTGATTGGAATTTCTTTGATTCTGTAGATCAGTTGGGGGAGAATTGACATATTAACAATATTGAATCATCTAATCCAAGAACACAATATGTCTTTTTCTTTAAGAAATACTCCTTAAAATTTTTAGACAACTTTTCAGTCTTTAGTGTTCAAGTGTCACACATCTTTTTGTCAGATTTATCACAAAGCATTTCATGGTTTTGATGATGCTATTACAAATAGCATTTTATAAAAAAAATTTCTTGGGGCTGGGAAGGTGGCTTAGTGGTAGAGTGATTGCCTGGCATACATAAAGCCCTGGGTTCTATTCCTCAGTACCACATAAACGGAAAAAACCAGAAGTGGCATTGTGGCTCAAGTGGTAGAGTGCTAGCCTTGAGCAAAAAAAAAAGAAGTTCAGGGTCAGTGCCTAGGCCCCACAACTGCAAAAAAACAAAAACCTTCCCCATTGTTAGCTACTAGTATCTATTTGATTTTTGTATTTTGAGCTTACATTTTGCAATCTTGCCAAACTTTTAATTTTCTAAGCTTTTTTGGAGATCCCTACAGATTATTTTACACAATAATCATATTACCTATGACTTGCACTTTTTCCATTCTTCTCTCTATTCACCAGCATAAGAAAGGGTATGAATGCAAGTACACTTCCTGATCTAAGAGAAAAGTGTTCATGACTGAGTAAAAAAAAACAGCTATGCATTTTCCTCACAGATGCCCTTTATCATGTTAAGGAATTTCCTTTTTATTACTACTTTTTGTTGTTGTTGTTGTTTTTGTTTTTATGTCAATTGTGGACCTTGAACTCAAAGCCTGGCACTGTCCCTGAGCTTTTGGGCACAAGGCTAGTGTTTTATCACTTGTGCTGTAGCTCTATTTCTGACTTTTTGGTGGTTAAGTGGAGATTGAGTCTCCTAAACTTTTTACTGGGACTGGCTTCAAATCATGATTCTCAGATCTCAGCCTCTTGAGTAGCTAGGAATACAGCTGCAAGCCACCAGCACTTTGATGAGAGTTTTATCAAAAACTCTTTTTTCTTTTTCTTTTGGTGGGGGTGGAAGACGGATGAACTGGGATTCTAATTCCGGGTCTTGTAATCTCTTGTCAAGCTCTCTACCACTTGAGCACTCTTCCAATCCTACATTGATTCATTTTAAAGGACAAACCAATCAGGAAATGCCTTTCCCTGACATTGTTTCAGAGTAATACAGGCTTCATAGACTGAATTGAACAGTAGTCTCTCTTCCTTTATCTTCTGAAATAGTTTGTGTGGTATGGTACTATTTCTTCCTTAACCAAATCACCTGGCCCATAATATCTCCTCCTCCTCCCCCTCTTCTTTCAACTTCTTTGGTTATTTCTTCTTCCTCTTCCTTCTCTTCCTGTTTCACCCGCTTCAATAATTTCTTCTTCCTTGTTTTCTCTACCTCTTTATCTTTCTCCTCTTTGTTTTTCTGTAATTTCTTCTTTTTATCTTTCTAGTCCTTCTCCTCCTCCTTTTTCTTTTTTTTACTTTTTTTCTTTTTTATTTCTTCATTTTTTGTGGTTTTCTGTGTGTGTGTGTGTGTGTGTGTGTGTGTGTGTGTTTGTGTGTGTTTGTTGGTTCCAGGGCTTGAACTCAGGCTCTCAGGCTTACTTTCCTTGTTGCTCATGCTGTAATTTTCTTTTCTTTTTTTTTTTGGTATGAAAACTTGGCAGAGATTTATTAATTGAACAAGCAAGGAAACAGACAAAAAAGCAGACAAACAGAAGGGCAGCGGCACACTCTAGCAGGGTGTGGGTGCTCTCATAGGGACACAAAGACACAGACACAGACACACACAAGGAGACACCCAGAGAGACCACCTGTGATTTCCTTAATGAAAAAAGTTTTATTACAAACTTAATTTCTTTAGTAGAGATATTAAAAGTAACAATAAGATTCTTTGCCTTGAACTCTACGTTGATATTAATATATGTCCCAACCCGCAGGACGTCAATGAGGGCAGTGAACCTAAGTTAGAAGGAATGAAGGGACAAGAGACACGAAGAATGACAGCAAGACAAGGGTTCTAAGATCAAGCTGCAAATTTTTATTTTTCACACAGGGGTATTTATATGCTTGGAATAAGGAAGCCTTTCCATTGGCCGTTAAGGAAGCTTTTTCATTGGCCGTAGCAGTGCAGGATGTTTGCTTAGGGCAGGGGGAAAGGGTGGTCGTTAGCAGTTGCAGCATGTTTACTTAGGGTAGGATGAGGGTCAGATTCTGCAAACTCAGCCTCAAGATGTTCCAGTGAGATAGTCAAGCCTATTATGTTGAGAGACTCAACTTTTGGCTCCGGACAAATATAGTTAGTATATTCTTTCATCCTTCTACTTTTAACCTCTTTGACTAAAACAGGTCATATTAATGCTGAAATTCTAAAATCAGAACAGGAAGGCATACGTATGGCTCATGTGGTAGAGTGCCAGCCTTGAATTAAAATAGTCCAGTGACAGTGTGAGGCACTGAGTTCAAGCTCCAGTACTGGAACATACACCCATAACAAAAAAATTAATAAAAGAAAACAGATCAAATAAAATTAGAGAGTAAAAACAAAATCAGAGAAGACATGCACATGATAAAAATTGTAAACATACTTCTGCTAGACAAGAAGAACTATACTCCTATACAATTCCGGGTCCCTCAAAATTTTTTGAAACATTATGGAGTTTTCATGGTAGTTCAGCACCAGAAGCAATTTGTTCATATTCTCTGCACTTAACTCCAGTTACAGAGGCAATTTTATTAGGTTCAATTACAGAATGAAAGTTTCTTTGTGTGAGTAGTTAAAAGAGGAACACAAGCTCTCTTCCTAAGCTTGTTCTCCTCCCAGATTGGGTCTTTGCTCATTCACCTGACACCTACCTTCTAATCCCCCCTCCCCACCCCCCAATCAGGGAAGTAAATCCAGCATTTATAAACAATACCAGCTGATTGTGTGCAGAACTGGGGCTAGAACTCAGAGTGTTACACTTTCCCTTAACTTTTTCACTCAGAGTTGGCTCTGGACCACTTGAGCCATACGTCCTTCCAATCCAGCTTTTTGCTGTTTAATTGGAGATAAAAATTTCACAGATTTGTCTGCTCAGGTTGGCTTTGAACAGTGATCCTCAGATCTCACTCTCCTGAGTAGCTAGAATTATAGACATGAGCCACCAGCACCCAACATACAAGCTGGTTTTTAATATACCTTTACAGGACATGTCATACACATCTAATGGAGAGACAGACAGACATTGGGGAAGAAAGGCAAGCCAGATAACTCGGGGCATTTTGATTGACAACAAAACAAAAGAGAGACCATGATGGTAAAGATTTTAACTTGAAAATTTTCCATCTCTTTTCAAATGCAGGTTTCTTCCTGAACGCGCTTTGGCAGCTATAAGTCGTGTACAGAATATTCAGTTTGAAGCACTAGTTGGTCAAAAAACCAAGAAGAAATGAAGTATACCAGAGATTTATGCACATTTATGATCTGAATCTAAGTTTAGAATCAATGCTCCAATTATTTTTCCCTCAGTGCTATTAATATTAAAAAACATTGGTTTGGCACTACCTGCAATTGAATAAATGGGACTAATTGTATTTCTATTTTTCAAAAATAGAGAACCATGAGAAATAAATTCTTACTACTTATAAGTAACTCACTCTGTGGTGTTTGTTGTGGCACAAGAAAGAGATTAAGACAGTGTCTGTAAGGAATAAAATGGAAAGGTAATAACTGTCATTGCATAAATATTGCAAATTTATGCAAACATTTTATAAAACAAATTACTTAATATTACTAAAGCTAAAGGGTAAAATGATTAAAATATTGTATTCCAAAAGGTTACAACGATGTTGTTTTGGGTTTTTTTGTTCGGTCAGGGGTGGCTTGAACTCTGGGCCTGGGTGCTATCCCTGAGCTCTTCAGCTGAAGGCTAGCACTCTACCACTTGAGCCACAGTGCCACTTCCAGTTCTCTGAGTGGTTTATTGGAGATAAGAGTCTCATGACTTTCCTGCTCAGGCTGGCTTTGAACTGCAGTCCTCAGATCTCAGCCTCCTGAGTTGCTAGGATTACAGGCATGAGCCACCAGTGCTAAGCATAATGTCTGTTTTGATGGAGGTATTTTAAAATTAAAAACGAGTGCTTCAGAAAATGTTTTATTCACAAATAAGCTTTAATTTACAAGTGATCTGCACATACCAGATTATACAACAGAAAGTAATTTTCTTAGTTTTCCATTTTGACATGAAAAATTTAAAAAACCATAAAGTCATAGTCACAAACAGGATACTCTGTCTCCTAACATTTCATATGACTATTCACAATACTAACATAATGATTTAACAATCAGCAATTCTGTCAGGTTGAGTATTAAAGACAAAAATGCAAAACCTAAGGGAAATTATATCAAAATTGCCTTTGTTGCATCAAATAAAAATGCAAATGTTACTGAGTACAGAAGAAATGGTAACATACACTTACAGAGTATTTTAAATGTTATGTTAGTGATACACAATAGGCACATAGGAAATGACAAACTCCTTATGCATATCTGCAAACCTCAGCCTGGAAAATAGATGGATGGAGAATTTTGACATTGCTGTGATGGAAATTTGTTTTGTTTCGTTCCTGTATGCATTTTTCTTAAAGTTCTATTTTTTCTCCTAACATGGTTGTAAATTGTTAAGCCATTTTATTTATCTAACCTGGTAAGAGAAACTTTCACACAGACTTGCTGTTGTGAAATCTCAACACCTTGTTCTTTACTTTAGAAAGACCTTGAATGGACTTGGGTGTTATTTTTTCTCCCCTATTGAGCAAATACTAAATACATAGTCTATAAACTGGCTTTAAATTATCAAATTACACACCTGTTAAGATGTAATCCTCCCCACAAATAAGCCCCAGTATTAAGTGCAGAAAAGAAAACTTCCTGTATTTTTGTTGTCATTTCTTTGTCATGTTTTTGGTGCTGGAACTTAAGTTCTAGGACTTGTCATGTGCCAAGTAGGCATTCTAACAATGAGCTACAAAACTTGGTGTTTTGGTCTGGGAAGATGGCTCAGTGGTAGAGCGCTTGCCTTGCATGCCTGAGGCCCTGGGTTCGATTCGTCAGCACCACATAAGCAGAAAAAAAAAGCCAGAAGTGGCTCAAGTGGTAGAGCGCTAGCCTTGAGCTGAAGAGCTGAGGGACAGCGCCCAGGCCCAGAGTTCAGGCCCACGACCAGACCCCCCACACACAAAAAAAAACTTAGTGTTTTAATTCTAGCTTTGATTTTAAACTCATGAATACTGTCAAGATACTCAAGGATTCTGATTGTACTTCTTCAGTGATAACTACACATTCAAGACTTATCCAGAGTATATAAGAAAACCTGAATGATAAATTTGATTTCTGGTCATGATAAATTTATCATTAAGAATGTTAGAACATAACAGAATATTGTATCTTCCATCTATGTCTTGTCTTGAACTCTTTAGGCCTTTAGTGATTCAAAGTATTGATCTCTTTCATGTTGACTGCAACCTTATCTCCTGTATACCCCCTGCAGCTCAAGGTCATGAGAGACAGAACAAGGTAAGCAATCCCATTTGTATGAAGAATGTCTGTCATTTAGGAGAGCTTAAACCAAGCAAGGAAAACATAGCATCATTGCATCAAAAAAAAATCATTTCTTTGAGCCAGTGGCTTGAAATGGCTCATGCATGTAATCCTAAATACTCAGAAAGCTTAGATCTGGAGGATCTCAGTTAGAGGCTTGCCTGAGCAGAAAATTTCACTAGGTTCCATGTCCAAAATAAGCAGTTAAAAAAAAAAAAAGGCTGCACATGGATTTTAAGTGGTAGAGCACCAGATGAGCAAGCTTCTGAGTTAAAACACTAGTACTTCAAAAAAATTATTTGTTTGTGTGGAAAAACAATAATCTTGAATGCCCTCGTGAAAGATAGACGTAAATCAAGCAGTGCCTGACCCCATGACATAGAATTCACAGAGGGCATGGAGTAACTGTCCCAAATCCCAGTGGAAAGGGCATAAGGGCATCTTCTGCCACCCCTGCAACCCTTAACTGCTACAGAACAGAAGTGACCCCAATGCTCGGAGCACAGATAATAAGATGGATACACAGGCCCATGTGTGTGGTTTAAACAGTGAACCTTGGATATTCCAGGACCCTGAACTTGACCTATGTCCTCTATGAGTGAGAATCACTCAAAAGCAACATGTCAGTTGTGTGTCCAGCAGACAGATTTCACATGATCCAGGCTACCCACTTGAGACCAGAGCCTGGGAACAGGGCCTCAGTAGAAACTTACGCATATAAGTCTGAGTTCACTGGGATATCTTGTCAATCCTATACACAGACAAAGAGAGCACATTCCAAAGGGGACAGACAGAAGCAAATCTAGAAGAAGAGTTATGAGGATCACATTTTGAAGCCAGCCCAAGTAGAAAAGTTCATAACACTTTATCTCTAATTAATCACCAAAAAGCAAGAAATGGAGCTGTAACTCAAGCAGTAAAATGCCGGCCTTGGGTGAAAAAGTCAAATGAGAGCATGAGGCCCTGAGTTCAAGCCCATTACTAGCACAGTAAATAAACAAACAAAGAAATATTATGCCTATGTAATTCATACATGCCCTGAAATTGCTTTTTGTGACATTAGCTTTGAATTTAGTGCAGTATCATGTGAAATTGGCTGTGCTAAACATTATCTCAACTCCAGCACTTACCTTTCTGTTTCTTTCTTGACAAATAATGTGAAAAATCTTGAGGACAGACTCCCAAGCCCTGTTGTAAGCATCTTTTCCTACTCTGTCCTCTATACTTCCTCTTGTAGCTAAGTGTTGTTACATACCAATTCACTTCTCTTATGCCAGATGTTTGCTAAAAAAAAATTCTTTGGTTGGATCTATTACATATGATGAAATTTGCCTGAGAGCAGCTTATAGCAAGTATGAGTTGTAGGAAAGTTACATGCCATGTATTTGATGGAACTTTTATAGCACCAGTAATCACAACTTCTAAGAAAAACATATTCTGGCTTACTTAGGTTCTAATCATGTCTCATTCAACTTGCTCACACCCAGTTTGCAGTTAGAGATTGTTTATAAATTCAGATCAAAACACTTACAAATCTGGGCATTTGTGGTTCATGCCTGTAATCCTAGGTACTCAGGAAGCTGAGATCTGAGAATCACAGTTTAAAACCAGCCTAGCCCCCACTATACAACCCCTGCTTTCACTGTATATGATGTTGGTATAATTTGTGGAGGAGAAGGGAAAAAACAAATAGTTAAAACAGGGATACAGGTGGAACCATTGCAACAATGAGATATACAAGATGTTATGTGGAAAAACAAACTTTACAACTTTGGTGGGGGGGAAGGGGAGAGGAGAATTCGGTGGGGAGGTGTGGGGGGGAGGATGGGAAGGAGAAACAAAGGAGGAGGCTACAATGCTTGATAAGAAATGTTCTCATTATCTTGCCCATGTAGTTGTAACCCCTCTGTACAGTATTTTCACAATAAAAAAATAAAATAAAATAAAACTAGCCCAGGCACGAAAGTCTGTAAGATCCTTATCTCCAGTTAACAACCTAAAAAAGTTAACAACCTAAATAGAAGTGGTACAGTATTAGCCTTGAGTGAAAAAGCTAAGGGACAGTGACCAGGACCTGAGATCAAAGCTTAAAACCAGCACACACACACACACACACACACACACACACACACACACACACACACACACACAAAACAACAACAACAACAACAACAACAACAAGCCAACGAAAACCCACAAAAAGCAAAAGGAAAACCATAAGGTCAACTTGCTTAAGACTTAAATGTTACCAAACAACTTCAAACCTAATTCTAATAACTGGGGGGTTTGTTAGTTTGTCAAAATCCCTTCCCTTTTTAGGCCTTTTTAGGCTTGACACTCTGCCACACTGGTTCTTGACTCTAACTCAACTCAGTTCCTAAGCTACATTTACATTTTCTGTTTTTAGTTATACCAACAACACCATTTCTTAGTACCAAGTTTCTGTATTAGACTGTGTTTTGATAATGCAATGAAATACCTGAAACTGTAGTGTCTGTGTGTTTATGTGTGCACGTGGGTGCACACATGTGCGCGTGCTAGCACTATCAAACTCTGGTTCCTCTGGTTCTTGGTGCTCTACCTTAGCCTTTTCATTCAAAGCTAACACTCTACTGCTTCCAGCTCCACTTCCAGCTTTTTGGAGATAAGTATTAAGGACTTTTCTTCCTAGTCTGGCTTTGAACTGAGATCTTCAGAGCTCACCTTCTTGAGTAGCTAGGATATAGATGTGAGTCCTACAAGACTATATTATTATGAAAAAAATAAATGTATTCCTTCTAGTTCTGGAGGCTTGGAGTTCCAAGTGCTCAGGTGCTAGCATCAGTCAGAGCTCTTCTGCTGTGGCATAATGTAGAAGAGAGCATTTGTAAGCATGCAAGAGAGACAGAGAGCTAGAGAGAGACCTTTATTAATCCATTCATAAGGTTGGACCCTTCATGACCTGACCACCTCTCCTAGGTCACATCTCCCAATACAGTAGCAGTTAGAATTAAATATTACTTTGGAGTGGGATATTCAAACCATAGAACCAAGTTAGGTGATTTTATATTTTTTTCACAATTGCAATTTTCTTGGTTGTATTAGAGATAAGTATACAAACATTTCTATTGTACACAATTCTTCTCTCTCCTCCTCTTCCTCCTTCTTATTTTTTTGTACTGAGGTTTGAACTCAGCTGATGCTCTACAACTTGAGCCATACCTCTAGCCTAGCCTTTTGCTGGTTAATTTGGAGAATGAGTTTTAACTGCTTTTCTGCCTAGGATGTCCTTGAATGTCAAACCTTCATATCTCAGCCTCTAGAGTAGCTAGATTACAAACAAGTGTGAGCCTCCAGCATCTGACTTCAATTTGTACATAGCTCTTACACATTTCAAAAGTCTAAAAGCTATGGGCTAGAGTGTGGTTCAGTGGTAGAGCTCCTGCCTAGCAAGCACAAAGACCTGAGTTCAAATTCTAGAACTATCAAAAGAAATATATTGTGAAAGGTCTAAAGCTATGTATTAGGTGTTTGGAGGGAGGGAGGGTTGTATATCAGTCCAGGGTCTTGAACTCAGAGCTTGGGTGCTGTCCCTGAGCTTTTGTACATAAGACTAGTACTCTACCACTTGAGCTACAGCTCTACTTCCAGCTTTTTGGTGGTTAATAGGAGATACAAATCTCATGAACTTTCCTACTCAGCTGGCTTTGAAGTATGATCCTCATATCCCAACCTCCTGAGTATCTAGGATTACTGGTGTGAGCCACCCGTACCCAGCTTGTATTAATTCTTTTTTTTCACAGTATTTCAGTGACATTTCATCTTCAAACAAAATAGTGATTTCTATAACATTTCATCTTCAAACCTAGAGGCCCTTAAGAGGTTATTACTTATCAATATCCCCAAATACTGACCATTTGATAATTAACTTCTGCCAATTCACAATTCTGTAGCACATATACTACATATTCAAATTTTCTGTCTGTTGCAGCGTAGTAACAAATTAGGAAAACTACTACTGAGATCAAAGATGCTCCAAGGTATGTACACACAGTTCTCTTACCACAAAGATCGAATGTTTTTCTTTAGGCAATGATGCTACTAGAAAACAACATCAGAATAGTTGCTTGAAATATTCAAGGCATTAAATACAGAACTACAGAACTGTGAATCCAAATTGCCATGTGGTATGCTTTGTTTTGTAAGATATAAAACAAACACCCCTCATTACTCATGAACGTTAGCCAACACCCATGGGACAAAGGATTCCATAATTCAACATCACACTATTTTCTACTTGTACCAAAAAATAAATGATCAGTAAAAAGATCTTTTAATGGGATGATATAGAATTCCCTCCTTTCAAAAATGTTTCTGGAGCTACTAAAAATTCGTATTACAAGATAGTTGATGCAAATATTTCTCTGGATTGGACAGGGAGACAGGGACTACTGATAAGACATGGAGCATGCTGGGAAGACACAAGGAGCCTGGCTAGGCAATGAGGGCAAAGATCCTCTTCTCAAAGAGGCTCGCATCTCTCACGGCAGCCTTAAGCAGTCTGGAATACAGGCCTGTAGCCATCACTGTAGCCTTGAGCAATTGCGCCTGAGGGCCCCTGGTCACCACTTCGTGGCCCATTGCCCCAGGAAAACTTGTGCAGGAACAGCGGACTCATTGGACCCCAGAGGTGTGTGCTGGATTAGGCATCCAGTCATAAGGGCTAAAGGATGCATGGAGAGATCATGCAGGCCATGTGGAGCCTCTGATTGTTTCCCCAGACTGATATGACCCATAAGCTGCCCAATGATCTTGAGAGTCACCTGAAGACACCTTATTAACCCCAGGACAACAGCACCTTAGGTGGTACCCTCCCTAGGGACCCCTACTATCTACTAAGAGCTCTGCTTCTCTTTTTCTTCAATAAGCTCTTGCCAACTTTCTTATACCTCTGTGGCCATGGACTCATACGTTGAGACCAGTAAGACAAAGGACAGGATCCAGATGTTGCAGTTTTCTGATGTCACATCACAGAACTGTGACACTGACTGCTGAGGGCCTGAGGAACTCAAGACTCAGAGTTGCTAACACCAAAGGAACTGTACTTGGTCTGTTGGTTTCTATCCAAATAGGATAATTGGTTCACAGCCAATTGATAATAATAATATCTGACCTTTGTTAGGTAATTAACATCATCTTTGAGTCTGATATTGAAAACTAAGAGTGGCTATCAATTTAAAAGTAGTTATTATCCAGTAAACAAGCACAGGTCTTATTTTAAGAATAAAACTATGGGCTACAGAAGCCAGGTAGGAAAGAAAACACCGAGTTGAATCCACATAAAAACCCAATGCAAATAATAATTGGCCTGGAAAAAAATTCAATAAACCATTTTGCTCAGAAGGTGTCAAACATACAGTTTCAGTAAACATCACCACGTTCCTTTTCTGATTGGTCTCTAGGCCTTAACAGAGGTGCTGCCCTTTCTTTGCAGAGCCTCGCTAAATAAGCAAAAGGTAATGATTAGAAGTCAGTGCTGGCAAAGCTCAAAGGAAAACAGCCTAGCTAAAACAAATGAGTACAATCATCTCTTGTGATTTCCTAGGGTTCCTCCACACATAGATAGCTAGCGATTTTAGTGTGAAGAACTTAACTGTTTCAGTAAAGTCAAAGCCTATTGTTTGGACTGAAACATAGCCTGGATCCACATCTTCTTTGAGTTCAGTCAGGATGTACTAGGAGCTAATCTGGACTAGGTTTCGGGAAAAAAATATTGTATTTCTTTTCAGAGGGAAAAGTGGAAAGAAGCGTTTCAATATTGTTTGATAGCTCATGCCTGTAATCCTGGCTGCTCAGGAGGATAAGATGTGAGGATCACAGTTCAAAGCCAGTGGCTGGGAAGGTGGCTCAGTGGTAGAGTGCTTGCCTTACATGCATGAGGCCCTGGGTTCGATTCTTCAGCACCACATAAGCAGAAAAAGCAAGAAGTGGCGCTATGGCTTGAGTGGTAGAGCACTAGCTTTGAGCTGAAGAGCTGAGGGACAGCACGCAGGCCCAGAGTTCAGCCCCCACAACCAAAAAAAAACAAAACGGAAAAAAAACACACAGTTCAAAGCCAGCCCAGGCAGGAAAGCCTGTGAAACCCTTATCTCTAATTAACTGCCCCCCAAAAAGCCAAAGTGGAGCTGTGGCTCAAGTGGTAGAGCATTAACCTAGAGCACAAAAGCTCAGAGACGGCACCCAGGTCCTGAGTTCAAGCCCCAAGACAACACATACACACACACACACACACACACACACACACACACACACACACACACAAATGCATATGCATACACATATACACTATATAGTTTGTTTTCTTGATTTTTTTTTTGTTGGTGTGGGGGCTGAACTCTAGGCTTGGACACTGTCCCTCAGTTCTTCAGCTCAAGGCTAGAGCTCTACCACTTGAGCCACAGCACCACTTCCCGGATTCTTCTGTTTATGTTATGTTGAGGAATCAAACCCAAGGCCACACGCATGCGAGACAAGCGCTCTATCACTGAGCCACCTTCCCAGTTTTCTAGAAGTACCCAAATAGTGATGTGCTTATTTCGCTGGGTCAGGTAACCAAAAAGTGCTATCAAGAGAGAAAAAGCCAAAAAGCAGAAAAAGCCAAAGTGGCAGCTGAAGAGCTGAGGGACAGCGCCCAGGCCCAGAGTTCAGCCCCCATGATGGCAAAGAGGGGGGGAGGAGGAGGGGGGGGAGGAGGAGGGGGGGGAGGAGGAGGAGGAGGGGGGGGAGGAGGAGGAGGAGGGGGGGAGGAGGAGGAGGGGGGGGAGGAGGAGGACGACGACGACTGTCGACCAGGCATCTGTGGCTCAGACCTGTAATTCCAGCTATTCAGGAGACTGAGATCTGAGGATCATAGTTCAAAGCCAGCCCAGGTAGGAAAGTCAGTAGCTCTTATCTCCAATTAACCACCAGAATATGAAAAATGGCACTGTGGCTCAAAATGGTAAAGCACTATCTTTGAGCTCTTTTGCTCAAGGATAGTGCTCAGGCCCTGAGTTCAAGCTCAATAACTGATTTAAAAAATAAATAAAGTCAGGCTGGGAATGTGGCTTAGCAGTAGAGTGTTGCCTAGCATACATGAAGCCCTGGGTTCAACTCCTCAGTACCACATAAACAGAAAAAGCAGAAAGTGGCGCTGTGGCTGATGTGGTAGAGCACTAGCCTTGAGCACAGAGAGGCTCAAGGACAGTGCCCATGCCCTGAGTTAAGCTCCGAGACTGACAAAAAAAAGTAAGAAGGCCAGTTGCCAGTGTCTCATACCTATAACTCTATTTACAGAGGAGGCTGAGGTCTAAGGATTAGGATTCAAATCCATCCAGGCAGAAAAGCTTGTGAGACTCTTTTTTTTATTGTGAAAATACTGTACAGAGGGATTATAATTACATGGGCAAGATAATGAGTACATTTCTTAAAAATATGGAATGCTTCACAAATTTGTGTGTCATCCTTGCACAGGGGCCATGCTAATCTTCTTATCTCTGTTTAACCACCAAAAAGCCTGAAGTAGAGCTGTGGCTCAAGTGGTAAAAAGAACCTTGAGCAAAAAAGCTAAAGCACAACATCTAGGTACCAAGTTCAAGCCCAGTATACACACACACACACACACACACACACACACACACACACACACACACACACACACACACACACACACACACACACACACACACACACACACACACACACACACACACACACACACACACACAAATTGTATAAGAAGCCTGATTTGGTTGTGTTCCTATAGCCTGAACTGCTATAGGAAATAGATGCCTGTTTTCCAGTGGTTTATTAACATAATGAAAGTTTAACTCTTAATCATATAGAGACACTCCTTACAAGCGAGTCTTCTCAGCTAGTAGCTCCATTGTCATTGATAGAGAGTCATTTCCTTGTTACTGGGCTGGCCACCAGGGCTTCAGAAGTAAATTAAGGATAAGAGAAATCTTAGTACAAGTCGTTATTTCGAAAACGAACTTTACAACTTTGGTGGGGGGGGGGCGGGAGGAGTGGGGGAGGCGGGGGGGGGGGGGAGGATGGGAGGGGATGGGAAGGGGAATCAAAGGAGGAGGCTACAATGCTTGATAAGAAATGTACTCATTATGTTGCCCATGTAATTGTAACCCCTCTGTACAGTATTTTCACAATAAAAAATAAATAAAAATTTTTAAAAATTTAAAAAAGAGAAATCTTATCCATTTCTTAAAAGCCATTAGGCCCAACCAAATGTCCAACAGTAGATGTACATATAAACAAAATGTGGTCTCTCCATACATATTATTATCCAGCCTAAAAAAAGAAGGAAATTATGGCACTTGCTACAACCTAGATGAACTTAGAAAACTTTAATGAAACTGGAAATTAAGACAAAAATTTTATATGTGAATAGGTAAACAATAAAATACCCGAAATATTCAGATGCATGGAGGAAAAAAGCAAAAAGGGCCTGGCAAGTAGGGCTCCATCTATGATGGTTACTCCTTAGCCAAAGAGAGACTGAATCCATGCCAGTAACAGAGAAGTAAACTATTAAGCAGTTCACAGCGTTTAAAGGCATGGTTGTAAAGAGATAGTAAGGAGGATATTTTTAACATAAATGAACATCAACAAGCAATAGATGGATAAAATATGTATTATAAAAAATGGAATGAATGCTAGTGAGCCTCTTAAAAGGAGATCCTAGCCAAGCACTGGTGGCTATGCCTGTAATCCTAGCTACTCAGGAGGCTGAGATCTGAGGATTGCAGTTCAAAGCCTACCGGGGCAGGAAACTCCATGAGACTATTATCTCCAATAAACCACCAGAAAACCAGAAGTGGTGCTGTGGCTCAAGTGGTAGAGTGCTAGCATTGAGCTGAAGAGCTCAGGGACAGCACCCAGACCCTGAGTTCAAGCCCTAGGATTGGCAAAAAAGAAAAGGAGATCCTGCCTTGTGCTACCAAAAAATGGTATCAAAAGGGAAGAATTTGCTGAACATTGGTAGTTCACTCCTGTAATCCTACTCAGGTGCCCCTTCTTTGGTATGATTCAGGTGTGAGCAATTGTTGGTTTGGTATATTTGACAAGCAATAGATAGGCCTGGTTTCTCTGATAAGGTTTGGATTTGCCCATGTGTCCATGGGTCCCTGATTTAATTTGGTAAGTTTATAGGAGATGATTATTCACATACATTTTCCTCTGTGTCTCATGGTTGGTGTTGGGCAAATGAGACTTGTTTATTTCCAAAAACAAGGTACAGAGTCCTTCTGCCTGAGAATTTGCATTCAGAATGAAATGAAACGCTTTATAAAATGGAGTCAGGGCAAGGCACAGCCTGAAAATTGCTGTTCTGTCAGGAAGTGCTTTCATCATGTGGTTAGAGTCAAAAGCTTCTCGACCTCCTAGCTTCTCGACCTCCTACTGAGTCTTAGGAAGTAACTGGATCATATGTTTTAAGATAAGGTAAACTAACACAGAAGAAAGGAAGAGGGCAGGGCAAGGTAGGAGAGGGAAGGGGAAGGAGAGGAAGGTAAACATACTTGGAAAGTCTTGAAAAGAGAGAAAGCTCAAGAAAATGACTCTGACATAGTTTGTCATTTTATTATATCAACTTTAGACAGATTTAATACCACATCAGGAAAATAGCTCAGCAAATCACCAACCATTTCAAGTAAATTAACTAAAAATAAAATGATTTAAATCTTGACAAAACAATCCAAGGAAAAGAAATAATAGAATAATCGGGTACCAGTGGCTCACGCCTGTAATCCTACATAATCCTACATACAGATCTCAGGAGGCTGAGATCTGAGGATCACTGTTCAAAGACAGCCCAGGCAGAAAAGTCCATGAGACTCTTATCTCCAATAAACCACTAGAAAACCGGAAGTGATGCTGTAGCTCAAGCAGTAGAGTGCTCACCTTGAACTGAAGAGCATAGGGACAGCACCCAGGCCTAGAGTTCAAGCCTCATGATGGACAAAAAAATAAAAAAAAGAAAAGAAAAAAGAAATAATAGAATAAAGCAAAAGGACAGAACTGCCTTTGTTTACACTCTCTCTCTCTCTCTCTCTCTCTCTCTCTCTCTCTCTCTCTCTCTCTCTCTCTCTCTCTCTCTCTCTCTCTCTCTCTCTGAAAAGATCAATGAAAGGATCTGTCACATCCATGCCAGGAGGCAGGCATGGCACAGGAGAAAGATTATTACAAGGTTTATTAGAGGAGCCATATTTCCCCTGGAGAGAGAGCACATGGCAGCCTCCGCTGTAGGTAGCAGCAGGGTCTGGGGGTAGGAAGTGAGGTCAATGGGAGTTCAGGTGGGTCTGGGCAGAGAGAGGGAGGGGCCAGCAGGTCTGGGTGGAACTGCGGACCAAAGGTAGGCATAATGCTTACACTCTCTAAAAATTACTAATGAAAAAATAAAGATGAAAACAATACATTTATTTATAGTCCTCTTTTGGTCATATGCCACATTTGGATTGTTTGTTCAATACTAAAATGTTGCTTAATTTCAAATGGAAATTTTCTTCCACTGATATACAATGATTTCTATTAGAACACAGTGAACCTTCAGGGCTTCAAACCATTTATGTGTAGGAAAGAAAAAATAGCAAAAGTAATTCAATAGGTTTTCTTCTTCTCTTTCCTCTTCTCCTTCTACCTATTCTTCCTCTTTTATTCTTCTTTTTCCTCATTTCCTACTTTTCCCCCTTCTCCTTTTTTTCAAACAATGAAAAGTCTACATTTCAATAAAGAAAAATAACTACTCTAGCTGAGATTCTTCATTAAGGCAGTTTTAAAGAAAGGAAAAACACATTTTAAAAAAGGCATTACCAAACCAATAGTTTCTAAGGGTAAATGGCGAAATTTTGTCTGTGTCAAGAGCCTATAAAAATTATTCTAGCTTGTGCGAGTTAAGGCCATTTGGTAAAGGTAACTAAAAATAAAATAGAGTACCAAAGTAAAGATGAAATACTACTTCTGTCATGTCACAACGCCTTTTTTAATCTGTTTTTCTAGTGCAATGAAGTAGGAAAATTGAGTTTGCCAAATTCCCTTCAGGGAAAGTGCCGGGTTTGTACAGAGGAAATAAATGCCTTGTCAAAGCTAGGTGTGCTGAAAGCCAAGAGAACAAGCGCTCTGAATGTGGATAGAATTCCCGTATGGAGACCAGAAGAGAAAGCATGAATAAGAAGGGAGTTGGGTGAGAAAATAGAGTAACAAAAGCCTACAAGTGACCCCTGAGACCACTAGCATCATTTTGACCACAATCCATGGGGAAGTCTCAAAAGGCTCAATATGTGAGTGAGAAACGAATAATGAACATACAGATTTCATCTGCAGGATGTGGGGTTGACCACAGAGCTCATGTGAAAAACAGAATGTGAAGGCAAAGAGAAGGTAGGAAGAATTAAGAGAATGTGCGACCCTCATAAACCTGGTAGGAGGGTTTTGAGCCAAGTTTAGGAAAACCTGTGAGGGACCAGGCGCCCAACGATATTGAGAACACATTTTTAGCTGTTGTTTAATTGAACAACTTTGCTTTAAACATAGCCAGGATACATTGAGCTAAGGTGGAGAAGTCTGGTCTCAGTCTAGAACCTAGTAGGTCCCTCACTAGACAAGCCACTAAACTCCCAGTGAAGGAAGAAGAGCAGATGCCAACACAGTGTGATCTGTAAGGGCCCTTTGGAATTTCATGTCAGTGTTCTAGGGAAACTACTGAGACACTGGGAAGAGTGAGATTTGAGGGAAGGTGCTACTGTTAAATTAAACTAGGTTTGGCTTGAGCTGGTCTTTGTGCTTTGAGGTCCCATGTGGTTATCTGCAACTCAAAACTGTATTCTTGTAACCAGTAGCTGAATTTTGGCCAATCACATGTTTCTGTCTCATCAGACCACATGCATACAGGCATACTAGAATTATAAACAGCCAAAGAAATGTTTGTGTGTGTTACTTCTCTTTTCTGTGTAGCAATGGGACCTGCTCACACTCCTAGGTGGAACTCCCTGAATTTCTCCTAGTTCTGAGAGCTACCCCAGTTGTTGTTGTTGGTGGTGGTGGTGATGGTGGTGGTGGTAGTGGGGTGTGTGTGTGTGTGTGTGTGTGTGTGTGTGTGTGTGTGTGTGTGTAAATACTGTATAGCCAAGGATGGTCTGAGTATTTGGATTCAGGATGCATGCTGCCCCAAGAATCAGGAGTTATTTCTATCAGATCAACATGGCATGCTGAATGAATGCTTCTATTCCATGGAAAAAAATGTTAGGAGGGCAAGCACTATACTTAAAACTATTAAGCCTTATACACATTTGTTTTTGTGTATGTGCTGGGGCTTGAACTCAGGGCTTGGGTATTGTCCTTAGCTTTTCCACTCAAGGCTAGTGCTTTTCCAGTACTGTACACAACTTGACTTCAGACTTTTTGCTGGTTAATTGGAAATAAGAGGCTCATGAACTTTCTTACCCAGGCTAGTTTTGAACCACAATCCTCAGATCTCTACCTCCTGAATAAATAGGATGGTAGCCATGAGCTTCTAGCACCTGGTCTTGTGAATTGATTTATGCTGACATAAACTCAACTACATTTAATTTGTTGATAGTGTTCCTTTTGATGCTAGAGATGCATTAGAAGAGGGTGGAGATACTCATAACCTCAAAGGTTGAATTTAACTATCCCCTTTGTACAACTACTTAAAGACAGACAGACAGACAGAAAAGATAGATAGATAGATAGATAGATAGATAGATAGATAGATAGATAGATAGATAGATAGATAGATAGATAGATAGATAGATAGATGGAGAGGGAGAAGATTTGGAATTAAGAGTCAAATATCACAGATATGGAAGAAATAATGGCAGTTGATATAAACTGTAATAATATAAATGTTAAAATATAAAAATCAAAGGCATCGATGATGCTCTCTTGGTGACAAAATGCTTTGCAGAGCTCAAATTAAAGTCAGCACAACTGGGGGCTGGGAAGGTGGCTCAGTGGTAGAGCACTTGCCTTGCATGCATGAGGCCCTGGGTTCGATTCCTCAGCACCACATAAGCAAAAAGAAAAAAGCTGGAAGTGGCGCTGTGGCTCAAGTGGTAGAGCACTAGCCTTGAGCTGAAGAGCTGAGGGACAGAGCCCAGGCTTAGAGTTCAGGCCCCCCCCCCAAAAAAAAGTCGGCACAACTCCTAAGCCAGTGATTTGACTATGCCCAGATGAGAATTTGAAAAACCTTCTCACCAGGTATAAATAAATATTCAAAGGACATTTGCCATGAGAGAGACAACAGGTGGTGGAGAACACAGCCTGGAGAACAGAACCAGCTGAAGGACATTGCTCCAGTAACAACTTAAACGAGAATTTATGTAAAAAGCCAAGTTCACATGCCTCCCCCTACCTCCCCACTATTCTCCCTCAGAGTAAAAAGCTCATCACTTCAGCAGATGCAGATTCAGCTTTTCTTTGCCTCTCTCTAACCAGAGCCAAGCAAAGAAAACACTGCCCTGGTTCCAGCACAGAGGGTCTGTGACCACACTAGATAAAAAGACCAAAGTCTATGGGATAGATTGCCCACTCAGGCAATGCCAAGAAGTCCATGAGATTCCATTACCATCAAAGAACAGCCAGACTCAGTGGCACATGCCTGTAACCACAGCTATGAAAAAGCCCAAAGTAGGTAGTGATGCTCAGGCTCTTGCCCAGGTGGAAAGAGATTATATCCTTTGATTATATCCTTGAAATCAAGGCTGGAGACAGGACTCAGTGGTATTAGGCTAACCTAGCAGGCCTTAAGTTAAACCAAGAATCATCAAGAAATAAAGAGATATAATACCATGGTAAAAAAGAAAGAAGAGAGAAAGACAGAAGGGGAGGAGGGGGAGAGGGAGAAGGAGGAGTAGGAGGAAACTAGTTACAGCCCTGCAACCTGAACTACTTAGGAAGTAGAACTCCTAAGTGGATCATGGTTCTAGACCAACCTAAGCTAAAAGAAGTTTGCAAGACATTACCCATATCAATGACTGAGCAAGATAGGGAATGCCTGTCATCCTCAGCCACATGGGAAAGCAGAAGTGGAGGATTACAACCCATAAAGCAAGACCCTACCTTGAAAATAACCAATGCAAAAAGAGCTGAAATTGTAGCTCAAATGGTAGAATGCTTGCCTAGCAAGCACAAGGCTCTGATATCAAAACCCAGTAAATCACGTACATACATACACACATACAAAAGGATTTAACTGCTTCAGAATCAAGGAATTACTCTCCAAAGAAAAGAAGAGGAAGTGCTATTCCTTAGATATTACTTCAGTCATTGAATAATGGTGTCTAATAAGCAACAAGTAGATCCTGTGGTAGTAGAGCTGTAGTAGTTGGCATAGTTGTATATACCTGTAATTCCAGTTACTCTGAGATAGAAACAGGAAGCTCTCTAGTTTGATGGCCAGTAGGGCAAAAACCATATCTAAAAAACAAAATATAAAAAGGGTTAGAGGTGTGGCTAAATCAGTAGAATGTTTAGAGTATTTGCCTTGCTTGGGGTCCTGGCTTCAATCTCTCATGAGAGGGATGGGGAAAGACCATGACCTTATGTTACAGTTCAAAATGCTGGTGAACACCACATTATGTGTCTAACAAGTTCACAGATCATTTAAAAACAAACAAATAAACACTGCCAAGAGCCAGTGGCTCACGTCTGTAATCATAGCTACTCAGGAGGCTGAGATCTGAGGATCACAATTCAAAGCCAGCCCAGACAGGAAAGTCCCTGAGACTCTGAATCTCCAATTATCCACCAGAAAACTGAAAGGGATGTTGTGGCTTAAGTGGTAGAGTGCTAGCCTTGTGGTGAAGAGCTTAGGGACAGAGCCCAGGCTCAGAGTTCAAGACCCATGACCAAAAAAAAAAAAAAACCTTTATAAGGATAAATGATTAGGTTTTGTGGCTCATATCTGTAATCCTAGCTACTCAGTTGGTTGAGATTTGATCATCATGGTTTAAAGACAATTGGAACAGCAAAGTCCATTATATCTAATTAACTACTAAAAAAGCCAGAAGTGTAACTATGGCACTAGCTGTATACTGCTAGCCTTGAGTATAAAAGCTCAAGGACAGCTCCCAGGTCTGGAGTTCAAGTCCCAAGACTGGCACAAAAAAAAAGACAAAAGACTAAATCATAGCTGCTGACAATTAAATATTAAATAGAAAAAAATAACAGCACATTTGAGAACAAGAATAGGAAACTAAGACTGGGTACAGTAACCCAAACCTGTAAAACCAGCTACTTGGAAAATAGTGATAGGAGAATCATGGTTCTAGGACAACCTAGGCAGAGAAGTTGTCAAGACTTCCTGAAAAATAACTAAAGGAACTAGGAGAGAATGAGGGAAAGGGTAACATTGTCCAAAAAGAAATGTGCTCTTTACCTGACTTATGTAACTGTAACCCCTTTGTACATCACCTTTATAATAATCAAAATTTAAAATAATTACTAAAGCAAGACGTGCTGGAGGTATGGCTCAAGAGATAGAGGGACTGCCTACAAGTATGAGACTCTAGGTTCAAACTCTAGCACTGCCAAGAACAGGAAACAAAAGAAACAACAATAATGCAAAAGTAGATGTCAAGTAGTCCCAGATGTAAGACTCATTTCCTATTAAGTAATTCTAAAAGTCTAAACTAATCTTAAGGTAATAAGGAAACTGTTACATTCACTTATTGAACAAATACCTATACAGTCCTTATGCCATCATTATTCTAAGCATTTTATAAATATTAACTTAGGAGATCATCTTAACTCCTTCCAGTAATATTATTTTTCATGGTTTATAAGTGAATACACTAAGGCCCAGAGAAGTTAAGTAATTTGTTCCAGATCATACAGCTAATAAACAGTGATCTGGAATTTGAACCTAAGAAGAATGGCTACTGAGAAGGTACTGTATTCTCTGCAGTTTAGTTTGGTCTTTTTAGCTAGTTTTTATTTGGTGTTTTTCATTTTCTCTTTCTGATCCCTCTCACTGATTTTTTTTGTCTGTGCTTGTGTGAGGCCCCTTACTGTAAGCCCGATGAAGCAGCTGCTATGGTTTCTCTTCCTATTGCTTTGGTTGTTTCCTACCCATCTAAGACCACTTCTCATAGTCCCAGCGATAGACCGAACCCATACAGGCTGTGTGGAGCCTCTGACTGGGTCTGAGGACTGCTATGGACTACAGACTGTCCAATGATCTTCAGAGACTTCTTATTAACCACTGCACAATGCACCTCACACAGTGTCCTCCCTTAGGGCCCCTTCCTTCTAGCAGGAGCTCTTCCTAGCTTTCTCTTCAGTAAACCTTTTCCAGTTTACTTCCCACTCAAGACTATCAAGACAAAGAACCTATTCCAGGTTTTGCAATTTTTCCAAATCATCAGTGGTTCTCAGTGTTCTGCTTACACTTAGAAAGAAAGCACTGTCCTCTTACACTTTGTAAGAACTCAGATCTCATTCCTAATTTATGATTTTTATTCACATTAAAAGTCTGAATTCTAGAGAAAAAAATCTGCCTATATTTTCAGAAGCGTCAGCAGCCTTTTCTGTAACATGACAACCTTAGGTAAAATAATATACTTCTCCATTCTGGGTTAATATGGACCAGGAAGTGAGCTTAGCATGCTTATGTGTCATTTCCCTTCTCTGCCTCACTGTAATTCTGAGATGTAAATAATATTTTTTCTTTTTTCATTTCTTCCTTCCCTCCTCTTTTTTTCTTTTTCATTTTTGTTCTTTTAAAGAAAGTTAAAGTTAAGCTAGGTGCCAGTGCCTCATGCCTATAATCCTAGCTACTCAGGAGATTGAGATCTGTGGATTCCAGTTCAAAGGCAGGCAGGGCAGGAAAGTCTATGAGATTCTCTTCTCCAGTTAACCACCAAAAAGCCAGAAGTGAAGCTGTGGTTTAGGTAGGAGAGTGCCAGAGAACAAAAAAGCTAAGGGATAGTGTTCAGGCTTTGAGTTCTAGTACCAGTGTTGTACAAAAACAAGCAAAAAAGAAAAAAAACTAAAATTAAAAGAGAGGAAGTGACTTGTTTAAAATGTCACAGTCAATAGGGTGTGGAACCTGGTTGTAAAGCCAGGATTCTGCGACTCTGAACTATTCTCTTGCCCACAATTTTGTGCCATATCTACACCATCTCCCAAGAAGGACTATTTTCTTCCAGGGATATTCGAAGAAAGATTTTGGAGAACAGCAGAAGTCTCATAGATGACTCTTCCGCTAAAAGAGGCCATGCCACATGGATACCAATCTGTAACCTGCTATCATCAGCAAGTCATTGAGGGATGGCCACAATAAAATTCAAATGCAAGTTTGAAAATCAAACTAAAACACAAATATTACTTCAAGGCTATAAATTTCCACTATTTCTCAGAGAAAACATACTCAGATATACCAAACACTTCACATGGGTCTCCTTCAAAATGCTTAGGCTGACGAATTTTCCATAATAATTGCATTTTTTTCAATAACCAAAGTGTTCAATAGCTCCAACCATGGTTTCTAAGAATTTATCTCTCACATATTTCTCATGATCTGTTTTCCTCCATTAGGTGTCAGTAAGAGTGAATGAGGTTATCTCAATAGATGCAGAAAAAGCATTTGACAAGATCCAACACCCCTTTATGATGAAGGTTCTGGAAAAATTAGGAATCTATGGAACATTCCTCAATACAATAAAGGCTGTATATGACAAACCTACAGCCAGCATTATACTTAATGGTGAAAAACTAAAGCCATTTCCTCTTAACTCAGGAACAAGACAAGGATGTCCACTCTCTCCACTTCTCTTCAATCTAGTATTAGAATGCCTAGCTACAGCAGTAAGACAAGATGCAAACATAAAGGGATCCAAATAGGGAAAGAAGAAGTAAAACTCTCCCTCTTTGCAAATGACATGATCTTGTATTTAAAGAATCCCATAGATTTCACTCCCAAATTACTCAAGCTGATTCAAAACTTTGGCAAAGTAGCAGGTTATAAAATTAACCCTCAAAAATCAATGGCTTTTCTGTATGCCAACAATGAGAAAAGTGTGGCAGAAATTAGGAAAGCAACTCCATTCGTACTAGCCCCACAAAAAATAAATACCTAGGAATTAACCAAAGAAGTGAAGGACCTCTATGATGAAAACTTTAAAAACTTGAAAAAGGAAATCAAAACAGAACTTAGAAAGTGGCAAAAACTTCCATGTTCCTGGATTGGAAAGATCAACATCGTGAAAATGGCAATACTTCCCAAGGCTATCTACAAATTCAATGCGATACCTATCAATATTCCAACCTCATTCTTCAAGGAAATAGAAGAGGCAATCCAAAAATTCATATGAAACAATAAAAGACCCCGGATAGCAAAAAACGAGGAATATCAATACCAAATTTCAAACTCTACTACAAAGCCATAGTAATCAAAACAGCTTGGTACTGGCAGAACAGACCTAAGGACCAATGGAATAGAATTGGAAACCCAGAAATGAACCTACAGACCTATAGCCATCTAATCTTCAATAAGGGAGCTAAAAAAAATAGAATGGAAGAAAGACAGCCTCTTCAGTAAATCGTGCTGGCAAAATTGGTTAACTACTTGTAGAAAACTAAAGCTAGATCCTTATATATCACCCTGCACCAGAATCAACTCCAAATGGATCAAAGACCTCGGAGTCAAAGCAGACACTCTGAAAACATTACAGGATGGAATAGGAGAAACCCTAGGTCTCCTTGGCACAGGCCAAAATTTTCTTAATAGAGACCCAGAAACACACAAATCAAAGAAAGGTTGGACAAATGGGATTGCATGAAATTGCAGAGCTTCTGCATGGCAAAGGACATAGCTAGCAAGATCAATAGAAAGCCCATGGATTGGGAGAAGATCTTCACTAGCCATAAAACGGACAAGGGTCTCATATCTAAAATATATCTGGAATTCAAAAAATTAAATCCCCCAACAACAAATCTTCAAAGAAACAACTGCACGATAAATAAGTGGGCGAAAGACTTAAAGAGAAACTTCTCTGAAAAGGAAAGAAGGATGGCCAATAGACACATGAAGAAATGCTCAACCTCCCTAGCCAAAAAAGAAATGCAAATCAAAACAACATTAAGATACCACCTCACCCCAGTTAGAATGGCTAAAATCAAGAACTCTAATAACAACAGATGCTGGAGGGGATGTGGACAGAAGGGAACCTTACTGCATTGTTGGTGGGAGTGTAAACTTGTTCAACCACTTTGGAAAGTAGTATGGAGGTTCCTCAAAAGACTCCACATAGAGCTCCCCTATGACCCAGCAATCCCACTTTTGGGCACTTACCCAAATGCTTACAAACAAGATCACACTAAAGCTACCAGCATGACTATGTTTATTGCAGCATTATTTACTATAGCTAAGATATGGAACCAACCCAGATGCCCCTCAGTAGATGAATGGATCAAGAAAATGTGGTATATATATATATATATATATATATATATATATATATATATATATATACACAATGGAATTCTATGCCTCCATCAGAAAGAATGACATTGCCCCATTTGTTAGGAAATGGAAAGACTTGGAAAAAATTATATTAAGTGAAGTAAGCCAGGCCCAAAGAAACATAAGTCCCATGGTTCCCCTTATTTGCAATATCTAGTATATGTCTGAGTCAAGCAGAAAAGGTCAGATAAGTTGATGTTAGGGAAATGAACCCTAAGATATGTATTCAAATGTTTTTTTTCTTTCATGTGATTGTTTCTAACACATTTATAATATTATTTCTTTGTTGCTTTGTATGTCCTTCCCCCACGGTATAACCCCTGCTTTCACTGTATTTGATGTTGGTATAATTTGTGGAGGGGAAGGGAAAAAACAAGTCGTTTAAATAGGGATACAGGGGGACCCATTGCAACAATGAGACGTACAAGTCGTATGTCAAAAAGGAACTTTACAACTTTGGTGGTGGGGGGGGAGGAGGGATGGGTGGGGGGCGGGGAAGGATGGGATGGGAAAGGGAAACAAAGGAGGAGGCTACAATGCTTGATAAGAAGTGTACTCATTATCTTGCCCATGTAATTATAACCCTTCTGTACAGTATTTTCACAATAAAGAAGAGTGAATGAGAACAATTCAAAAACATAACTTTTCAATCATTGTCTCCTCTAAAAAACAAAGAAAAAAGAAAACAATGTATATTAAATTAGTCATAGACACTATGCCCAGTGTCTGGCACTAGTCAGTTGGGGGGCTTAAACTCAGCCTGGGCACTGTCCCTGAGCTTTTCAGCTCAAGGCTAGCATTCTACCACTTGAGCCACAACACCACTTCTTTTTTCTATTGGTTAATTGGAGATAAGAGTCTCACGGTCTTTCCTGCCCAGGCTGGCTTTGAGCCGCAATCCTCAGATCTCAGCCTCCTGAGTAGCTAGGATTACAGTGTGAGGCACTGGTGCCTAGCTTTATGCCTTTTTTTTTTTTAGTTGGATTAGTTGTTAGAATGTGGAGATCATTGTACATGCTTACTTATAACTTGACTTTTATAAACTAATGATTCTTTTTCAAAAGAAATATTTCTTCTTTTTTCTCTTTTGAGTCAGATTTTCACTATTTAGCCTGGGCAGCCTTGAACCTCTCTCTAATCCTCTTGCCTCAGCCTCCCAAATGCTGGGATTATAATATGTACCACCACACCTGGCTCTAAAAAGTTTTTTACTCAGATTCTCTCTCTCTCTCTCTCTCCCTCTCCCCCCTCTCTCTCTTTCATCTATCTATCTCAATCCCAGAGGTTCTAAGTAGCTAATGTGATTTTATGATGAAAAAGAGACTACAGCCTCTCCATTTCGTTTCCTTAGGAATTACAAATAGAAAAAAAATGAGTACTGTTTTAAATAGTAATATTTTCATTCATTTTGGAACAGTGAGTGTTTGGTTATGTCCTTTTTCCATGAACATTATTTGTTCATTGTCAAATTATCAAAACATGTTTGAAAAGTATGAAAGAAACCTGTTTTAGAAAAAGATGTTTCATTACACTACTAAAGTAACCACACTATATCTAGTTGGCTATTTATCATTTCTTAATTCTTAATTTTTTCTCACCAAGAACCTCTTTCAATTTGTTACCTTTTTTCCCAAGTCCCATATTTAAAACTGTTTTAATATACAGAAAAATCTTTTGTGTGTGTGCTGGAACTGGGTTTGAACTCAGGGCCTTGCATTTTTATTTGGCTTCATCACTCAAGGCTGGCACTCTACCAATTGATCCCCACTTCGACTTTTGGCTTTTTCCTGGTTAATTTGAGATAAGTCTTATAAACTTCCTTTCCTGCCCAGGCTGGCTTCAAACCGTCAAGGTTTTAGTCTCCTGAGTAGCGAAGATGACAGGCATGAACCTCCAGTGCCCAGCTCTACAGAAAAATCCTATTTTATTTAAGTAAAAAGTCTTTTTTTAATTTTTGTGGACAGAGAGTACATAGAGTCCCTGGGTCACCACTGCTCTGGGATATAGAAACAGTAAGATTTATGTGGAGGGGTGGGAAGATAACTCAGTGGTAGAAAGCACTGTTTCCATGCTGGAGGTATGACAAGGAAGCATTAAACTGGACTGGCTATTGTTAACCAAAATAGTTACAGTGAGGAACAGATGAGGTAACATTCTGGGGGCATCTTTGCCCCTAGAACAGAGATTAGCAGTTAATTCATGAACAATAGAAAAAGAATCTCCCTTGCCATCAAGTATATACTACTCCAAGATGAGTAAGTAAATAAGATAGCTTTTCATTACAGAATCTCTAAAGTTTGAATAAACATTAAGCATTTTCTATGCATCACTGAAAAGCAATAGCAAGGTGGCATAGTCTCTCAAAGGTTATCCCTGTAGCTGAATGTCTGTCGACATGCATAAAATAAGGGTAGAGACCCACCTTTAAGCCAGTAGCAACAGAAAATGTCTTGTGCCCTCCTCAAAACAACCATAATTTGTCTTCCTACATCACTCTCCAAAAATCCAACATGATGAGTTATAGCCAATTCGAGATTCAAGTATTTAATGAGTGGAAAAATTCAGCACACACACACACACACAAACAAAAAAAAAAAAAACAAACAAAGAGCCTTCACAAATTGCAAATTGAGGGAGCAATAAAACCTCTGCTAGTTTAAAAATCCCATTCAACCTTGCCAAGATACTAATTAATATAATAATAAAAAAAAAGCCACAAAGATCTTGCTTAAAATTAAATGAGCAGGCCGCCCACAGCTTGCTGTCCATTTTCAGCCAGCAGCTACTAAGAATGTCACTGATTGTCCCTTAGGAGGTAAAAGGGAGAGGGAAACAGCTTTGGCAGAAAGTCTGAAAGCTAACTATGTCCCTTTAGAAAACAGAGTTCTTATCCTGCTTTTAATGCCAAGCACATACAATGGTAAGTGAATTAGTCTCACTACAGAACATCACAGGGCTGCCACAAATAGATGAGATTGCATTATTTATACTAGCCAAAATAATAAGAAAGAGATGTGTGTACTGATCTCAGACCAGCATTCAAAATTTTTTTCCTTCCCAACTTGCATTGCTTTCTATATGTAGAATTCAATTTTCATATATTGGACACTGAAAAAAATATGTTTAAAAACTCTAAATTTGAAAAAGATATATACTCACTAATGTTCCATAGACATTGTTCATGTCCTTTTGTAGTTGCTTTATATTTGATTATTTTTTTTGCCAAGTTGGCTTCAAACTTATGATCCTTCTCAGATAACTGGTATGAACCACATCCAGCTCAATAAGGTGTTTGAGGTTTTTTTTGCCTGTTTGTTTGTTTTGAGCCAATACTGGGGCTTGAACTCAGGACCTTGTGCTCTGGCTTACATTTTTTTGCGCAAGCCTGGCATGCTGTCACTTGAACTACAATTCTACTTTATACCTTTTGCTGGTTAATTGGAGGTAAGAGTTTTGGAGATTTGTCTGCCCAAACTGATTTTTTGAACCTTGATCCTCAGATCTCAGCCACCTCAGTAGTTCATATTACAGGGGTGAGCCACCAGTACCTGGATTCAACCAACAAAAGTTCTTAATATCTAAATTTATAGGCCAAATATCTTCTTTTGCTTAATTCAATCAAAATCATTTATTATGTTTTCTACGGTTTCAAACTTAAGAATTTTTTTTGGTCGGTCATGGGGCCTGAACTCTGGGCCTGGGCACTGTCCCTCAGCAGTTCAACTCAAGGCTAGCGCTCTACCACTTGAGCCACAGCACCACTTCTGGATTTTTCTAATTATGTGGTGCTGAGGAATCAAACCCAGAGCCTCATGCATGCAAGGCAAGCACTCTACCACTGAGCCACCGAATACTTTCAAAATATTTCTTTGTTCATGGGCTGGGAAGGTAGCTCAGTGGTAGAGTGCTTGCCTTGCAATGCATGGGGTCCTGGGTTAGATTCCTCAGTACCACATAAGCAAAAAGAAAAAGCCGGAAGTGGCGCTATGGCTCAAGTGGTAGAGTGCTAGCCTTGAGCTGAAGAGCTGAGGGACAGTGCCCAGGCCCAGAGTTCAGGCCCCACAACCAGACCCTCCCCCCAAAATATTTCTTTGTTCAGTTTACGTTCTGCTTTATAAAAAAATGTATATATATGAAAAATTAACTAAAATACAGAGAAACAAGATGATAAGAATAAATTTTAATGTTTTATAGTTTGTTATGATTACCATGAGCGTAGGATAATTTTATTTTTTTGATCAGGTGTAAATTTTTAATTAGTTTTGTTTTTGTTTTTGTTTTTGCCAGTCCTGGGACTTGAACTCAGGGCCTAGGCACTGTCCCTGAGCTTCTTCTTTTTTTTTCTTTCTCAAGGCTAGTACCTTACTACTTGAGCCACAGTGCCACTTCCAGCTTTATCTCTTTATGTGGTACTGATGAATGGAACCCAGGGCTTCATGCATGCTAGACAAGCACTTTACCACTAAGCGACATTCCTAGTCCATGATTTAATTTTTTTAAATCAACATATTTGCATTTATTTATAAGGTACACTATTAGAATTTGATACATGTATATAATTTATGATGGTCAACTTGAGGTCATTAGCATTTTTGTCTCGTCAAATGTCATTTCCCTCAAACTCTTCTTGTTATTCTTGAAGTGTGTAAGTATTAATTGTAGACTATAGTTACCCTACTATGCTATAGAATAGTAGAACTCCTCCCCCTCTCTAACTGTACTTAGGTACCCATTATTCACTCTGTATCTCACTTCTCCTCCGCCTCCCTGTCTTCTAGTGATGTGTATTATACCTCTCTTTCTATATGATCAACTTTTGCAGTTCCATAAACAAATGAAAACTTGTGAACTTATCTTTCTGGGCCTGGTCTATTTTGTTTAACATAATATCCTCTAATTCTACCCATCTTATGGCAAATGACAAGATTTCATCCTTTTTTATAGCTGAGTAATATTTCATTGTATAGATATAGTACATTTTTACTATGATGTTTCGATTATTATTTCTTGATAAATATCAAAACATGCTAGCTATTTACACTGAGCATGTTAACACATGCCTATAATTCCAGCACTTAGGAGACAGAGGCAAGAGGATATTCAGTTCAAGATTAATCTGGGCTACATGAGAAGATTTTGTGTCAAAAAAAAAAAAAAAAAAAAAGGTCAAGCCAGGCATAGTAGCTCAAGCTACTCGAGAGGCTCAGATTTGAGAGTTCAAAGGCAGTGCTGGCAGGAAAGTCTGTGAAACTCCTATCTCCAATTAACCACACACACACAAAAAACACAGAATTAGAGCTATGGCCTAAGTGATAGAGGGCTAACCTTGAACACAAAAGCCTAGGCACAGCACCCAGGCCCACAGGACTGGCAAAAAAAAAAAATTAATTGTGTTATTTTTTAATCATCTTCTATGTGCCTAACACTGTGATTTATTTACATTATTTGATTTACTTCTGGCAAGTTTACTTCAAGTTAGCTTATATAATTCTTAGCTTTACCAAAAAGGGTGCTCAGATCAATTAATTGTCCAGTAGGATACCATTAGTGAAAATCACAGTTGGAATCCCAGACACCTGACTTCAAAGATTACATTTGCTCCAAGATGCTCCCGAGAGCATCTCCTATTGTGAAACCTGTAAAGTGTGTTTTCCCTTTCAATGCAGAGATTGTTATGACTTATATGTGAGTTTTCCCCTAAACTCATACAGGAGTTTGATCTGATAATGATATGTCAATGATATTAAGTAGAAACCTAATCCAACTCTTCAGAGGTAGGACATTTGGGAACGGACTGAGGTAGAGATTAGATCCAAGTGGCTTTATATGTGGAGATAGACCACAGGTAGACAGAAATATCCCCCATCTTTTTCACTGCTTTTGGGTTCTCCAACAGGAAGAACATCTCCAGAACAATAACCCACAACAATTCTCTTTTCTTTTCTTTTCTTTGTGTGTGTGTGTGTGTGTGTGTGTGTGTGTGTGTGTGTGTGTGTGTGTGTGTGTGTGTGTGTGTGTGTGTGTGTGTGTGTGTGTGTGATAGACCCTGAACTCTGGGCCTGGGAGCTCAAGGCGAGCACTCTACCGCTTGAGCCACAGCGCCACTTCTGGTTTTCTAGTGGTTTATTGGAGATAAGAGTCTCACGGACTTTCCTGCCTGGGCTGGCTTTGAACCGCGATCCTCAGAGTAGCTGGGATTACAGGCGTGAGCCATCAGTGCCCAGCTGCCTTGGATATTTTGATACAGCCACAAATAATGAACTAATGGAAAGGTTTAGAAGATATAGGATGAATACTGAAATTCTGGAAAGTTGGGAGAAATTGTGTGTGTGTGTGTGTGTGTGTGTGTGTGTGTGTGTGTGATGGGCCCTGAACTCTGGGCCTGGGAGCTGACCCTTAGCTCTTCAGCAAAAGGCGAGCACTCTACTGCTTGAGCCACAGCGCCACTTCTGGCTTTCTAGTGGTTTATTGGAGATAAGAGTCTCACGGACATTCCTGCCCGGGCTGGCTTTGAACTGCGATCCTCAGATCTCAGCCTCCTGAGTAGCTAGGATTACAGGCGTGAGCCACCAGTGCCCAGCTACCTTGGATATTTTGATACAGCAACAAATAATGAACTAATGGAAAGGTTTAGAAGATATAGAATGAATGCTGAAATTCTGGAAAGTTGGGAGAAATTGTGTGTGTGTATGTGTGTATGCCCATATGCATGCACACCCCAGTTAGTACTTGGGCTTGAAATCAGGGCCTGAATGCTATTCCTTAATTGTTTTGCTCATGACTGACATTCTATCACTCCAGCCACATCTCCACTTCTAGCATTTTGGTGATTAATTACAGGTAAGAGTCTCATGAGGGTTTTGATTTGTTTTGTTTTGGTGAAAATACCATACAGAGGGGTTACAATTACATGAGTAAGGTAATAGTACATTTCTTATCAAGCACTGTTGCCTCCTCCTTTGTTTCCCCTTCCCATTTTCGACATAACGTCTTGTACATCTCATTGTTGCTATGAGTCCACATGTATCCCTATTTAAACAATTTGTTTTTTTCCTTCCCCTCCACAAATTATAACAACATCAAATACAGTGAAAACAGGGAGGGACATACAAAGCAACAAAGAAATCATCTTATAAATATGTTAGAAACAATAGCAAGAAAAAAAACCACTTGAGTCCTTATCTTGGGATTCATTTCACCTAACATCAACTTATCTGACCATTTCTGCTTGTCTCAGACATATACTAGTTATTGCAAATAAGGCAAATCATGGGACCTATGTTTCTTTGGGCCTGGCTTACTTCACTTGATATAATTTTTTCCAAGTCTTTCCATTTCCTAACAAATGGGGCAATGTCATTCTTTCTGATGGAGGCATAGAATTCTATTGTCTATATATACTACATTTTCTTGATCCATTCATCTACTGAGGGGCATGTGAGTCTCATGAGTTTTTCTTCCTGAGCTAGCCTTAAACTGTGATTTTCAGACATCAGTCTCCTAAGTAGCTAGGATTTTAGGTGTGTGCTGTTGACATACAGCCATTTTAATGGCTGTATGCCATTTTACTATGAGGATTTATTTATAATAACAATTTCAGTTAATCTTAATTATTTCTAGAAATTTAATGTTCTTTTTGCCTTATAAACTGTAAACATGTTTTTTTTTGTTTCGTTTTGTTTTTTTATGTGAGTATTGAATGCAGGCCTTTGCTCTCTCACTTGGCTTTTTCACTCAAAACTAACACTCCCATCACTTGAACCATGGCTTCATTTCTGGCTTTTGGATGGTTAATCAGAGATAAGAGTCCCATGGACTTTTCTGCTCAGATGGGCTTTGAACCACAATCCTCAAATCTCAACATCCTGAGTTGCTAAGATTACAGGCATAAACACATAGTGTTTTAACTTAAGACTTTCAGTTAATTCTCACAGATCTTATGACCTAGAGTTTCTTAAAGAACACTAAGTACAACTAGGTGCTTGGAAATAACAGTTCAGATCTGTAGAAGAAAGTTTTATCACTACCACCAATAGGCAAACAAAACAAGACGTGTCATATGTGAGGACGTTCATAAGACTCAAAGAATTAACTTGATTCAAAGAAGGCCTAACCCCATTAAAGACCAATGGGAAGAATGAGAGCATTTGCTTTAATTTTTTTGTATCTTTCTTTCTTGCCTCTCCTATGTTTTCTTTTACCCCTAACTTTACAAAAAGTTAAGCATTCTTAACTCCCTTGTGTTAGAACAGTCTTCTATATCACTAAAGATCATTGTGTGTGTGAGAGAGAGAGAGAAAGAGAGAGAGAGAGAGAGTATGTATGTGTGTGTGATGGTATTATTTGACCTCAAGGCCTTATACTCCCACTGTACTTACTCACAGCTGACATGCTACCATTTGAGTCATGCCAGTCCAGGTTTTTGCTGTTTTGAGATACAGTCTCACAGACTTTTCTCCATGGACTGGCTTTGAACCACAACCTACCAGATCTCAGCTTCCTGAGTAGCTAACATTACTGGCATGAGCCACAGTATCCATCCTTAAACATCACAAGGGTAGGAAAAATCACCAAGTGAAGCCACAAGATCTAGGGAAATAGATAAAATTAGAAGCAGCAACAACTGTGCTTGTTTCTAGTCTTGCCCACTATAATTCATTGTCTATACAGTATCAAGAATAAGAATGAGC
The DNA here is from genome assembly GCF_024711535.1 of Dipodomys merriami. Classification (NCBI taxonomy): domain Eukaryota; kingdom Metazoa; phylum Chordata; class Mammalia; order Rodentia; family Heteromyidae; genus Dipodomys; species Dipodomys merriami. Next base: position 10,906,189 of record NW_027206512.1, read on the forward strand.
CAGAAGTGGTGGTATATGTCTGTAATCCAAGGAAGCAGAAGTAGTGAGATTTTATATAAAAAATAAATAAAGCAGGGGCTGAGAAGGTGGCTCAGTGGTAGAGCTCTTGCCTTGCATGCTCAAGGCCCTGGGTTCGATTCCTCAGCACCACATAAGCAAAAAGAAAAAAAAGTCGGAAGTGGCGCAGTGGCTCAAGTGGTAGAACCTTGAGCTGAAGAGCTGAGGGACAGCGCCCAGGCCCAGAGTTCAGGCCCCACGACTGGACCCAAAAAAAAAAATAAATAAATAAATAAAGCAGAAAAAAATCTTGAGGTTTGTTTTAACTGTGTAGCCCTGAGTTCAAATCCCACTGCCACCAGAAAAAGAGAGAAGACAGAGAGAGACAGAGAGAGAGACAGAGAGAGAGAGAATGAGCTAGTTGAAAAACATAGGTTGACCTATTGTAACAATGAGATGTACAAGACTCTATGTTAAAAACTAACTTTACAACTTGGGTGAGGGGTGGGGGAGTTGGTTGATGGGGAGGGAAGGTAGGAGATTAAAAAAAGGAGGAGGTAACAATGTTAGATAGGAAATGTACTCATGACCTTACTCATGTTACTGTAACCCCTCTGTACACTATTTTTACAATAAAAAACATAAAAAAGAAGAAAAAATAGTTTGCTTTCGTAATGGATTTCCATTGCACTTCTGACACAAATCCATTAAAATGGCCTTAAAAGCCACACCAAATTACTCCAAACCACCAGGCCTTTAAATGTACATTTTTCCTTTAGCGTCAACCTGTCATATGTCATAGTTATATGACAAAGTCTATAAATATGGTGGCATATTTTAAGTATTTTTAAGAGAATAAAATAAGGTATTAAATACATAAGTTGTTTGCATTAATTCAGCTAATCTTTTTGATCACGTGTACACACTCAACATTGGTAAACATGATACATGTTACAGCTTAATTTCTTTTCTCTTCAGTAGGGTAAGGAGAGTGTTCATATATATTTAAAAATTTTTTTAAATACCCAGTGTAAATGGAAACAAGGTTGCTAAAGTAAAAGTTAAGTCAATAAGAAAATAAATTTAAAAGAAAGCTAAAAAACCAAAGATTCTTCCCCCAGTGTACAAACAGGTTTTATTCCTATTGAGTTTTTCCAGAAGCAATTACCCAAATGTTCTTTTTCTTTTGAATCCTGTCAGAAGAACAGAGAGAGACTCCAGTGTAAGTAGTATAATTCTCCATCTATTTTCAATATCAAAGTACTCAGATATAGTTTTATTCCTTCCTTTATCCGCAGGATTATTGAAACAAATCTAAGCTAGCATATTATTTCACTTGTATTTTCATATGTATTTCTAAACGATAAGGACTCTGCAAAAACTCTATGATTGCATTATTACATCTGAAAGGGAAAAATAATTCCTCAAACATATACTTGATCCATGCTCATGTTACCCCAGCGGCCTTATGTTTTTAAAAAATTGTTTTGTTCAATGTGGAAGCGGATCCCCACACTGCATTGGTTTATTGATTTCTTTCATTTCTTTAAATCTATATTTCTCTCTTATTTCTTTCTGTCTTCAAATTTGTTGTTGAAGAAACTGAGTTACAACTAAGATTAAATATGTAGTTAGCAAGGCCCACCCTAAGGGTTCATGGTTAAGTACATTGAAAAGCCACCATCAAAAAGGCAAAACATTATGGAAGGTAAAACTTTATTATCTCATTGGACACTGGTGGCTCACACCTATAATCCCAGAAACTCAGGAAGCTGAGATGTGAGGATCATAGTTCAAAGCCAGCCCAGGCAGGAAAGTCCAAATAACCACCAGACAACCGGAAGTGACACTGACTCAAAATAGGTAGAGCACTATCCTTGAGTGAAAAAGCTCAAGGATAGTGCCCCGGTCCTGTCAACTGACAAAACTTTATTATCTCCATTTTCTCTAGCCTCATTTTTATTCTGGCTACTGTGTGGACAATAGATTATGGTAGGCAAAACCAGAAAGAGACTGGGGGTAGCCTGTAATCCTAGATATTTGAGAGATTGGAGATTGCCATTCAAAGCGAGGTGGGACAAAGAACATTTTCAAGACTCCATCTCAACCTCAACCAATGGTTGGACAGGGTTGCTGCACCTGTCACCTCAGTGACACCAGGAAGAACAATGATTGGATCACAGCCCAGACTGGCTTAGGCATAAAGCAAGACCTCACCTTGAAAATAACCAACTCAAACAGGGATTGGAGCTATGGCTAAAGTGGTAGAGAGCCTACTGAGCAAATGTGAGTCTCTGAGTTCACATCCAGTACCGCCAAAAAGAAAATTAAAAAAAGAGGAAACATACATTTGTTGCTGCATCCAGCATACAAGCCCTGCCCTGAATCTTGCTTCCTTCAACAATATCTTCATATGGAAATTTTCTATTCTCAAAATAATCAAGAACCATATTGGAAATAAGCATTTCCTACTGAAACAGCACTTTGGAACAAGATGCCACCTTCATTTAGTGAACCAGATAATGGACATGAATGAGTGGATAGCAGATTAGTTCTAGCATGACAGAAGTGCTTGCTCTGAAGTGCTCCCCTCTGTGCAGAGACAAAATGGACTTTGGCCAGAAGCCCCAGTATGAACTGGGCCCCACTGTTCACAGCAGCTTGCAGCACAGCCACACAATTCTGCTGGAGCTGGCATCGTTAAAAGGAACTGGGCCCTTGGTAGTCATTGGAGCCAAGTTCCCCATCCTGCTTCTTCCAGCTTCCACTTCAAAGTAATATGAAGATTTCTTCTATTGAGCACTGCAAATAGGACCCAAAGATTTAATAAAACATACCTTTCAGAGACAGATAGGAAATCTTTTAGATTCTTATAACATGTATGTGCCAGCTAAGGGATCTCTTAAACTCAGGATCACTAATACAAAATGTTGCTTATTTGCTTGTGTGTGTGTATGTGTGTGTGTATCTGTGTGTGTGTGTGTGTGTGTGTGTGTGTTGTTTTGGCAGACAGGAACTCAACCATTGGAACCACACCACTAGCCCTTTTGGCTCCTTAAAATTTTTGGTTTTATTTCTTTTTTTAAGTAGCTGTAGAAAGGGGTTTAAATTCTACAAGTCACATTGTGAGTACAGTGTGTCCTGATCAAGGTCAATTCTTCCATCATTCTCCCCCATCTTTCCATCCCATCCATGCCTTTTTGCTTTTGTTATAGTTTGAACAGGGCCTTGCATTTATGTCCAGACTGGACTGGGCCATGATGTTTCTATTTATGCTTCCCACATAGCTGGGATGATAGATGTGCCACTTTACCTAGATTTTATTGGCTGATATAGGGGCCTTATTAATTTCCCTGGCTGCCCTCAAACAATCCTCTTGATCTCCACCTCCTTAGAAGCTAGAATTACTGCTAAGATTACAGATGTGACCTACCATACCCAGAAATAATAAACTGATACTCCTGCTTAAAAAGATCAGGTTTACTTAAAGGAACAAGAGAAATATTAGAATTTAATGACATAGGCAGGAACTTTCTGAGTAGAGTTCCAGGAGCTCAGCAAATTGGGGGAAGATTTCACAAATGGGATCTCATCAATCTAAAAAGTTTCTAGGCCAAGCACCAGTGGCTCACCTAGCTACTCAGGAGGCTGAGTTCTGAGAATCAAAATCAGCCCAGGCAGGAAAGTCTGTGAGACTCTTATCTCCAATAAACCACCAGAAAACAGGAAGTGGTGCTGTGGCTCAAGTGGTAGGTGCTAGCCTTGAGCTGAAGAGCTGAGGGACAGCGCCCAGGCCCAGATTTCAAGCCCTATGACTGACAAAAACAAAGCAAAAGTTTCTATTCAGTGAAGGACATTATTATTAAGCTAAAAAGCCAGAAGGCTGGGATGTAGCTCAGTGGTAAAGTGCTTGCCTAGCAAGTACAACATCCTGGGTTCAATCCCCAGTGCCAAAAAAAGAAAAGACCAAAAAAATACAGTTAAAAAGTCAGCCTACAGACTGGGAGAAGATCTTTACCAGCTATCTATCTGACAAGGGCCTAATATCCAGAATATTCAAGAAACTCAAGAAAATAAACCCCCAGGGTTTGCGGCATAGCTCAAGTGGTAGAGCACCAGCCAATGAGCAAAAGCATCAGATACTGAGCTTTGAGTCCCAACTTTACACACACACACACACACACACACACACACACACCCCCTAGAAGCCCATCTGGAAGAATAAGTAAGAATGGCCAATAACACACGAGGAAAAGTTTATCAAAACAACATTGAGTTTCTACTTTACCCTAGTCAGACTGGCCATCGTTGAGAATGCAAACAATAACAGAGGTGGCAGGAATGCAAGGAAAAAGGAATGTTATTACACTGTTGGTGGGCATATAGTGCAACCACTCTGGAAGGCAGTTTAGAGATTTTTCAAAAAGTTAAACATAGAACCCTATGATCCAACCATCACTCTTAGGCCTCTACCCAGAACATTACAAGTCAAGATACAGCAAAGACCGTTGCACATCCGAGTTCATTGCTGCACTTTTCATAATAGCCATCTTAGAGAAATAGCTCAGATGCCTGACAACAAATGAGTGTATTAAGACAATGTGGTACATACATACAATAGAATTTTACTCATCTATCAGAAAGAATACTACAACGCCATTTGCAGTGAAATGAATGGATCTAGAAAAAAATTATGTTGTGAAGTAAGTCACACTCAGAGAGACAAACAGCATAAGTTTTTTCTCATATGTAGAAGCTAGATCTACAATACAACTGTGGGGCTAAGAATGTGGCTTAGTGGTAGAGTGCTTGCCTAGCATGCATGAAGCCCTTGACTGAATTCCTAAGTACCACATAAACAGAAAAAGCCGGAAGTGGCACTGTGGCTCTCAAGTGGTAGAGTGCTAACTTTGAACAAGAAGTTCAGGGCCAGTGCCCAGGCCCTGTATTCAAGTCCCAGGATTAGCAAAAACATAAAATACAACTATGCATGATAATATATACAGGGTTATATGTATATACATGCAAGCCGACTTATTTTGATGAGGAGTCAAATGGTGTAACGCCTCTGAAAAATGAATGAACTATTTAATAAAATGAGCATCAGAAAGAGAAAACATATTTGGGGAGCAGGGAGTGATATGGGAAGACATAAAAATGTAGAGAGAGTGAGCAATGTAATCATTATATTCAATGCACAGTATGTATAAACTTGAGAGTAGGAATGGGAGAATACTGACAAAGATGTATTGTACTCATACCCTGACTTAACAAATTGAGCCTTCTTTTTACAACTACATCATGATGATGATGATGATGATGATGATGATGATGATGATGATGATGATGATCTGATTTTCAAGTATGCTTTAGAAGATATAATAATTTATGGCATTTTCTGATTTCATTTCCTCTGGCTTTTGTTGCATAGTCATAGTGACAAGGCAAATAACATACTGCTTGAATAGGCTGTCATGTCAGATCATTTATGTGAGTCCAAACTCTGTTCAGTTCTTGCTTTGGTAAACCTAAGCAAGTATTTAAGTCCCAGAATCCAGGATTCCTCCTCTAAAAAGTCAGAATAGTAATTGAATTCTGTCATTGGCTTGTAAATAAGGAGTAGATGAGTGAAAATCTGTCATGGATTTTGAACACAGCCCAACACACAGCACTGTAAATCTTGTTATTAGATACTGACAATTTTTGTTATATTAAGTTTACATTTTTTTCTTTCATTTTATTTCTTTCTTCTTCATTTCTTCCTTCCTTCCTTTCTTTCTCATTTTTGTTTAGTATGTTGGAGTGTAAATTAGTCAAGTCTCATGGTGTCTCATGGTGACAAATACCTGAGAGAAAATTACTTAAAAGGAGGAAAATTACTTATTAAGGAGGAAGGATGTATATTGGTTCTCAACTTCAGAGGTTTCCTTCAATAGTCAGCTGGATGCAATCCTTTGATCCTCAGATAAGGCCAAATGCCATGGTGATGGGAGCATGTGGCAGAGCCTGCCACTTCATGATGACCAGGAAGCTGAAGGAGAGAGGAGATGGGGCATGAGACAAAATGCATCACTTCAAGATACATAAGCAGTGATCTGCTTAAGATCCAGCCACTTCCCAAGAGCCCATTCACTGGCAATCAAGACCCCAAAATGTGACCCTGTAAGGGACATGGCACAGCCAAACCATAACAGAGTGTATATCCACAAATGTATGTTTATATATGCATATTTGTATGAGAGAGGGGGGAGGGAAGGAAAGAGGGAGGAAGGAAGGAAGGAAGGAAGGAAGGAAGGAAGGAATTCACTGAGTTCCTTAGATAGTTATTTTAATTCTTAAGTCAAAGTTGGAAAGTATTCAGCCACTTTCTTCCAATAATCTTCTCCCTTTTGTCATTTCTGTACTTTTGAAAGTCCTGTCACATAAAGGGTAATTCACTTGATAAGTTTCACAGGTCTCTAAAGACACTTCTTTATTTTTGCGTTGGTCCTGGGGCTTGAACTCAGAGCCTGAGTGCTGTCCTTGAGCTCAAGGCTAACACTCTACCACTTGAGCCACAGTGCCACTTCTGGCTTTTTCTAAGTAATTTATTGAAGATAAGAGTTTCATGGACTTTGCTGTCAGCGTTAGTTGTTTTGTTGTTGTTGTTGTTTGTTTTATTTTTGTGGATCATGGGACTTGAACTCTGGGCCTGGGTGCTGTCCCTAAGCTCTTCAGTTCAAGGCGAGCACTCTACCACTTGAGCTACAGTGCCACTTCCAGTTTTCTGGTGGTTAACTAGAAATCAGTCTCATGATGTTCCTGGCTGGGCTAGCTTTGAACTCAGATATCAGCCTCCTGAGTGGCTAGGATTACAGACCTGAGCCACTGGCACCTGGCCCAGGGCTAGTTTTGAACTGTAGTCCTTAGAGCTCAGTTTCCTGAGTAGCCAGGATTATAGGAGCAAGCCACCAGTGCCCACCTCATTGTTCAGTCTTTTTTTTCTCTCTCTCTTTTTTCTCTTTCCCTCAGACTGGATAATCTCAAAGGCTTTATCTCTTTTTCTGTCTGTCTGTCTGTCTGTCTTCTCTCTCTCTCTCGTCTTCTTTCTTTCTCTCTTTCTCTCCTTTCTTTCTTTCTTTCTTTCTTTCTTTCTTTCTTTCTTTCTTTCTTTCTTTCTTTCTTTCTTTTTCTGTCTTTCTTTCTTTCTTTCTTTCTTTCTTTCTTTCTTTCTTTCTTTCTTTCTTTCTTTCTTTCTTTCTTTCTGTCTTTCTTTCTTTCTGTCTTTCTTTCTTTCTGTCTTTCTTTCTTCTTTTGTTGTTGTGGTTGATCATAGGGCCTGAACTCACTCAGGGCTTGGGTACTGTCCCTGAGCTTTTCTGCTCAAGGCTAGTACTCTATCACTTGGAGTAACAGCATCCCTTCCAAAAGTTTTTACCTTAAGTTTTCCCAGTTCTTTTTTCTGTCTTCTCACATTTGCTCTGGTTTTTCTGGTGCATTTTTCTTTCAGTTATTATATTGTTTAGTTAAAAAACTTCTACATGTCACTATTTTTACAATAAAAATATTTTTAAAAAAACAAAAAAAAACCTTCTACATGTGTGATCATGTTGATTGGTTTATTGATGATCACTGGTGAAATATTATTTTTATATTTTCCTTTAGTTCTACTAAGTCTAATGTCTAAGTTTCTTAAGGGGATTCCCAGCCCCCACTCCCCAGGACTGGAGTTCACTCACTCTGCTATTCCTTTATCATTTAAGCCACTTCTCCAGCCCTGCTTTTCTCTGCTTATTTTGGAGATGGAATCTTGCACTTTTCTGTCCTAGCTGGCTTTGAATGGTGATCTGCAGGATCTCAACCTCCTAAGCAGCTAAGATTATAGACATGAACCACTGGCACCAGTATAAGAGGCAATTTGTATGTATTTTTTAAAATTCTGTGTAACTTCCATACATTTTTCTTTCTACACATTCCTCATAGCTTTTTGTTGCCAGCTGTACATCTCCAACACTCCAATTGGGCAATAGTAGAATTAGATATCCCACATACGCTCACAAGCTTTGTTATTGCTATTTGTTGTTGTTACTGTTTGTTGTTTGATGACTGTCTGGGACTAATTCTATCAAATTTGCAGTTATACCACATGTGGTACTTAAATTTACACTTAGTTATCTTGATCAACAGCTATTATTAAATGCACAAACATTTATTTTAGTGCCTTTGCTGAGTAAATCTCCTTACCTTTAACAGAGGACTCTGGGTTCCTTGGGGCATGTCGTCAGTGATTAAGCAGTTTACAAGTCGGCCTTAGCCTATACTTTCTACTTGTGCAATGATTCAAGATCAGCCAAAGAGGAGAGATTAGAGTCTTTTGGGGCCCTTCCTGGTCATTGTCCCTACTAAACTATATGTGTATCTGGCATTTTGACTCCTAAGAAACTTTTTTGTAGAATTTTTGTTGTTATTATAAAGATGATATACAGACATTCTCAGGAAATGGGTGGAACAAATCATTTTGAGCTAGGTTAGCCAAGAGCAAATCATGTTGAGCTAGGTAAGCCAAGGTCAGAGAGACAAATGGCACATGGTCTCCCTGATATGTGGATGTTAAATCCAGAATGCAAGGAGATACGACAGGACTAAAGAAACAAAGGACAGGGCTGGGGAGGTGGCTTAGTGGTAGAGCACCTGCCTTGCATGCATGAGGCCCTGGGTTTGATTCCTCAGCACCACATAAGCAAAAAGAAAAAAGCCAGAAGTGGTGCTGTGGCTCAAGTGGTAGAGCGCTAGCCTTGAACTGAAGAGCTGAGGGACAGCGCCCAGGCCCAGAGTTCAGGTCCCACAACCGGACCCCCCAAAAAAATGCTATAAAAAAAGAAACAAAGGACACCTATTTAATCTGAAGGAAGCTAGGAGAAGCAGAGTCAGAGGGAAATGGGAAAAAAATACAACAGAGGGGACCATCAGCTGCACTGGACATTGATGAACATGAACTAAGCTACTCAAGGGCAGTGATGGGAGGGAGGGAATGAGAGGGAAAGAGGGAACAGCTAACACTAGGCAAAAGGAAAGCAATGTACATATCACCCAACACAGAAGAAATCATATTGTCAAAGCTTATAGAATTCACAAATTTTATAGACTAAAATAATGACAACTTGCCTTGTGAAGGTTAAAATGTGTTTGTGACTTTAAGTATCACTAACCTACAATACTGTGAAATTTGTGAAATTTATGTAATCGCAATCTCAATTAAAAAATATTTTTTAAAAAAATATGATATACAGAGGGGTTACAGTAACATAAGTCAGGCAAAGAGCACATTCTTTTTCTTTTCTTTCTTTTTCTTTTTCTTTCTTTTTTTTTTTTTTTTTTTTTTTTGGTCAGTCGTGGTGCTATGGGCCTGGGCACTGTCCCTCAGCTCTTCAGCTCAAGGCTAGAGCTCTACCACTTAAGCCACAGTGCCACTTCTGGTTTTCTGGTGATTAATTGGAGATAAGAGTCCAGAGACTTTCCTGGCAGGGCTGGCTTTGAATCGTGATCCTCAGATCTCAGCTTCCCGAGTAGCTAGGATTACAGACATGAGCCACTAGTGCCTGGCCAAGAGCACATTTCTTTTTGCGCAGTGTCATCCTTTCCCTCTCTCTCTCCCAATTTTTCCCTCCCATCCTCACCCTCGAGTTGTACAGTTCAACATAGTGTCCAGTGAGTACCACTGCTCCATTTGTTCACTCTTTGTCCCTCCATTTCTATGCCACCTCTTACACTCCCAAACACAGATAAATAACCAAACAGAACTGAAAGGAAAGAAAACAAAAACAGCAAAAAAAAAAACCCCAAAACTCTTGTTTTCATTTCAAGAAGCTCATTTTGACAAATAATATTCTGTATGATCAGATGCATAGGCATTGTGCCTTTCTGTCCCTCTCCTAAGAGTATCCTGCTTTTGTCTCATTGTGTGTAAATGCCTAGAGACCTGTATAATTTATAATGTCCCTGGGAAACAACTCCACCCACCATCACCAAATATGGACATCTCATTCTCCAACTTTTCCTTTAAGTTCCCTACCACCCCCCTAAATTCTGCTGTGCCCAAGTGTTATTACCTCCGGCAGCTGCAATACAGAACAGTCTCCATCTGGTTGTTTTTAACAAATGCCCAAGGGAATAAATTGTTCTGCAACTGAGCTCTGAGTCCAATCAAATCAAGCCTGGCCTTGCAATTGAAGCTTCTAGGAAACTGCCAACCTGGTCAAATAATGTGAATTCTCTGTGGAGTTCCAAACTCATTCTGCCTGTCTCTAGAGGCTGCTCAACCACTGGCTTTCATAACCATTGTGATTGCAGGGTTGCTGATTTGTAAGGTATCTGGGGAGCTGGAGAGAAATGAAAGAACAGCAACTTCAAAGACCACAAAGCTTGCTGGTATTAACAACATTTAGTGATTATTTTTTAATGCACAAAATCATATCATACTTTATTTAGCATCAAATTCCAAAATCCATACAAGCTAAAGTAGTAATTAAAAAAAAATGCTTCTTGGACTATTGTAAATCTTTGGTTAGTTTACAAAATTGTGGAAACATTGGGGGGGTTGTTTGATTTCTGTTTTTTACCACATCTTATTAATCTTTTTGCTATTTTTATGCAGGCCTATCCTCCACGATTTGGAAATAACTAATAAGATTAATTTGCTCGGGGCTGGGAAGGTGGCTCAGTGGTAGAGTCCTTGCCTTGCATGCATGAGGCCCTGGGTTCAATTCCCCAGCACCACATAAGCAAAAAGAAAAAAATCTGGAAGTGGCGCTGTGGCTCAAGTGGTAGAGCGCTAGCCTTGAGCTGAAGAGCTGAGGGAGCGCCCAGGCCCAGAAGTTCAGGCCTCATGACTGGACCCAAAAAAAAAAAAAGGTTCATTTGCTCATGCATAATTATTAAGCATCTCCCAAGCACAAGAGAATGAGTCACACTGGTTTACTTAAAATGCTGTTACCATAAACATTTGGTAAGAAAAGACACGAATATGTAATGAATAAATTTCTCTATACTATTATTGCTTTAATGTATTCAGAGAAATGTCTGGGGACATTTTAAACAAGATTAGCCACCTGCTGCTGGGAGCTCATGTCTATAATCCTAGCTATTTGGGAGGCTGAGAGCAGAAGGACCATGATTTGAGGTCAGCCAGGGCAGAAAATTCATGAGTCCCTATCTCAAAAACAACCAGCAAAATGTAAGTCTGGAGATAGAACTCAAGAGGTAGAGTACCAACCTAACAAGAACAAGGCCTTGAATTCAAGCAGCAGTACTGCCAATTAATAATTATTATTTAAAAGTATTTTTAATCATTTTAAAGCAGAAAGGGGCTGTTCGTAGTTGACCAGTTAGGGTTCATACCTATGTTATACTTTCATTTTTTTTTAATGTGTGTGTGCCAGTAACTGAGGCTTGAACTCAGGGCCTGAGCACTGTCTCTTAGCTTTTTCCCTTCGGCACTCTACCAGTTGAGCCACAGCTCACTCTGACTTTTTGCTGATTATTTGGAAATAAGAAGCACAAACTTCCTTGCCCTGCCTGGCTTTGAACCATGAGCCTCAGATCTTAGCTTCCTAAGTAGCTAGGATTATAAAGCTTGAGCCAAGTGCCAGTTTAAATCCAACAAACTTTTTTTTGTTTTGGTCAGTTGTAGGGCTTGAATTCTGGGCCTAGGCATTGTCCTTCAGCTCTTAAGCTCAAGGCTAGTGCTCTACCACTTGAGCCACAGTGCCACTTCTGGCTTTTTCTGTTTATGTGGTACTGAGGAATCAAACCCAGGGCCTCATGCATGCAAGGCAAGCACTCTAACACTGAGTCACCTTCCCAGCCCCCAACAAATCTTTAAATAACTTCATGTTAGAGCATCCTGGAGAGAGAGCAATTCTGCCTTCCTAGACAAATGATCCAGGTTAAATTTCCTGGATGATATTTTTTTGCCAGTCCTGGGGCTTGAACTCAGGGCCTAGGTACTGTCGCTGAGCTTCTTTTGTTCAAGGCAAGTACTCTCCCACTTGAGCTACAGCGCCACTTCTGGCTTTTTCTGTTTATGTAGTTCATGCATGCTAGGCAAGCACTCTACCACTAAGCCACATTCCCAGTTCCTGGATGATATTTTTTGTAAGCTCATTTATTCCTACAGAGAAAAATGACAAAGTAACCAGAAAGATAGATTATCTTGTAGTCTTGACCTTGTACAGATTCAAAGTACAAAAAGACCTCAATAAAGATATATGACTCTCACCAACACCAAATACAAGCCAGACATAGTAGCTCACAGCTGTAATCCTAGTTACTCTGAAGGCAGAGATCAGGAATATTATGATTTGAGATCACTCTTGAGAAAAGTTCTAGATACATGGTTCAAGCAGTAGAGTACCTGCTAGTAACTAGAAGGACCTGAGTTAAAGTCCTAGTACTACCAGAAAACAATAACAAGCTGATTAGAGAAAGTCTTCTCAAAGAACTGCTGGGTGAAACACATTACTGTGCGTAAAATTATGAGCAAGGATTGAAAGTCCAGAGTTCAAGTTCCTGTGCCAAAATAAAATAAACAAAAATATTCTCTTTCTTTTGTTCTGCTCTAAGATTATACTCACTGAACTATTTAAGTTGAGAGGATACATCATAAATGTAATAACCATCAAAAAATAAAGAAAATATGGTACATATACACAAAGGAATACTTTTTGATAGTAGAAATGAATAGGACTCTGTCATCTGGGATAACATGGATAGAACTGGAGGTCATTGAATGAATAGAACTAGAGAGACTCAGAAAAATAATTGCTACTGATCTCACACATTTGTAGAATCTAAAATTTTTTGGGGGGGGGGTCCAGTTGTGGGGCCTGAACTCTGGGCCTGGGTGCTGTCCCTCAGCTCTTCAGCTCAAGGCTAGCACTCTACCACTTGAGCCACAGCACCACTTCCGGCTTTTTTCTTTTTGCTTATATGGTGCTGAGGAATCGAACCCAGGGCCTCAGGCATGCAAGGCAAGCGCTCTACCACTGAGCCACCTTCCCAGCCCCAGAATCTAAAATTTTTGATGTACACTATCACACAAGTACTCCCAACTTCTTAGAAAGCTGGGACAAAAAGATCACTTAAACACAGGAGCTTGAGCACAAAGCAGCTTTGCATGATTCTAGGAGAAATGATTAATTATTAAGGGGATAGATATGTTTAGCCTGATTTAAACACTACACAATGTGCCTAAAGTATGTTTTTGTGTGATGCTGGTCCTAGGACTTGAACTGCAGGTCTTGAGCTTCTTTTGCTCAAGGCTATTATTCTACCTCTTGAGCCACAACTCTACTACCAGCTCTTTGAACTGCAATACTCAGCTCTCAACCTCCTGAGTTGCTGGGATTGCAGGTGTGAGCCACCAGTGCCCAGCCTATATCAGTACAATGTAAGTCTTCCAATGAGATAAACTAGAATTGGACTTTCTATGGTTTTACTGTCAATTGTTTTTAATTAGATGAAAGAGTCTACTGTTAACAATTGTTTTCCTCATTCCTTTATCATTTGAGGCACAGCTTCACTTTTGGCTTTTTTTTTTGGGGGGGGGCAAGAGGTAATAGTTAATTGGAAATAAGAGTCTCATGTGCTCTCTGCCCAGGCTGTCTTTGAACCATGATTCTCAGATCTCAACCTGCTAGGATTACAAATGTGAACGTCCAGTGCCCAGCACAAACAAATATTTTTTAAAGTCAGGTTTGTTTTTATACATTCTAGTAACTGCAGTTTTTATATATTCCAGTAACTGCAGTAAATAAACACTTGGAAAAACAGGCAGGTATCCCCCTATATTTGGAAGCAAATGAAGTCTAACCACTGCTGATGTCAGTGGGTAGACAATTCAAGGATGAGTTGGAAATTTCTAAAACTATTTCTAGAATGAATGGCAATAGATGGGAACACAGCTACTTCAAAGGGTAAATGCCTACCTGTCTACACTGGTATTTTATTACCAGGGTTGGTTTGCAACTACAGAGCATTGACATTCTTGTTTTTAGCCTTAAAGAAAAAGAGAAAGCCTTTCCTATTTGCATCAGTTTAAAAGGATTCTGAAATAAGGATCCCTTGAAATGTGTTACTATAGTATTGTTCATTGGAGAGGGCTCAGATAAAAAAGACAAATACAAGATTTTGTGGTCATATTTTTGGTGGATTTTCTTAATTGCACAAAATAAGGGATGCTTTCAAGCATGTTTAACAAAACTCCTAGGTACATCAGAATGTAAAATACACAATGTCCTAAGACTGACTGTGATCAACACAAATAAATACCTTTAATAAATAAATAAGTACTAGTGAATATCTCATCTTTAAGACCTTCAGCTTAGAATCAATGTTTCTTGGAATCTTTTCCTAGTCATCTAGACAATTCTGTGTCCTCCTTCTCAACATAAACTGATTCCAACCTATTCTTCTTTTGCAGAACTTTCCATGTTTTGTTTCTATTATCTCTGTCATTGCAATATTGTCTGCAGTTCATTTGGACCATGCATTATGGCAGGAGAATGAACATCTTTTAATTCATCACTGTATCACAACAGCCTGGCACAATACCTGGAAGAGTTCTACGTTCTTCTGGGAACAGGAATATCCACCACACCTGCAGATTTAGCCAGGAGAATGTATAAAACTTTGGAAATTTGTTTATGTCTGTTTTCTTCTAATTTGCCTCCTAACATAGAAGGTTTGGACTATATTACTGTAATATTTAAAACAAAGTACGTTGTGGGCAAGTTAAATGACTTGTGGGAAGTAACACTATGACAAAAATCTGGGCTGCAATTATACTATCAGTCACCAGCATTCTAAAGTGATATCGCATCCCCCCTCCCCAAGGTGTCTATTAGACAATAAATATCATGCTTTTTCTCAGCATGAGCTAGTTTCGAACCTACTTTTTAGAGAGCTATTTGCTTCTATTCCAAGGTGGTACTGAAAACATTTCTTCACTGCTCTGCTCCAGCAGAGGGAGCTCTAAGCATGTCTGTGGTGTCTTCAATTCCTCTCTATGCTAGCTATTCGAAAGACAGTAACCATTGGCTCATTCTTGTGTCAATTAATTGCATAGTGTTGTTTCTCCCTGGGGACATTAGGGACTGGTAGGCTTTGAACAAATTGAAGATACTCTCCACCTTTTATTATATCACTCCTTTTTAAACTAATTAGGTCATTAAATACATAGTATGAAATATAGTGCCTTATCTCCCCACTTCCCTCCCTCCCCTGGTCCCGCTTCCCTTACTTTTGCTACCAATGTTTCCCAAGCATAACTTTTTAATGCTTAGTTGGCTATAGAACATGTTAAACAGGAAGTGGCGCTGTAGCTCAAGTGGTAGAGCGCTCGCTTTGAGCTGAAGAGCTGAGGGACAGCGCCCAGGCCCAGAGTTCAAGCCCCATGACCGACAAAAAAAAAAAAATAGAACATGTTAAACAATGCCCCTGTTCCCAAATACATAGTTTATCCCATTTGGCTCAAATGGGAATGCAAGGATTTTTTAAAATGTTTTCTTCATTTGGCAATTTAAGTACTTTATAAAATATCTCTATATCTGCAGTGTGGACCTAGACCTCTATAGATATTCAAATCTGATTATGACAAATGTTGGTTTGTCTATGGTTTGTGGTAGTCTGTGTAGTGTTTAAACAGTCATAAAAAATGCAATGTTTATACAGTGATAAAGAAGACAATGTGGAATGGTTCTCAAAGATGCAGTTAACATGAAACAAATATTTTCTAAAAGAGCTGGTTCTGGGGCTTGAACTCAGGGCCTGAGCACTGTCCCTGAGCTTCTTTTGCTCAAGGCTAGTGAACTACCACTTGAGCCACAGTGCCACTTCCAGCCTTTTCTGTGTATGTGGTACTGAGGAATTGAACCCAGGGCTTCATGCATGCTAGGCAAGCACTCTACCACTAAGCCACATTCCCATCCCAAATAATATATATATATATATATATATATAT